>NC_079159.1:30693576-31042554 GCF_947563725.1 Argiope bruennichi | reverse complement strand
AACGCTTTTCGAGTTCCAAGCGGGACGTGCGAAGAATATCGTCTGCTACTGCCGCAGAGAAAAAAGTTCCATTCCTGCGACTGGCAACAACGAAATAAGAGCAGGCAGACGACGAACACGAACACCCAAGGCAGCAGCTGAGTGGTTCCCGTCGTAATTAAAACAAAAACAATTCCATTCCATGACTTTCGCTGATCGTCACGCATATTTTCATCGGATATCTTCTGTCTTTGCCAGAGAATGGACTGATATATAGATGCCCGTCACGTATATTTGAACACGTTTTCACATAGTGGACACTTTTTTATTTTATTTCATTCACTCCGCGTCCGCTCCGAGGATAGGTGGAGTGACCTTCAGCGATGAGAACAGACTTCTATTCATTTAGCTGCAGCTCAAAGTGGCTGGTTTTCGTGTGTGAGCTGCTGTGGTTATTCTCGGAGTAGATGGATACGGAGAAAGTGAGTGGTTCTTGTAGCTGCAGTGTGTGTGGTTTCGGTGTATGCTGTCTGTTCGAATTAGCGATGGGGCAAGCAACTGTCAGTGGCGGATTTAGATATTTTGGGACAGTAAACAGTGCACTTTATGATACCACACTTTCAATTGGATGGTCAATCTAGTTGGGTTTTTTTTCAGCGCATTTTTAACCTGGTAGTCTTTGCTTTGTCACTACCCTTATCATCTGTTCTATCTGGAGATTAACAAGTTCAAGAACTCCATGACCCATCTCTTAAATCTGCAAAATATTAATGATTTATTTCAAACTATTATTTTGTATTTATAATACCTTCAATAAGACGGTCAATTTAGTTTTTTTTTTTTTCAGCTCATTTTTAATCTCGTATTCATACATAAATCAGATTTTATCTTTGGTATGCCGACAGGACTCAGGACCGATTTTGTGGAAATTACCTTACATAAATTAATAAAATTCATTCTTTTTTCCCCTCGAAATATTGTTACTATTTTATTAACTGCTTGATAGTTATCTTCTTAATGCTATTACTTGTTAAGTATTTTCAATGTCATGTCAGTATCCTTGTCATCTGTTCTATCTGGAGGTTAAGAACTGCCAAGTTCAAGAACTCCGTGCCTTATCCTTTAAATCTGCAAGATGTTAATGACTTTTTTTAAATTAATATTTTTTTATTAACCTTGCGAATAGATATTATTTATTTAAAATACTTGAAGACTGCCCGGCATCAACGTTTCTATATAATATTATTGAAGCAAATGTTTTATGAGTATTCTAATTAGTAAACTTAATGACATATAGAAACTTGACCAATACCAATGATAAAATATCCTTATATTTAATCATACATAAAACCTATATATTTTACAAATTTGGCGGCTTGAGATATAAAGCTTTTTAATAGACCTTCTGGTAGCACTATCTTAGGTTAGAGGTTCTAGGCAGCTGTCTATTGTTTGCCAACGGATTCTAAAACCTTCCACGCTATTGCGCATGCGTTAGGATGGGTTTAATTCGTCGAAATAGGGGTGAGAGGAAAGATGAAAGGAGGAGATGTTTACATATAACAATAAAGTGAACTCGGATGACTCGCAGGCTAAATTAAAAAAATAATAATAAAGTCAGAAACGACATGATACCCACATACACGTGTAAAAAAATGAAAATGAAAAAGTATCTAACAGGGCGGGAATCAACGTCAAAGAATGGCGAAGAATTCTGGAAATGCGCTCATCTTTCCGCACTTCACCCCTTAGTGAGATAGAATAGACGAAAAGTGGTCATTTTAAAATACTGAAACGAACAGTAATTGGAAATCCGCCACTGATTACTACTGAAACATAAATACGCTTCAACAGTGGCGTAGCGCAAAGTAAGTAGTAGTAGAGGCATAATATTAATGTTTTATTACTTATCCTCAGAGTAACAAAGCAAAAGCGAAGTTAAATACCCCCCCCCAAAAAAAAAACAACAACATAGTATTATTTTTATATTCCATCATTCATCGTTGATTGGAAAAATTAGCAAAGGCAAACTAATATTTTGTACCAGTAGAAACTCAGAAGACTGGTGTCAGTGATGGTTATGCTTTTTCCTCTCATTTTCTTCCTACTCCTCTATGAATCTAAATTGAACTAGCCGAAGTAACCAGTACTTTTTTTCCACATTTCTCTTTGTCATGTGTGATTGGTGGGCAGGGTATCTATGTCCAGAGCCGGCCTTCTCTTCAAAGGGACCTGGGTGCAAGAAGTCATTTGAGGCCCTAATATTTTGTAAAGCAAAAAAAAAAAAGAGAGAGAGAGAGAGAATACAAATCTGAACATATATTATTAATGCATATTTATTTAATGCGTTTTTTTTTTTGTTTTTTGTTTTTTTTGTTTGCTAATTAACATATCAATTACTTCAGAAAAATTACAGTTTTTTTTGCAATTTCTTTTTCGATGATTAATACAGCAAGTGTATTTAAGCGTTTAAGCGTTCTGAATACATGTTTGACCAAAGAAAATACTTTATTAATTTTAATTTGCTGAAAGAGAGCTCAGCACTTGCTGTAGTAACTGGCAACGTAAAGAAAAGTTTTAACACAGTTAATACATTTTGAAATAACTCATTATAATTATTATTTAGCATGCATTGCAATATGTCTTGTGCGTTATTTACATCTCTTTCATTCAAAATCAAATTCCGTAACATACAAATTTCTTAGATTAGGTTTTCATCTATACGTCTTTGTTATAAAACTTTACAAATTTTTTGCAACATTTCTCTAATTCATATTTTGTGTCTTGCGACAAAGCCTGACGACAGCTACGCAAACACTCTCAATAACTCTTAACCTCTGACTTAGAATAAATTTCTATTTTTCTGGCGTCTTTGTGGTTTCTTAGGGTTTAAGATAGAAATCATGTATAAAAGTTAAAGGATAAATGTAGGAAGAAGGTATATAAATTATTTATATCATCATTTTTCAAAATATTAAGTTTTTTCATGTATAAAACAGATTCCTAATTAAAGATGAATTTAACAGAAAATGAAAAAGCTACAAAATACTAATTATATTTAATACATTCCATATTATTAAATTTTAACAAAATGAATGATTGCATTTCACTTTCCAGGTTTTGAGCATTATTTGTGCCACTTGAAGCTTCGATTCAGTTTCTGGATACTTTAATAAGACGCAGAAATTAAAGGTTCGGTAAGACTTCAGATTAATGTCCGATTACTTGCAAAATATGACAAAATCGTGCCAACTTTCTGAAAACTTGTCAACAGTCAATCAAATAAGAATGGGTTGACGGTGTTCCTAGCCAGGACTTATAATAGTTAAAAAATATAATTTATAGTTTATACATAATAGTTTAAGTATAGTTTTATTGTTCGCACTTATAATAGCTTAAAGAAAAAAATTCGAACTCCATATTTTGACGAATCAGCACGTTTTAGATATCCCAGAATCTGAGAAACTTTTTTTTAAAAATAAAATCACGCCTATGAGTGAACGCAATTATTCAAAAGCGTTTTCATAATTGAAATTATGAATATATGGTCTCTACTTCAGATTTTTAAATTTCTATCAAATTTTAAACGAAGTGCATTCAGAAGAAATTTGTCAATTCGGTTGTTCGTAAGTAATTTAACACGATAGCAACAAAACGAAGAACGCTAAACGAGTAATATTTGATGTACAGATTTAACATCTGAAGATGTCATGCCCGCGTTACAACGGAAAGGGGGGGGGGGGGGGTCCAGTAGTCTTCTTAGGGTAAAGACTCCTGAGCATCCGAGGGAAGAAATCTGACTTCCAGCTCATATGAAGATGAAACTCACAGACTAGCTGGAGCAATCCCTTTTTACAAGCGGGCTCGTTCACACTCCTCACAGACAGAACACAAGGGAAAGAACAACCATGTCTGAACCTGTACGCGTTAGGCCCAGATCAAGGGGAAGACGCGCTACCCCTAGGTCAGGATGCCGGCGATTTAGTATCTAAAGTATTTCAAATTTGGATTGACCGTCTGTCGATCTGCTCGTTTACAAGTGTGTAAACACAATCTTAATCTGATAATTGATCTTATCATTAAAATAGTTTGGTATGGAATTTTGAGTTTCATTTGGTTGACAAATGAGCGCCCAAATTGCGTATTCGGTTTTCTTCAATTTTTTACGAATCACTAAACGCTCATGTAAAGGATTTTGAAAATTGGTGCTTCTTGAATTGATGTTTTTTTTTCTGCATTAGTTTTGAGGAATTTTATCTTTCAGCATATTTTTGCCCGTTTCTTCTCTTTTTCTTTCACTTTTCTTTTATCTTCCACTTCCTTTGTTTAACTAATTACTACACTAATATGAGATAGCAATTTATCTCAAATACAACACAGGGCACAGTAAGGATCGGCCATGATTCTCTCACTCCACAGGGCGATATTCTACCAAATTTTGCATCCCGGGTTCCAAGGTCGCCCCCAGAGAGCATTAACCGGAAGGAAAAGAGAGGGATGCTGTGTAAAGAAGCGAGGAGAGAGAAGGAGAGGACGCCATGTCCAGTTGGCTTGTGTTTGTTGATGGTTAAGAAAATATTTCTTAAATTACCAAAGCTGTACATTTTACAACAGTTAACCCATATACATAATGTAAATTTATGTAAATAAAACTATAGCCTAGAATATGGCACTTGGCTTTTATTTGTGCCGACAGGCAGTTGGCCACATCTACATGAAATGACAAATTAACAGAAAGGTCAACCTGGGCTGTCGGAAAACGCGGGAACTCGTCATAGCTGGGCGGGAAAAACTTTACTTTCAGAAACTTATTTCTTAACATATTCAGTAAAAAGGAAATTTGTTCTCAAATTTTACTCAACACATTTTTTACAAATTTTAATCAATTTCAATCTCGATTGATAGTATTCGTTTTAAATCCCACATGGAAAATCTAGTTAACATTCGAAAAAATATATAAATTAAAACCCACATAATTTAATTAAATATTAACTCCCTTCTTTGCCCCCCTCTAGTATTCTATACTTGATTATTAGATTTATTCCATTGTTAGCTTAATAATAATCATTGGTTATATTTCAGTTGTTATTGGATGAAGAGGGTTTCAACAATCACTTTCTATTATTGTTGTTAGCAGAAATATTACTGTTTAATGTTAAGAAACTTACAAAATACAAACAATGTAATAAATGAAACAATGAATCCATCATCTACTTCTCTGTTAAGAATCATTTCTCTTTCTGCAACTGAACGTTGTGTGACTTTTTTTTGTTGAGCTATGCTTAGTGCGTTTTTTGAACATTTCAATGAGGCTACGGCCATCATTGGATGGATCGCCCTTTGGACGATCTGGGAACTGTTGAAATATTACATGTTCTCTCACTTACCCTCAATCGGAGATCTGTTTCTCGATCCCGATTTGGATCAGGTTGTTTATACATCACCTGATCCACCTGCGACTAGAGTGGAATCCGTCCCAGTGGTTCGCTCATACATGGTATTTAGGATTTGCCAGGCTTTAGAACTTCCAGCGAAACTGGCTCCATCTGCAATCCAGATGTCAGATATCCCTGTTGTAGAATCCTATATGGTCTACAAGCTGTGTTCTGCTCTGAGTTTGCCTGCACGGATGGCTCCTGTCGGAGTGCCAGTTGTAGAATCTTTCGAGATCTACCAGTTCTGCTTAGCCTTGGATATTCCAGTGAGATACCGGTCGCAGAAGGACGCAATTTAACATCAAAATTGTCGTCGGCTGCCCGATGCAGTTTTCAGATCAGAACTGTCTTCGGATGCAGCTTCGGAGGGTGGGTGGGTGGGGAACGAATGTAGCCCACCTCCACGTGGTGTTCCCTGGGCAACGGTGCAGTTCTTTGGAACTGCATCGGCTAAGAGGCTACTCAAGTATGAAACAAATAATGAGCTTTTTATTTAGTTTCACAAAACTACACCTCTAATTTTTAATTTTGCGTTTTAACTCTTTAACATCCAAGCACTTTTCAAGTGGCACTCCCTTTAACATCCAGACTTTTTCAGCGTGTCTCTGAAAGACATGGACTCTTCCTAGCTGAGGGACAGTTACCCCCCGCACTCTGAAGTAATAAAACTGTCGACGCTCTACCTTGAATAATTGCCTTGCGGTTTTCGACAAAGAGATTCATTTTCCATCAGCTTAAGAGTTTTATTCTAATGTATTTATATTTTTTAGTGTGAAGTGTTTCGCTCATCATCTTTGTAGGTTTTTTTTTTTTTTTTTTTTTTTTTTACAAAAAATTTGAAATTTATTCTATAATTTAGAAAATAGGGGTTGTTTTTTTTTGTAAGTTTTATGTTAGGCTTCCAAACCATTTAAATAAAAACTGGCTTTACTAGCAATTTCAAAAACATCTTTATGTTTCATTTAATTCTCAATAGGCTTTTACATTTTTTTGTTGCCAAAATTAAATAATATGTCATATATTACCATGTAAAAAATTTTTACAGAGTAATGTAAAACATACATTATACATATATCAATGCAATTAGTACATTTTTTTACATAGTATAGATGTCAATGCTTTTCAGTGTAAACAAGATAATGTTTTAAATCTTCATTTAATACCGAAATAAAAACAATCGTTGGATAAAAAAAATGTTATTGCTCTTTTTGAAAGATGTTTCGAAAATAATATGTTCTTTCAACATTCAGCCTAGATTTTTTTTATTGTCTTTAGCATTTTTTTTTTTTTTTGAGTATAAACGATTATCTTTATTGAATTTTTAAATATAAAATATTATTTTGTATTTTCGATAGTGATACTAAGAGAAAAATTTTAGAACTTTAATTAAATTTTTAAAGAAGTTTTCACATTTTTCCCCCCAAAACCTTACGCATTCTTGCTTTTACATTAAATAATCGAAAAAGAATGTAGGGTAAATATAAATTTCAAAAATATCTCTATTTTGCCACTCATTTTTACTAATCTTTTAAAATATAACTATTAAAATTTTTTTCTTACCAAGGGAATATATTACGTCAAACGTTATATATCTCATCTATCGAATTGTTTCGATAGATGAGATAACATATTTTTAAAACTTCATTTAATAATGAAATACAAAAATTTATGAAATAAAATTCGGGGGAAAAATTACTCAGCGAAATATATTTCGAAAATACATTCCTTCAGTTTTCAGCCTGAACATTTTTCTAAAACATTACATTCTTCATAAACTAAATATGAAGATTTAACACATTTAAAATTACATCAATCATAAATATTACTTTTTTAGTATGAACTGTCATGTTGAATTTTTCAAGCTGAATTTCTGATTTTAAAATGTTATGTGAAGTTTTCTATAGTATTGTTAAGACAAGATAAATTTTTGAACGAAAGCTTCATATTAAATTTCCACAAATTTCCACACGAGGGAATCATTTGCAAATTTTTGATAATATGTACATTATATAACATTTTTTGACTCCTCATCTCTATCTCTCTCGTTCATCTCCTGCTTCTTTGCTTAGAATAAATGAGAGATCAGCTAAAGTATCATTTTTTGGCCAAGCATCATCTTCGCTGATAGATCACTGTCACTTTCATCAGAATCAAGTAAAATTGCTTTAATTTCTTCTTCAGTGTGTTCACGATTTCTTTTACTCATAATGAAGAAATAATAAGCTTTTCAATAGAAAAATTACTCTGATAATCCAAACACCCGATTCACAGTACATAAAATAAAGAGTAGAAATTCACAACTGAAGAGAAATTTTCAGAATGGCATTCTATAAAGGAACTCAGTATTTATATAACTTATCTCACTCTTTGAAGAGGGCGATAAAGAATACTCCCAATCTTTTTTTTTTTTTTTTGTCTTTTAATTCTATTTTAAAAGCGGTAGTTTGTACACGGCCTCAGAATTTCCGACAGTCCTTTGATGAAAGAATAAGATGCTTGGAGTGTAAAACGACTTCCTTCCATAGTAACAAGTGTCGCTACCCATTTTGTGAGAAAACTGCGATGCGAATAGGCCGCATTGACAATGCAATGGTTTGTCTTTATATCATTACAATAGTCTTACTACTGAAAAGGGCTTCTGATGCTTGTCCGAAAAATAAACAACGTGTCGGTATCCTTATCGTTACCAGAGAACTTCAGTGGAAAATTTCTTTTATAAATGGCCATAAAATCTTTCCAATTTTGAGCTAACAACAAGTGAAAATAGAAACTAAAACCCTTTCAAAATACAAAATGTACGCCAACAACCTATTTAGTGAATTCCTCCTCAACCCCTACCGCCCTAAGGCACAGGGGAAACTACTGTGAAAAAGCCGCGATTGTCGGAGATAACGAGGACCTCCTGGAGTGTTCAGTAGAGTAGCCGCTTTTAATACCCATCTCCCCTAAAACGGCTAGCAGCCGCCCCAAACCGACCCACGTGGATGTTATAGGGTAAATTCTCAAACCGCCCCAAACCGCCCCGCTGGAATCGAGAGGGTTAATCCCACAAAATTTTATTACGAGCATCAAATTTAGAACATGCAGAACGTGTATTTATTGTAGCAACAACTGCAATGTTTTTTAAATATACTTAAGAATTATATTTTTTTATTCTAAAAAATAAAAAAGAATTTAAAATACGTTATCACAAAGAATTATTGTAGAACTCACACATACAGAAAATAAGTAGCGTTGACAATCATAAATCTGATGGAGGAATCTTATATTGACTTGAATTTGAAAAATTATAGTGACAAAAATTTACAAATTCATAGCATAATTCGCCGCCACATATTTATAGCCAGTTATGAAAAAGTATATTAAAGGGCTTATGATACTTACTCTCTTCAAACTGTTTTGGTGCAAGAATTCATTTGAGACCCTAACTTTTTGCAAAGCAAAAATAATAATAATAATAATAATAAAAATAAACCGATGCAAATCTGAACACACATTATCAATGCGTGATTATTATTATTTTTTTTTTGCTAATTAATACATTAATTACCTCAGAAAAATTACAATTTTTTGCAATTTCTTTCTCGATGCTTAATACAGCAAGTGCATTTAAGCGTTCTGAACACATGCTTGACCGAAGCTAATTCTTTATTCATTTTAATTTACTGAAAACGCGCTCAGCACTTGCTGTAGTAACTGGCAACGCAAAGAAAAGTTTTAACACAGTTAATACATTTTGAAATAACTCATTATAATTATTATTTAGTATGCATTGCAATATTCTCTTATATCTCTTTCATTCAAAATCAAATCCCGTAACAAACAGATTTCTTGGATTAGGGTTTCATCTACATCTGTGTCATAAAACGTCACAAAGTTTTTGGACATTTCTCTAATTCAGGTCTTTCTAAAGTTTTATATAAGTGATTAATTTAAAATACTATTTGATATACTTTTAAACCCATCTTCTATTTGTACAATAACAGTATCAATTACAGTGTTAAAAAAAATATCTAAATTACTCTACCGTTTATATATATATAGATATATATATGTATAATATTATTTTGTTTGAAGCAGAATGCAGGTTCAAAGACGTTGAAGAGACATGTTATATTTTTAAATTAATTTTAATATTCAGCAGAGACGCGGACAAGGCATGTCCGCCAAAGCGTAGCACAAAATCAGAAGTAAAGAAGAACGCGAAACAAATGATCACTAGTCTTATATAACATAGGATTTCCGGCCACGCGCTGATGGAATACATGTTTTGACCTCTGATAAGGGCAACGGAAGTATCACTTTCATTTGATACATAGTACTCATGGCGCATTAGTTTTACAGAGGAATTAATTAAACCGAAAGTGGAATTGGATCACGAAATAAAAGAATATTTTTAGAATGAAGTTACTATGGGCTAAATTAAGATAAAATCTTGGAAATTAATTAAATTGAAATTAGAATTAAAATATCATTACATATATATATAACATTTCCTTTTAATAATAATAACCTTTAACCTTTTTAATTCCTTTTAAGGATATAACATAATTTTTTCCTTTTTCGAATTCGTTTTTCAGGAAAATGTTCAAATTATGTGCTAACACTTTTACTTCGTCGAAAAATGTGTTAAAGTTTGTTCTTAAAATTTGGATTTCAGTTTTAATTTTACTGACTATATTGAAAGCCGAGTCGAGAACAATTGTTTCTGCTTGAAATAGTTTATTGATAGTGTTAATTTAGGTATATACTGCAAACAATACTATTAAACATAAAATAAATGGCGTTTCTTGCACCTAATAAACTTTTAGCTTCGAATACGCTACCGGTACTTACATCATTTAAACATCAATAAATTTTTCTAGGGCATTACAAGTTCCTTCAAACTGTGTATACACTGCTTTCACCTAATCTATTTTGGCTTCCCAACGAGTGTCACATAATGGTTTAAGAATAATGTTAAAATGCTTTGCAGAATTTCCTATCTTTTTCCCATTGCAGAAAATAAGCAATATAAACGTTGTAATATCCCCAAAAGTTTTTTACTTTATATACTGCTGGAAACAGCATCACAAATTAATAAATTAAAGGAATGTGATAGGCCAGAAGCATAAATTGACGAATTTATTTCAAAATAATAAAAATTTACATTTTGAGTTTGAGATTAGGTACCAAATTTTATTCATCTAGCTCCTTACAGTTATCCTGTTCAAACGTATTCGGACAAATTTCTTGAGGATGGATATAAATCTTCACATTAAGTGTACATCCCACATACCAAATTTCATCCATCTGGCTCAAAAACCACACTTGCGGCCACACTCAAATTTTATACAGCCCACATATAAAATTTCATCCATTACATTTAGTTATTCTATTGTCAGAGATACAGAAATATCACAAACTGACTACTCCAACCGGCTGGAAGACACGCGGAAACATTTGAATGATAGGACCGTCGCGACAGCAACACTGACAGGAACAGTGGTTGAATCCTAAGAGCCGGCCACCGGCCACCTTACAACCTTTCCCTTAGGAAATACTTCCCAACATCGATGGGAGGAGTCAGTCTCCCAGCTTTTCGTGTACCCAAAAGAGTGGCGAGAACCAACCACCATGCCGGAAGCTTCTCGTTCTCAATTATGAGGTGCCCCCCCGTGGACAGAAAAAAACATCCCCCCCTCCTCCATTTTTTTTTTTTTTTTTTTAAATTCATGAGGTCTGAAGCGCGGAAATTCGTCAAAGTGTCGAGTTCGAATATTTTTGATGACTGCAATACTTTCTCTTTGCATATGTGTATGTACGTTTCTCAGATCACATGAAAGTAATATGAGAAAATAGTTGGGGGTGGGGTGGAGGTATGATATTAGGGGGTACTCAATAATAAACTGATAATAATAATAATAATAAATAAAAAAATAAACTGATAATTTTAAGAATCAATTATCTTTGATACTGGAAACGAAACAAACTAGAGATATGAATTTTAGTGATCGGTCTTAATATTAAAATTATAGAAATGTATTAATTCTTGGAACATTGAAATCGAATGAAGAATGAATGTTATTCAAAATTCATATTACTTAATTCAAATTGTGTTATATTATGCACTATTTTGTCAGAACGTTCTGTTGATAAAACTCAGAGATCAACAACCTGTTCTCAATTTCATTTCAACGAAATTTAATTATGTGCAAACATATAAACTTTCTGAAGTTGTAATGTTTATGTATATATATTTATAGCATTCTATGAAAGAAATTTTACGACCTTCATAATGGGTGAACAGCGTGGCAATAAAAATAGTCTAAAACAAGCATATTATTTTTCCTCTGTTTCTTTTTCAAATGTAATACAAACAGAAAGTTAAACGAATTCCCAGACGAAGTTGTTTTCTTAAGCCTATTAATTGAACCCTCCTTCAAAACAAATGTTATATTCACATGTTTATAGTGCTAAAGTGAATTCAGTATTATTCAATATCAGTGACATTATTTATGAAGCTTAGTTAAACATTAAAACTCAACGAATCAAACCTTCGAAGCATAAAGAAAGTTAAATTTAAAAGTTATTGGAATTTCCAGATGTATTTATGCTTTATCAGGAGGGCATTACTAGCTTCGTAAAAGAGTATGTTCGAATGTTTGGGGGGAATCCCTCCCGCTAGTTTTTTTAAAAAATAATTTTAGTAAAGATTAAACTAAATAAACAGAATTAAGATTATTTTTTAATTTTACATTTTATTTTATTTTTACTTTAAGGCGCATATTATAACCGTTAAAGCCGCAGTGGCCTGGTGGTAAGGTCTCGGCTTAGGAACCGGAAGGTTTCAGGTTCGAGAGCCGATGCCACCGAAGAACCGTCGTGTAAGGGGGTCTGTTGCACGTTAAATCCGTCATAACCAAACGTCCTTCCGCTGGTGTTGAGAGGGGGGTGCCAGCTCAGGTATCGTCCTCGTCATCTGACCAGGGTTCAAAATTACGAGGTCCGTCCCAAAATAGCCCTAGTGTTGCTTCAAACGGGACGTTAATATAACTAAACTAAACTAAACTGTAACCATTAAAAAATTGGAACTCGAAATATTGACGAATCTCTTCGTTTTAGACATCTATGAGTTCGTAAAGCACATTTTTGAAAAACGTCCATCCGTCTGCTTCTTTGTGACAAAGATAACTCGCAAACGCTTTGAGCTAGATGGATGAAATTTGGTATAAAATCTTTACACCAAATTTGCAGATTTCTTAAAAATTTTGAGTAAAATCAGTCTATCTGTCCGAGTGTTCGAATATAAATTAACAGAATAACTACAAAACGAAGAGAGCTAGATAGATAAGATTCGGTACACAGATTTAACACAGGTGTCTATTCATTGTGTAGATACCTGAAATTTTTTTCAACTAAATCCGACAATGGATTGATTGTCTCTAAGTCTGTATTTTGAGAAACGTGATGAATCAGAAACGCAGTGACTTAAATATATCAAATTTGGTATGGGATTTGGCGACTACAAGTGCAGTTTTGTGTCAAATATTTATTTCGATCGGTTGAGAATAATTTGTCTAAAGCACAAATTCGATTTTCGGATACTATTGACCGCATGCCAGGGATTAATCGGCAAAAAACTCACCAAGTGGGACTCGATTGATTCAGTAAAAATGCTAAATTCAAGCCGAATGTGAATATTTCGTAACTATTGTACGCCAGTGCCGTGCAAGGCGTTCTCTGGCACAACAAGTTTATTAGAGATTATGTGAGAAAATTCTACGAAGACCACTCCCGCTGGTTACAATAGAGATCCCACGTTCCAACAAATGAAAATTGCATTGCAATAACTTAAAGCTAACAATGACTCACTGTCATAATCAACTCTTCAAATGGAAGACAATGTCAGTGTTATACTTGTACTTGGTTCATGGAATTGAATTTTATAAAATAAAATAGAAATGAGTACAGATATCATTTCTTCTTGGGAACTGCTTTAAGCTAACTGTGAAATGTGTTACTGATATACGCATAAGACCAGTCGAAGAGTTCATTAGTGAAATTATTAAATATTCATTGCCTTAATATCAAGCTCTTAATACTTTTCTTTTACTGCTATGTGGTAGGGTTTCAGATTTACATTGAATCACTTTTCACAAACTTGAGGAAACAAAATTGCCGAATTTATTTATTACTTTCTCGTATATGTTGTATAGAGGATGCATTGTAATTGTCGAAAAATTCGAACTCGAAATCTTGGGACAGTTCTAGGGACGGGTACCATTTGGCGATTTTCCGCCACATTTTTCTCGCCAAGCCCCGCGGACGCTGTAATCTTCGAAATTTTATTTCTCAATATTATGACTATTTGGCAAAAATTTGGCGACTTTATCTTTAAAGTTTGGCGCAAAATTTGGCGGTGCCCGTCTCTAGGATTTAGCCGAAATCTTGACGATTCAGACCTCTTTGGGTTCGAATAACACATTTTTAGAATTATGTTCGTCTGTGCATCTGTGATCTGATCCCTGCTGTATTCTGCCCTTGGCGGAAATCTTGATGCCAAGCCGATCCACTACGCAAGAGAATGTATGCTGATTTCTTTCTTTCACATGACCAAGCCAACATCTGAACTAGAACGAGTGTGGTTTCGTAGTGTTGCCTCTTCAAAAGGATCCAGGATGAAAATTCAGAGAACGATTCATCATCTCCAAGATCTGTTTAGATTTCAAGAATGCTATTTCCGAGAGTAGCACTATACATCTATATATATATATATATATATATATATATATATATATATATTTTGTACATAGCATTTATTTGTATTTGTATTTGTTTTTCTGTGTGTGCTGTTCTTTTTTTTATTTTTATTTCTGTCTCACTTTCTAATTTTTTGTTAATATTATTTTTCTGAATTTAGTAATCACAAACAGACTGTAAATCTGTTGATGTGAATTAGCATATGTTTTCAGTTTATCTCTGATGGCTTGCTTTAAAAGCCAAAACTACTACCCATTTTTATTTCAAACATCTCATTACTTTCGGCTTTCTTTTGTCCAATATTAAAATCCCCGGTAAAATCCTAGATGGGCCCATCTCTTGGCGACTTATTTGAAATCTCGCCAAGTTGACTACTAATTGAATATTTGTTATTATTATTATTTTTCAATTAAAAAACGATACTTGAAGGCCAGGAATAATAATAAATATAATAAATAAATAAAGGAAAGAAAGAAATAATAATACTATAGTTGTAGTCGCAAGAACACATACCGAATTTTATTAAAGGAATATAATTACATTAATGGAATATTGCGTTTATATGCATGAGAAAGTACTGACTGACTGACGGCCAACTTTTGGATATATTTTGTTCAAAATTTGACAAGAATCCACATTTTAAATGCTAAACCTCTGTACCAAGTTTGATCTATTTCTTTTTTTACGTTTTCTAGTTATATTGAGTTTATTTATACTGGAACATTTAGACAGACAGATGCTCAACATTCAAGAGAACTTTATAAAATGGGTCTGAAATCCGTGTACTCTATAGCGTCCTTCTGGTTCAAAGTGTTTTTGAGTTATTATATTCATAAACATAATGCCAAAAAAAAAGTTTACGGAACTCAGGAATATCTGAATCGTGGTGATTCGATAAAATTTCGCGTTTGAATTTTTCAACGATTAGAATGGCCGCGGTGGCCTGGTGGTAAGGTCTTTAGTTTCGGAACTGGAATGTTTCAGGTTCCAGACCCAATTTCACCGAAGAACCGTCATGTAAGAGGGACTGGTCCAGGTTAAATCCGTCAGGGCCAAATGTCCTTCCGCTAATGTGGTGCGGGGTGGAAGTTTGGAGAGAGTGGTGCCAACTCAAGTTCATCCACGTCATCTGACCGTGGCTCAAAATTACGAGGTCCGTCCCAAAATGGCCCTAGTGTTGCTTTGAAATGGGACGTTAATATAACTAAACTAGATTTGACGATTACAGCACTTTCTCTGTACTTTGTCTACGAGGTGTCTATACAAATATATTGTCACGTAGATACTCTAGTGCGGAACTCAATGACACACTCAAGAAGTAGAGCTAAACCAATTTATTAACTCAACTCTGAACTGAGAATACAGTGACTGACAAATCTTCTGCTTTTATACTAGCAGGGAAAGTTCCAGAATACTTTTCTGGAGACAGTAAAAAAAGTCCAGAACACTTGTCTGGTAAACTACAGAAATGTCCAGTATCTTCTGGAACATGAAATAAAGGTAAACATAAAAGCAAGGAATTAAATACTTATACAGACGGTGAATCGCATTGTCTCTAGCGGGATTCGAACTTACGATCTCTTGATTAAGAGACCAGTGCTATGACCATTCGGCCATGGAGATTCGACTGCCTCTTTTCAATGCGGCAAAATAAACTAAAATTAATTTTTGAGAAATTTGTTTTTAGACATTGAAGAGGAAAAGGGGGCTTCAAGACTTAACTTGCACAAAGGCCTTTACAGGGCTTATTACGGAACTGCGCAGAAGGCAAGTAGTCTCATGGAGCCTCGAGAAAATAAACGATCGATCTACCTTAGATACGCTACCGTCCACCATGGTCTAACTACAAGGTAACAAGGATTTTAGTATTTTCCTGCTTACTTACTGGAATATATCTTATTTATTCTAAACTTGTACTCTCTTATCTCTGGTAATAATTCATATCTCTACGAGTGTAACCCTGAGTGTTTTACATCCACGAGTTCTCATTCCTTCGCATCCAGCTTTCGCGCATCCATGGCACAGACGAGCGCGGGGTATCATAAAAACTACGAATTGTCAACTTCTGTGATTGATTTTTATTACCCTGTAATACTACTGGGCGAGCGCCATTCATGGAATAATGCAATAATTTCATTCACTTCGTATGAAAAAAAAATGAAAACACCTGTCAGAACTGTCGTCTTTAGAATGTGTTTTACCGCTTAAATTTTCTTTCAAGTACGAATTACGTTCTAATAGTTCGACTCATAACCATAATAATTTCTTATTCTTTTTTTTTTTTAAGAGAGTGTAAAAGATCCGTTCGATTATGATTTGCATCGTCTGACGAAGATGAATGAGCGATTTTGGAATACATCGAATTCGAATCCTCTTTATCGAATTCAATGGAAGCCGATTTATGTAATTGAAATGAAATACCGGGCAGATGTTTTTTATTCACACTTCGATAGCGCGTTCCTTTTTATTAGCGAATCATGTTATGATTGATTTATTTTTTCTCCTCTTCATATGCATGAATCAAAACCGATTTAACATAACAAAACATTGAAAGGAATTGAAATGGATCGAAGTTAATACTTGAAAAAAAATATGCGTCGCGTCTTTTTTTTATAGAATATATCAATATCCGAATGAGAATTATCTTCAGTGCAATCCAAAACAAATTAAAACCAGCGAGTGTTGTCTCGCCCAAACTTTCTCGCATACTTTCAAATAATGATATCATCCAATGATATCACGACTTGCATAGCATTGGCGTACAATAGTAACGAAATATTAACATTTGACATGAATTTAGCATTTTTACTGATTCGATTCTGTGATCCTTGGCGAGTTTTTTGGCGATTAATTCCCGGCATGCAGTTAATAGTATCCGAAAATCGAAGCGTTTTTCTCAAGCGACTGAAACTAAAATTTGGTACAAAACTACAATTGTACTGACAAAATCTCATATCAAAATTTACGTTTTTATGTCCTTATGTTTCTGAATTATCGTGTTCAAATGTTTCTGAAAGAAAAAAACCGAGAGATGGTCAACACCTAGTTGGATTTGGCTCAGAATTCGATAGGTATCTAGACTATAGATGTTAATTCTGTGTATCAAATTTTATTCATTTAGCTCTCACCGTTTTGTATTTACCGTTTTAAATTATGTTCGAACAAAGAACAGACAGACTTCCTTCCAGCGGATTTTGTTCAAAATTTGATAGAAATGTACAAAACTTGTATACAAAACGTGTACCAAATTTTATCCATCTAGCTCTAAGCATTTTTGAGTTATCTTTGTCACAGACAGACAGCTAGACATTTTACAAAAATGCGTTTTTTAATATAAAGTGTGGATTTTTGTCTATTACTATACATTTTCTATACTACGCATACGAACCTTTCAAACCGTTCTAATGAACGATTTTACAGCTGCATTTAATTCAAGCTTCGCTAATTCATGAGGCTGTAAAATATTTTCAGAAATATTTTGAGAAGAATACGCTCAGAACTCCATTCAGTCAAAGAAAACAAAATGTAAAAGAAATCAAGATAAAGGTGTCAAGGAAAAAGCGAAAATACTAAAAATACTAGTACTAATACCAGTAGGCTTAACCGTCTCCAAATGGGTAATCGTTTCGATTTAATTATGAAAATAGATGAATATGTCTTCCAAAAAATATTATCTAACGAAAATGGTTTTTATATCACTTTAAAATTGAAAAAATATGGCATTTTTACTGATCAGAATTTTATTTCATATAATTTTATTGATTTATTTTTAATAATTTTAAAATTTAATTTGATATTTAAACTATAAAATGTTTTTATTTTTAAGAGGAAATTAAAACTAATTTCATTTTTCTATCAAAACATTTAATCGAACACATTTCCCAGTATTTAAATTAATATATAAAAATTGTTTTCTTTGAACACTCTGATTTTCACGGCGACCGCTATTAAAACGACGCCAATCTAGAATTACTCGCATTTAATAGTTTGTGGCATCGCTTTTTTTTTTTTTTTTACATGATTTGGCGGTTTATCGCGGTTGGTATGGAAATTAAGTTCTACTATTATAAAATTGCATTCTATATTCGTCATTCATTTACAACCTAAAAAAAATCTGTAATCTGTGAGAACAATCTGGTCGCCAAAGGCGTTTAGTTTATTATGTCTTTTTGATGAATTTTATCCATTGTCATTATTTTATGGATATTTTATATTTTAATTCATACAGCTATTTAAATACTCACAATCAAAAAATTTATTTTTTTAAAAATCGAACGTTTCTTTTTTTGAACCAACACAATTTTCTTAAGTGCACCCCTAATATTTTTCCTGTTTTCATATTGTATAAGTAACTATATAATTTCTTTGTCTTTTTTTTACTCTTACCTAAGAAATATAATAATTCAATTTATCGAGATATTCTTCAGTATTCAAATATTTAAAATTTTCTTAATTAATAAAAATTATAATTTACAGTAATTTAAATAGATGAAATCAGAGCACTTTAACAATCTTCTGTCAAAAGTACAATGTATTGGATTTTAAATAATTTTTTATTATGTATTTTTAGAATTGAAAACTAACTTAAATCTCCATTTTAATTAAATTGAAATTATGAAAAACAAGCGTGTCATTATATTTATCAATATTTCACCCATATTATATACGAACAATGCTTTCAAACTGCCAAACGATAACTGACCATGATAAAAGCGATTTCTCAACACTGCATCAACATTTCCCGATTTTCAGTTATCGTTTGCATATCAAATTGAAATGTCGCTTTTGAAAATGAAAATTTAATTACATCTGAAACAACTACAACTAGCTTTCTGAACAGCCATAATAATTCTATCATGAAGTTTTTTTATTTTGAAAGAAAATAGCACGCTTTTCGAATTTTTATTATTAAAATATTTTTATTTATTTATTATTTTTTTCTGTCTGAAAGGTTCTGACGAGTAAAGTCGAGAAAATTGCAATTGTCTCTGAATACTAACGTACCCTCAGTCACGATAGTGACTATTTCAGAAAAATAGTAATCTCCGCGCCTGTCAGCGATATCGTCTGTTGTAAATCACGTATTTGATTTTTAAATTAGGTATGTCTGGACTTAAAGAAAAAGTTATTATAAGTAAAATATCAAATGTAAACATAATTCAATATTTCTTAGATTAGATTTATTGAAAACTAACTTATGTTCATCTGCATGGATTCGCAATGCTTCTTGCATTTGTTTCTGAATTTTTTAACCCTTTTTTATTCCCGATAGACTTAAGATTATCGCCAATCATTAAAATCCTTGCCAAACTTCCATCGTTTTGAATAATAGCAAAAAAGAATTTCTTTTGAGAAGCCTTCAATTTTTATTTTGTAGGGTTGTAATTGAAAGAGAATACAAAAGGTTATCGCATATAGCACATTATCGCTGGGGGGGGGGAATTATAGTTTAGTGATCGTATCTTATAGCATATATATTGATAATATGGAGGGTTATTAATCGGTAGCTTAAATATTGAAACAATTGATTTGTTTATGTTTTTTGTTATTGAACTTTTGTTTTATTAACAAGACAGTTTGATGTAGAGACACTGATTTTTACCCCTCCTTTCAATTTCAAACAAAATTTTATAATAATATTCATATTATATTTCAAATAAAGAATTGATAATAGAAACAAAATAGCTCTCAGAATTCGAAGAATTTTAATATGTATCATCTATTTGCTTAAAATCTTTGTTAAGACGTGCTCGAAATGGACCTGAAAGTTCATAAAAAGAATATTCAGCCAATTTTTAAAATAGTGTCCAATTGTCATATTTGAATGAGTTGCCATAACTGAAATTTTTTTGACGATTTCTCGCCAAATTTGGTAATTTCGATAACATTGAATTTATCCAAGTTAGCTGAACTTTTGCCAAGTTGTTCATAACTTGACACGGTTTGAGCGTGCTTAACGAGAAATTGGGCATTATTCTTACCTTTTATCGATTGTTCATATTTGTTTAATTGTGTTGGAAAATGCAAGTGCCTTTAAATTGTCGCGTTGTCGGAATGCTGTACTATTTCAAGATTGTTATGCAGAAATAAATTTCATACGCCTGACTTAAAAATAATATCCGTACACTAATGATGAATTTTTTGAGGGTCAGTTTTTTATCAAGTGTAAATCTGACATTTTTTTATGTATAGATTCAACTCTAAAAGCTAATTGTTATCATTTCCTATAACAATCCAAAATGGCCGATATTTGACAAATTTTAAAAAAATAGTTGGCAGGATTTCGACTTGCTTGGCGAGAAACCAAACGCTATTTTTTGTCTTGCCGTTCCGTATTGTTTCGAAATCGTGAAAGTGGAACTAATATTCTTAACAAAATCAAAATTGTTTTTTGAAAAGATTTGAGTTACACAAAGAGTGTTTAAAACTATTCATTCTAATAATGCAATGAAGATGTTTCTAAAATGATGCGACTAATAATTGGAATTTTTGCACCGATTGTATCTTCCACAGAAGATTTAATTGTAAAAATGTTCATGTTAAGAAATAAATTTAACACACTGTAATAACATGAAGTATTATTTGTAAATTGCGACATTCGAAAAATCGACGTGCATGAGACGATGTTTATGATTCAAAGTCACACTATTTTTTTACAATCTGAAGAACACACTACACACCCCTGAAACTAACCAACAGAAACTTACTGATCAGTCACAAAATCATTATGAAAGGCTTTTATAAACTTTAAAAAATATTTTAATTATTTATATTATTTCAATTAAGAATTAATAAAAATGCTAACGTTTTCCTTAATAAATCAGCTCATATTATAGCTCAAAAATTCTCTCTAATCCGAAGCATACGAAGCCAGATGCCTATCGGATTACAGGGAGCGTCTGTACTATAGAGGATCACATAGACATCACTAAAATATACAGTGATCCAGATGCCTATCGGATTACAGGGAGTGTCTGTACTATAGAGGATCATACAGACATCACTAAAATATTCAGTGATCCAGATGCCTATCGGATTACAGGGAGTGTCTGTACTATAGAGGATCATACAGACATCACTAAAATATACAGTGATCCAGATGCCTATCGGATTACAGGGAGTGCCTGTAGTATAGAGGATCGTATAGACATCACTAAAATATGCAGTGATCCAGATGCCTATCGGATTACAGGGAGTGTCTGTACTATAGAGGATCATACAGACATCACTAAAATATTCAGTGATCCAGATGCCTATCGGATTACAGGGAGTGTCTGTACTATAGAGGATCATACAGACATCACTAAAATATACAGTGATCCAGATGCCTATCGGATTACAGGGAGTGTCTGTACTATAGAGGATCATACAGACATCACTAAAATATACAGTGATCCAGATGCCTATCGGATTACAGGGAGTGCCCGTACTATAGAGGATCGTATAGACATCACTAAAATATACAGTGATCCAGATGCCTATAGGATTATAGGGAGTGCCTGTACTATAGAGCAGGGAGTGTCTGTACTATAGAGGATCATATAGACAGCACTAAAATATACAGTGATCCAGATGCCTATCGGATTACAGGGAGTGCCTGTACTATAGAGGATCATAAAGACATCACTAAAATATACAGTAATACTCTTCTCTACAAGAGAAGAACGAGCTAAATATATATTACAGTAGATTGAGTTGGGGCACATTAAACAGACAAATCATGTATTGAAATGTGGAAGGTTTCAAGTTTTGAAAGGGATGAATGACTTAAATAACATATACTAACAGGTGTGTTGGATTAGTGTCAGAGTCGGATTAACGAGTGTCAGGTTAGTGATAGTCTGCTGTACTTTAAGAATCAAAACTTTAGCTTTTTAGTAATAACAACTTTAATTTCCTTACATTTTTTTTACTTTCTCTTTTATGAAGTATAGAGAAAGTATTATAATCGACAAAAAAAAATTTGAACTCTACGTTTTCAAATCTCTCCGAGTCCGAAAAAGACACTTTTGGCATTATGTTTGTCTGTGAACACGACAATCATTACGCTTTGCGCTATAAAGGCTGGAATTTGGAATATAGATTTGCGACCAAATTTGTAATTTTCAATCAAATTTTGAACGAAATCCATTCGTAGAAAGTCAGGCTATTCGTGTACACAAATGAACTCAATATTTACAAAACGCAAGGAGCTGAATACGTAAAATGGAGTACACAGTTATTTAAAATAAAGATTACTGTCAAATTTTAAATCAAAATGGTTGACTGTCTGTTATTCTGTACTTTCGCATGCATGTAAACGCAGTAATTCATAAATGCAATGACTTAGATCAATGAAATTCTGTGCATTATCTTATGAGTACGGCTGTAGTTTTATGTCAAATTTTGGTGTCAATTGGCGTCTTTTGGTGTCAATTGGTGTCTTTTGGTGTCTTGCATTAAAAAAAATGTTCAAAATACACATTCTTGCGATTAATTCAATGAAAATGCTACATTCACTCAAAATATTATATTTCATAATTATCGTTCATCAATGCAACGCAATGAATTTGTGACTTTACTCAAGGTCCACATTTTATGTGGAAGAAGAGGTTAAGACCTTTATTACAGAATATCCGAGAAAATTTTGGACAGACCACTCCCGCTAGTTCTCCGTAATTTTAATACATTTTAATGATAATTTTAAATAAATTTCAGAGCAATATTTTATGTTGTTTTAAGTACTGCTTTAATACACACTTGGGTTGCTATGATATTAAATAGTATTGTTTATGTCCTCGTTATGCAGCTGCAAATCAGAGCAGTTTTTTTAAATATATATTTAAAGGTAGACAAGTAAAATTTAAAGTCATCATCTTGCCATGAGAATTCGGATCAGAGGGTGGTGATGACCAAAAGTCCTAATGATTTTAAAAGTTTCTTTAATTTTTTCACTAAGATAATATTTTTGATATACCTTTGATAAATTCTCGTGATTTACCGTTCTAATTGCGCCGATGAATTCAGACAGATATTCGAATTAAACAGCAATATTACTTTTACTTGCAAAGCCTTGGATTACCCAGCTTGCCAACCAAACATTCGCCACCGATGGAGGAAGTGAAATGTTACATTCCAGGAGGTTTGGCGACCTTGGCGCTTTTTTTGTTGCAGCATCGCATTGTGAAAAGATGCCCAATTATGAATGTAGCTTCATTTGCATGATGGCAAGGAGGAAGGTCAGGCAGGGAAAGTGCATACATCCCTCCTACACCTTACGCCGCCACAAACAGGTTGGGTAATTTTTCACCGTGATTACACAAAGCATTATTTGCCAGCAAAACGCCCTCTGGGTCAACGTATCCGAGCGAGGATCGAAGTCATACTTTCAAGAGTTATGAATCAGAGAAGATAACCTTATTTTTCTTGATTACACTCTTGTCTTGAGCATTGTATTCATTCTAAACGCGGCCCAACAGCTAATTTTTAAAGCGTTAGAGTACGGCCTAAACTTCCAATTGGAAAAATGCTTTAAATGGTGTATAGAAACATATTTCCTATTGTTTGAGTCTATAAATATATCTTAAAAATTAAGATTTCTAGTAAGTAATCTAGTAATTTCTATCTAGTAAATTTTTAGTAAGCGGCTATTAATCATAATCTGTAAAATATTGATGATGATGTCGTGTCCGCGGTACCACGGAAAGAGGGTGCAGTAGCATCTGAGGGACACTGAGACCTTCTGAAAGACCCCTGAGCACCCGAGGACAGAAGTCTGACTTCTAGCTCATATGAAGATGAAACTCGCACAGTCGCTTGCACAACCCCTTTTTACAAGGGGGCACATTCACACATCTCACAAATAGAACACAGAGGAAGAACAACCATGCCCGAACCGGGATTCGAACACGGGACGCCTATATCACGGGGAAGATGCGCTACCCCTATGCAAGAGCGTCAACTCCAAAACATTGTTAGCAGAATAAAAGTTTAGACAGTTAAAATCCCACTCTTACGATTAAAGCTAACCGAGTTATGAGGCACTGAATATCCCTATTTTAAACCATTTCAATAACTGTCCCTACCTATTCCTAAAGATCCAATAATCAACGGCTGACGATAACTCGAGATGGTCGTTGATTGACTTAAAACAAGAAGATTCGGAAGTTTACATAATGGTTTTGGTCGTAGAAGAGGCGAAGACATTTTTTCAGAGAGTTACGTTACTTATATGACATAACTACAATACATAATTAACAGAACAGGAAATTACATAAAAATTTATACTTCGTGTTCTTTTCGATCATTACATTTAATAACTCAAATAATATAAAATATAATTATGTACATCATTGAAAGAATTTTACCAATGGGAAGCATGTATGACGATTAGAGATTAATTATTAGACCCCAATCGCACCCACATATTAATTACTAATATTTCCTGTGAAGTATATGATTTGTAGTAAAGCCATATTTCTGAACAATTCTGTAACAGGGAAATATTGCAAAGACATGCATGTCTTCACAATATTAACCTGTTACAAATAGCCAACTGAAGCAAAACTGAAAACTTTCCTGGAAACTCAAAAGAAGATTTTAAAAGATGTTCCATGCAATGTCCTAAAACCATACAATAAGCTCGATGTTCAGATTTGTCCAAACTATCCTTATTAATCATAAATTCGGTGTTCATAATCATTTGCAACATATTTTTAATAACCGAGCCATGACCATTTCCATTTCTTCAGATATCTTTTAACCATTCAGTTTGGACGCTTAGATTATTTTTAGCACCTCTAATCTTTTTGAAAAACCTGTTTAAATATGCTCGTAATCGATATTAATATGCTCGAAATAATAATTAAATATAATAATAATAATTAAATATCCTCGAATATGGTTTTAAACAAATCACTTCCAATCAATTTCTTATTGCAAATTATTCTTACTTTCAAAGTAAAATACTGCATATAATCCAATAATGAAAAAAAAAAAAAAAAAAAAAAAGAACGAAATTAAAAACCGATAAATCTTTACCCTAAGATGTCAAAATCAATGAGTGTTTTCTTTTCCCCCCTTGTTGCCTGGATCAAAGTTTCATTTTGCTTAGTTATTATTTTATTTATTTTTTTTATTTTATTTAATTACTATAGAAGATATATTTATTTTTATTATAACTTATTATAACTAGAAAATGAGGAACAACGGGGAGTAGGCTACTATTCACAACTATCTAGGAAACCTAAGCATTATAAGAAACAAAAATTGGCAAAATCGGTACTGTGGTTGTTGCTAGAGCATTCTCTCAAGGTTCCCCCCCCCTAAAGAATATATAGTGGAATGATGTTTTTGTGAATTCTCTTGAATTTGGAAGGTGGCGATGAATATTAATCTGTATTTGAAGAGGTTATAAAATTTCATAGGAAATAAAAATTGATGAAATCGTTACCGTAGTTATGGTTGGGTGACTATTAAAGTTGTTCTACCATAAAACATACGCAGTGAAACAATGCTTTAAAAATTTCTCACGAAAATGAATGGTTGGAGAGTGGGTAAGGATATATAAATCATATATGCAGGAACCATAAACATTCACTCGAAATAAAAATTAGTTAAATTTGTAAAATGTTTGGAGCTGGAAGAACTGATATTTTGATCCTTCCTATTTAATTTCAAATATACTGATCATGAATATGAAATTTCGATTTCCTGAAACTATTTTCATCAATGCCTTGCACTTAAATAATTTTTAATTTGATCACCATATTTTTGGTAAGAAAAAAAATTGATTTCGATTTTTTTTTAGTTATAAAATCGTTTTTTTTTAAATTAAAAAAAAAAACTTTTCATTATTTTTGCTAATTTTTCTATAATTTATCTAAAAAAATCTATTTTATTTATTCCTAATAGATCTAGATGGAATAAATTAAATTGTATAAAAAATTTCTACGAAATGGTGTCAAACCATCAAAAGTTGTCCTCTGATATTTTTTTATAGAGCAATTAGAATTACATCCTGATTTTGATAATAATCCTACATATCTGTCAATCTACTTTTCGTTAAAATTAATATTAAAATACATTTTTACAGTATGATGTATTATTAAAATTAAACAGCAATCTCTAATACAAATACCTCGGTTGTATTTTTTATTGGCGCAATTTGCATATATTAATAGAACTACAATTTAAACACAATGAAAACGAAACGAATAGCTTCGCCAAAAAAGAAAAAAAGAAATTAAGAGAAAGTCATTACGATAATGAGTTTGTTTGAAAAAGGACATTAGGACTTCCATTTTAAGCTGATGAAACAGTAGTAACTGATGGATTAAACTAAACGGAAGTCAAGATTGCATTAAACAAAGATCAAACGATCGTTAAACAAAATAAAAATCGCAATTTGCCATATCAAAGATCAAACGATAATTCAAATGCTAAACTAAATGGCTCAGTTATGACTTTAACTTTTAACTCCAAGTTTTTTTTATTATTAATTTAAAATTCTACATTTGAAATGACTTATCATAAAATTATGTGCGAATTTGTTGATCTTTTAAAAAAAAAGTGTTTGTGGGCATGTTGGCGATACCCAGGCAAATCTATAGCCATAAAATTTTGAAAACAGGTAATTGTGATAGTGACTTAATGCAACTCGAAGCCTAAATTTTAAGATTAATATAATTTTTTAATATTAAATATTTGGTGCTGTTTCGGATGGATGATCTTTTATTTCATATTCTAACGTAGTATCGTTTCGAAGGATTGTAGGAAGTAAATCAGAGCATATATGAAAGAAAAAAAAATCAGTGCATATACGAAAAAAAATCAAGCTTTTATTTTACACCTCTCAGATAGCTTAATGAATTTTGAGAAATTTTGAAATATCAATAACTTAGATGAAAAAGTTTAAAAATTAAAAAATAAGATTCCTGCCTGCAGTATTCTAACTCCATTATCTTTTTAAAATTTTTTTGGTTATTATTTGAAATTTTCTCTCTAATTTAAAACAAAAATGATCAAAACACCTTTTTTCTTTGATTTTTAATATATTATTTTCCTAATTTTCTCCACGTAAACAAATCTTATTTTTTTCGTTCGTTTAGAAAATTAAGAAATCAAGGGTCATTAAAATTAAATTTCATTTGTGTTTTGTCCCTTTCTGATCGTTTTTTCAGTTCAATTTTGTCTCTTTTTCTTCAGTATAGTTTTGTGGCGAATTGTGATGAGCGAGGATAGAACCTGGGACCTTGTGGTTTGCAGCTCAGTAACATGACCACAATACAAAAGCAATTGCTCGTGTAGCGTAGCTGTTAATTGAGTTATAAGCTTTCGCCACAGTTTCTACAACATCCATTTATCTTATTCATACCTCGGGATGTTCTTATCATCATTCATTGCATGAAAAATTCTATGGTTAATTTCGTGATCCACAATGCCTCCTACTCAATTATTAATATATCCTTATCGTTCATGCTGGATATTGTCCATCAAAATCGTCAATTTAATCTTAAAACCAAAGAAATTATGTTGTTTTCCTAAATTTCGTATGAATGAATAGAGGATCTCTTGACGTCTCTTCAAACGAAACACAAATGTGAACCAATTCCTCCTGAAATTCCCCCAGTCGGCAACCTGAATAAATGTAAGGAAGTCAGAACTTTTGACAAACCATTCTATTCCATTGATAAACCTAAGAACTTATACTCGCTGCTTTATCATTTCATTAGATATACAACATCCAACTATCACAACTTTTCTTATTCCGTTGTTAATAATTAGCTTTTGACTATCATAAAAAATATTTTTACTTTCTGTGTGTGTAAAGCGTAGAGTAAATATTGCAATGATCAAACCAGCAAGAGTGATTCCCAAAACTTTCTGACATATTCTCTAATAAATTTGTCATGCCAGAGAACGCCTTGCATGACATTGGCGGAGTATAGTCACGAAATTTTAACTTTTGGCGTAATTTTAACATTTTTAATCTAACATGCGATCCGTGGCGAGTATTTTGGTGATTCATCTCTGGTATATGGTTAATAGTACTCGCAAATCAAATTTGTGCTTTAAACAAGTTTTTCTCAACTGATTGGAATAAAAATTTGATGGAAAACTGCACTTGTAGTCACAAAATCTCATACCAAATTTGATATATTTAAGTCATTGCATGTTTGAATTATTTTTGAAATCACAGACCAACAGAAAGTCAACCCGTAGTTGCATTTGTCTCAAAATTTCAGAGATGCCTACACTATAGAGGTTAAATCTGTGAAAATCTTATCCATCTAGCTCTCTTTGTTTTCTAGTTATCGTGTTAACTTATATTCGAAACAGTCGGACAGACGGACTTCCTCTGAACAGTCTTTACTCAAAATTTGATAGAAACCTGCAAATTTGGTGTAAAGGTTTTATACCAAATTTCAACCGTCTAGTTCAAAGCGTTTTTTGAGTTAACTTTGCCACAGACAGATAGACGGACATTTACCAAAAATGTGTTTTTCGAACTCAAGGTGGTCTAAAACATAGAGACTCGTCAAAATCTCGAATTCGAACTTTTTGAAGATTGCTATACATTTTCTAGACTAGTATACGTGAATGTGAAAGAATGTTAACCTAACTGTCTTTTTGTTTGTCAGACAAACAAACAGACAGACATTTTCCAAAAATGTGTTTTTCGAACTCGAAGAAATTTGAAACGTGGAGATTCGTTAAAATTTCGAGCTCAAATTTTGTAACGTTTACTGTACGTTCTCTATACTCAAACAATTCAAAAATTCAAACTCAAGATTTTGACGAATCACCACATTTCAGACCTCCCTAAGTCCAAAAAGACACAGTTTTGGCCTTATGTCTGTCTGCCTGTCTGTGAACAAAATAATTTATGAACGCTTCGAGCTGGACGGACGAAATTTGGTATATGGACTTACTACCAAATTTGTAGGTTTCTATCAAATTTTGAATGAATTTGTCCAAGTAAAAAAGGAGACTCGATAACTACAAAATACAAAGAGCTCCAGAGATAAAATTTGTTGGTATCTTACACACACACACACACACACACACACATACACACACACACACATATATATATATGTAAGATACCAACAAATTTTATCTATGGAGCTCTTTGTATTTTGTAGTTATCGATATATATATATATATGTGTGTGTGTGTGTGTGTGTGTGTGTGTGTGTGTGTGTGTGTGTGTGTGTGTGTGTATATATATATATATATATATATATATATATATATATATATATACAGTGGCAATTATCATACGCATTGTCACTATTAAGTTGTATGTCTTTTGGCTCTTATAATGGCCTCTAAACGTCATGGTACCATTCGACCAATTTTTGATGGCATCTGAAGATATTTTACCCCATTTTTCTTGCATTACTTGTTTTAAATGGGTTTTGTTTCTAATTTTGTGTTTTTGAATCACTTTTTAGTATGGCCCACGAGTATTCAATAGCATTGATGTCGGAGTACTGTGATTCATCGTAACTGCTGTTTACAATGAAAAATACACCATATTTTGACATTAAGTGCATTCTGTTTGGAGTCGTTTTCCTGCTGGGAAATGGAATTTTCATCTAAACCCAAATTTTTAACACTTTTCTTTAGATTGCTGAGACCATATGGTTCATCCAACTTGTTGCAGAAACTTTTCAGATCATAGACAGAAGTGCAATTGCTGAAACTGTGCGAAATGCCATTAGACAATCTGGATATAAAAGTCGCATTTTTAGAAAGAAACTGTTCATCAGCTTGCAAATTCAGGAAAAGCATATAAAGTTTGCAAAAATTCATGAATGGAATAACAATTACCTTTGGAAGAAAGCTATATTTAGTAATGAAAGAAAACTCAACATTTTTGGCAGTGACAGCCATCACACTGTATGGAGAAAGCCTAATATTGCTTTGGATCCAAAACATTTACGTCCTACAGTTAAACATGATGGTGACTCCGTCATGATTTGAGGTTGCATGGCTTCATCTGGGGTAGAAAATTTAATTTTTATAGATGACATTATAAACGATATGGTTTACTTGAATATACTTAGCAGAAATCTAAAGGAAAGTGCTAAATATTTGAGTTTAGAAGGAAATTTCAGTTTCCAGTTGGATAATGACCCCAAACAGAATGCACGTAACGTCAAAATATGGTGTCTTTTTCATTGTATACAGCAGTTACACACACCACCACAGTACCTCGACATCAATACCATTGAATATATGTGGACCACACTCGAACCAGTGGTCCAAAAACAGAAAATAAGAAACAAAACCCATTTAAAATAAGTGGTGCAAGAAGAATGGGGTAAAATATCTTCAGATACCACCAAAAATGGGTCGAATCGGTACCAAATTTAGAGGCCATTATAAAAGCCAAAAGACGTGCAACTAAATACAGACACGTTCTTTCCATGTGAGATATTACAAGAATTTCATTGGTGTATTCTCAATTTTTTGAGGCAAAATTCTGCTTATATTTATTTAAAATGCTTCTGAAACTTTTTAATTTAGAAATCTTTCATTGATTTTTCTTTATTTTTACTCTAAATTAAACCATTTGTTACATGTAAAAATAAAAATATGTTTGCACTTCCCAGCAATGTGTTATTTATATTGAAAGTCGGATTTATCAAGTAAAAGTAAGGTGTACTCCCAATTTTTTGAGCCACTGTATATATAAACAGTTGACTGGTTGTTGGTCTTGCCTTCATCTGCATGTAAATGCAATAATTCATAAGCGTAATGACTTGAATCAATGAATTTTGATACATTATATGGTGACTATAAATGTAATTCCATGTCAAATTTTGGCGACAATCCATAGGGAAAAAGTCTCCAAAATACATATTCTCATGATAGATTCAGTAAAAACTAAACTCACGCGAAGGTTCTATATTTCATAACTATCGTTTTCCAGTATCATGCAAATCATTCTTAGCTTTAATGTCCACAATTTTATTCGCGGAAATGTGAGGCTTCTATCAGGGAGGATGCGAGAAAGTTTCGGGAAGACATCTCATACTGGCTTTCTTTTGTCTTTTTTTAATGTATTTGTAACAACAGGATTACGCTTGACTTGAAAACTATTGTTTATACTCTAATTAATTCAAATTAAATCCACGTTCTCAACAATTTAAACCCAATCAATTCATTTTTTTTCCCTCTTTAATTCGTAAAAGTTTCAGCAAACAATTTTATTTTAAAAGTCAATGAAATGTAGTCGCAGCTGAAGAGATGTTCATTAGAAAGAAATGAACATTGCTCCTCTTAATTTATTCTCGGATGAAATTCAGTTAATTAAATAACTTCGTGGGAGTGCACATTCCGATAAGAAATGAAATGTTACTTAATTAAAAGTAATTTATGGCCGAATCCCGATCCCAAATTACTTTCTTTAAGATTCAAAACATTTCCCTTTTAATCAAATTTAAAGTCCTTGAATTAAAGCGCAAGTTGCCGGAAATCTAACACAAACTCATTAAAAGATAATGCATTCACGGTATTAATGAAAACATTCCGGCTTTTGAATTATCGCAAGTTTTCTGAATACTAGACCTTCAGCTGCGTACGATTGTTGTGTTATATGTTTGTTAGAAAAACATTTGGAATTCATTCGCCGAATGCGTTCAAAAATAATCGTCTGATTCTGTACGAGATTTAAATTCATTATTTAAATGCAATTAAGTATTGTTTTTTTTAATTCTCTTGTGCACAATGCAGGAAGCTTTCTTATTAAAATGAAAAGATATTTGCGGATTTTTTAAAACAACTTTTGCTGAGGAAGGTTATCTAAATTTTTGCATTATTATTATTTTATTTTCAAATTTTCGCACAATTTTGGGATTTTTTTTTTCAGAAAATTAGCAGGAGTTGTCACCCGAAATTTTTCTAGTATACTCTTTAATAAACTTGACATATCAGAGAACACTTTACATGGCATTGGCGTACAATATTTTACGAAATATTAACTTTTGGCGTGAATTTAACATTTCTATGAATCTGTCGTTTCATCCTTGGCGAGTTTTACCTTGGCGATTAATCCTTGGCACGCATTAAAAATATCCCAAAACCGAATTTTTGTTTTAGACCCATTTTTCTCAACTGATTGCAACAAAAATTTGGCATAAAACTTTGCTTTCACTTACAAAATTCCAAACTTAAACTGATATATTTAAGAAACTGCGTTTTTGAATTACTGCGATCACTTGTTTTTGAAAGTACAGACCAACAGACAGTCAACAGTTAGTTGGATTTGGCTCAAAATTTGACAGGTGTCTGTCTACATTAAAGATGTTAAATCTGTGTACCGAAAATTTTATGCATCTACCTGTCTTTGTTTTGTATTTATCGTGTTAACTTATATTCGAACAGCTGGACAGACGAACTTCCTCTAAATAAAATTAACTCAAAATTTCATAAAAGTCTGCAAATTTGATGTAAAGGCCACATACCAAATTTCAACCGTCTAGCTCAAAACGTTTTCGAGTTATCTTTGTTATTGACAGAGACATGGATATTTTCCAAAAATGTGTTTTTCGAACTCATGTAGCTCTATAAAATGTACTAAATCCATCAAAATCTCGAATTCGAATTTTTTTACGATTATTTTACTTTTTTTATACTAGGTATACGAGAAAGTACAAAAAAAAACAAACAAAAAAAAACAACAGATAAATGGAAATTCAACCCTCTAGTCTCAAACCTTAAAACATGTTAATGTTTTTAATGTTTTAGACTTATATCAATCTGTATCGTATATTGATAAAAAAAAATTGAGATATATTTAAAAATTCTTAATTATTTGGCAACGACAACTTGCACAAAAAATTGTATAAATTATCGCCACAAGGCACTCTATATAGATGTCGTAACTAAAAATAATGAGGAAATTTTGTTGTAAAATACATTATAAAAATATTAATTAAGAATCGATAGGAAAAGTTGTTCTGAAATAAAATTGTTTTTATTGAAAAGCTTATTTATTTACTTTAAACTGGTGTAAAAATTGTTTTTCATGTTTAATCGAAATAATTGAAGAAAAATGTTAAAATTAACTATGGGCCATAACAGCCAAATTTGGCCCGGAGTTACTTCTTAGGTAGCAGGTGATTATCAAGAAAGATTATCTATACCCCAAATCGTAGATTTTTATCAAAATTTGAATGAAATCCATTCATAGGGAGTGAACTCAATTACTACTAAACGCAAAGAACTAAGAGCATAAAAATGTGATGTATGGGTTAAACATTTAAAATGTAGATACTTAAAAAAATGTGAACAAAATCTGTCAAACAGTTGAACGTCTGTCTATCTGTACTTTCGTATGTATATAGACGCAATAATTCAAGGACCTAAATCAATAAAATTCGATATGTGATTTTGTGACTTCAAATGTAATTCTGTGTCACATTTTCGGTGTGAATTGGCTGACTGAAAAGTATCCAAAATATATATTCCCACAATAGATTCAATAAAAATGCTAGAGAAACGCCGAAGTTTTATATTTCGTAACTATCGTTTACCAATACCATGCAAGTTATTTACAGCCTTACCTGATTCCACAATCAATGGGAAAGGCTTTTATAAGAGAGTTACGAGAAAGTTTCAAGAAGACCACTCCAGCTGGAATCTAAATATAACTTACTTCAATAGCAAAGTTCGTGAGACCCGATGCAAAATCAGTCTTTTTTAACATGGCACTTGCCGCCAAATCAGCCAATATGTATATAATTAATGATACAATTCGTGTTTATCTCCGACTGGTTCTTTCTGCCTCATAATTCATAAATTATCGGTCGTGTCTTACAATCCCTTTCTTAACGGGGTGTTTTGATTTTATCGACAAATTTTTCCGTCGTAAATTGAGTCGTAAAGTAAAAACCGAAGTCGTTAGCTCTGAGGGAAAGAAGTAATGATTACAAAAAAAAAAAAAAAAAAAAAAAGAGAGAGAAAAGAAAAGAAAGAAATACGTTAAAAGGCAATAAAACTTCTGCATAAAGATAAGAGTTCATCTATCTAGAAGTCACGATTATTGGAGTCCTTATCCTTCTTAAGATTTTATTCTATAATACAATTCTCAAGATGGTTTCTGAACTTTTTTTTATTTTTTTTAAGGATGGTTGAAGTCTTTCATGGTTTAAGTTAGGATTCATTGACTTCTGCAGAGCATTAGGATGTATTTTTATGCGTAATAGTAGCTGAAAGCTTTCTTATCTTAAAATGGCTATGATGAAAGACAACGTGCTTTGGAATTGATGGTCTCGTATCTTGTGATAATACCCGAAAATGAAGGAAAACGGAAGATTAGGTGATTGGCTCGTTTCGAAATGAAAGAAAGTGGAAGGGGAATTGCCAGGATTTCGGTGGAATTCGTTTTTTGCAACACTGTGCACTTTTAGGTAGATTCCTTTTAGGAATGCTACTTATTGCAATGGTTCTCATGACACGATTTTAAATATATATACAAGGGATGTTCAAATGAAAAGGTACGAAACGATACTATGGGTAAAAATGAAGACTTTATTCAAAGTGTACACCATAGGCCTGAGCACAACGATCTCATTGATTAACGAGCCAAAGGATTCCTTTTACCAGAATTCCAGTGGCAATGAGACCCAGTCCTTCACAGCGTCCTTGAGTTGACCGTCCGAGGTGAAGCACTTCCCTTTCAGATGTTTTTCCAGGGGACAAAACACATAAAAATCGCAGGGCGACATGTCCGGACTGTAGGGTGGATGGTCGAGCTGCTCCTTTTTGAACTTGGCTAGTTCCGCGGTGTGTGACCCTGGAGACATGTGGACGCTCCTTATCATGGAGCAGATCCACATCCTCCGTGAGTAGCCCCTGTCTTTTGTTCTTGATGGACCTGCGTAGTCTTCGGAGTGTCTCACAGTACATATCGGAGTACATATTTTGCAATGTGAACGCTATTATGCCTTCATATGTACTGCCACGTCAATTGGACGGCGCTCTTTATAAGAGCCTCTGCTCTTTCTTGCGCATGTGGGCGCCAACTAATGCTCCGATCTAGGCCGGAGACTCCAATCGCATCCCTAGATGTCACGCTACGTTTTCCCATAGCGGCATAAGCAAATATATTAACGGTTACGTTGTTATGACGTTTCGTACCTTTTCATTTGAACAGCATGTTACCGTTAAAGTATGAAATCTGTTATTTTATAGAATACCTAGTTATTCCATGAAATAACTGATCGTGTCCGTTAAAGTGTAAAACTCTCTTGTATTTCATGGTTTAACTAGTTATTTCATAGAATAACGATCTGCAGCCCGTTAAAGTGTAAAATAATCTATATCATATATCTCGCACGACAAATACATTTACCTTCCACCCCTACTGCATTTATGTTTTTGTTTGTTTGTTTTAGAAATAAAAAATGTTTTTGTTTTAGAAATAATGTTCTTTGTAATTCCAAGTGTCATTTTAGTAATCCTTGTTGTAACAAATGATTTTATGGTATGTTTCCATAAATGCCATTTATACGCTGCATAAATTAGATACATTGCTTCTTTTTCATTTTAATTGTCTATGATTAGTTTAATTTCATTTTAGATAAATTGTTTATTTTACACTTTAACTGTCTCTCATTAGTTAATTTATAGAGTACCTAATTATTTCATAGAATAACTAGTTAAAGTGTCAAATTAATAACATATTACACACTTTAACGGACACGATCAGTTATTTCATGGAATAACTAGGTATTCTATGAAATAACTGCATTATATACTTTAACGGTACCATATATATCTAATGAATTTAATTTATCCGCGTTCTTACAAGTTATTATTTTCTAATTACTTGAATTCAAAACTTCACTGCGACTTTGATTCCTCAGTTGCGTGGATTTTGTCTTTAATTCTCAGGGTCTTCTTTTCATAACTTTAATTATTAAATATTAAGTTGCAGAATAACGTAAGAATCACGCGGTTAAAATAAATGCTTGCTTAACCAAATTTCGACAAAATTACAATTTAAAGTTATATAAGCTCTGAATGAATTCTCTAACTGTTTTTTTTTTCTTTAATTTCTGGTTTCCTACTTTGCTTTGTTGAGCGTGCCCCTCCAATGACAACGGTTTGGATTCATCAACAATAATTTCTGAAGAGTACACTTAAATATATCCTTAATAAATTTCAAATAAACTGGTTTATGCATTTTTGCTGATTTTCTACAGCACATAGTTCATATTTAATTAAGAAAAACAGTAAAATAAACAGAACATTATCCGTTATGTATTTGTGTATATATATATTTGAAAAGAAGAAATTTTTGGAATTTTATCTTCGATTTATTTTACACGGAGTCATCATTTGTGCAGGGAAAATAAATAGGTGTCTGTTTACATCATGACATAAGAACAAAGTGACAAAAATTTTTCCCTTCAATTATTTTACTAAGAGATTCTGATAGGGATTTCTTTGAAGCATGTAGATTTAGAAAAGGGAATCTTAGGTACCTTTAAAAGAATGTCGTCAGCATTAGGGATTTTTATCCCGTCTCCCTAAGTATGGAAAATGCAAAATTCATCAGATTTCTAGAGCGCGTGTTAGAATTAATTAAATAAAAAAAAACTGGGAATTGGATCAGGTATTCAGGTATTAGATTCACATTTTAGAGTGAAGTTAACATGGGCTAGTTTAAGGCAAAAATTAGGAAATTAATTTAGATTTAAAAATAACATTACATATATATATTGATATTATCCGCATATAAGCATATTAACCGCATAATACATGCGGATAATGTTCTGCTCTTCTTATCATGTGAAACAATAATTGGAGAATAATTTTGATTGGATTTCAATCGGTAAAGAATATGTTGCAGAGAGAATGAAGATCTCTCCCGAGTTCGTTGATGGGTCTTTTAGAACAAGGGAAAGGGGCGGGGATAGTGGAGAGTTTTGAAATTTTCATAGTAACTTTCACGACTGAAAATACAATGGTCGTTCAAATTTATGCATTTAAATTATAATGAGGTAATAATTCGACAAATATCTCATTATAATAAACAATAATTGAATGAAAATGAGTTACTTCGATGTTATAGACTGGAAAGGGATTTTCAGCCCATAATCTAGACTGCCTTTAAACGTAATCATGCCATACCTAATTGGAAGGCTCTCATAAGTTATATTCCCTTCCACGCTTTCAGTTCATCTTCGTATTCCAATCCTTATAAAATTAGGGAAGAAAATGACGGTGGTGTGAAATTTTCTTATATCTCGACAAAAAAGAAATTGCATTTTGGCGATTTGCCAATAGATAATTTTTTCTTTTTTAATGAGAGTAGACAGCACAGGTTAAATTCCTTGAACGATATTACTCAGTGTATCAGACATATCGTCCTATATCATTAAGTTCTTTTCCATCTTTTAATTGGGATTAACTATCAATCAACAAAAACTATTACCTTCCTTTCCTGACTGTTAAAATGATAATTAACCTCTTTTATTGTTCTGGTAATAATAAGGTTTCTGTAAAGTGTTTTTACTCAGATCGGAATATCACATTATGTTATCGCTTCCTATAATTCAAACTATCAATCAATTATTAGAATGGCTTTCGGACAGTGAAAATGATAATTACTTTTTTTTTATTTACCTGATTTATTTGATAATAAGGTCGATGTGAAATGTTTTTTCCGCTAACTTTTGTTGTTTATCATCACTTGGTATGTCTCTTTCCCGATGACATGAAATCATACGGGTCATCAACATATTTGATTGATCATTATTATGAGTTATATATTTGACAGGAAGTAAACGGTTTCTCAAACAAGAGTGCTGAGCCTTAGTCGAAAAAAAGCTTCAGGAATAACTTGTTTTCACTTGGGTTTTGATTAGTAGCGGTTTGGTATCTCATGAAACAAACAACATGTAAATAATATTTTTGTATATATATAAATTCATATTTTTTTTCCTTGAATCAAAAGTCTTATATTTAATGACGGTTTTCGAATGTTTTGAGTTTTTAAATTATTAATTTGAATAAATTATTTATTTATTTAATACCAATAAACACAATAAAATTGATCCAAAAAGGTCTGGAAATGTTTGGACATTTTATTAACAAGTTTTTTAACTCACCTGTTTGTCTGTTCGGTGCAAATTTTGCAATCGATTTAAAACTAACTTCCTGCTGAGAAAGAGACTTGAAACTGTAAATATAGTTCGAAACCAGATAACACTGTAATATTAACTCGCTTTCTTATTTGTCTATTTGCTGCTCTGCTCGGTACAAATTTTACAGTCGATTAAAAACTTTCATTACTGACAGATGGCGCCATGCCAAATGGTTAGCTCATCCGGAAGTTAATTTAAAATTGATTACAAAATTTCACAAAATTTAGACTAAAAAGTAGAACACCATTATTTAATGAAAAAAAAAATTAAATTTGAAAGAATTCCTTTAATGAAACTCTGCATAAAGTCTTGAATGCAGTGCAAGGCGACATTGTTGATAGAGAAGAAATGCATGATTTGTTAACAAACATAATTTGAAGTAGGTAACTACGTTAAAATTCGATTTTTTGTGAAATTATGAAGTTTTTATTTTATATTCTTTAAAAAAGGTTTTTATATGTTTCTTTATAAAATCGTTATAATTTTGTTTCTGCGTACATTCTTTTGGAAGTTATGCTGATTTGAAAAAGGTTTTTATATGTTTCTTTATAAAATCGTTATAATTTTGTTTCTGAGTACATTCTTTTGGAAGTTATGCTGATTTGAAAAAGGTTTTTATATGTTCCTTTATAAAATCGTTATAATTTTGTTTCTGAGTACATTCTTTTGGAAGTTATGCTGATTTGAAAAAGGTTTTTATATGTTTCTTTATAAAATCGTTATAATTTTGTTTCTGAGTACATTCTTTTGGAAGTTATGCTGATTTGAAAAAGGTTTTTATATGTTTCTTTATAAAATCGTTATAATTTTGTTTCTCAGTACATTCTTTTGGAAGTTATGCTGATTTGAAAAAGGTTTTTATATGTTTCTTTATAAAATCGTTATAATTTTGTTTCTGAGTACATTCTTTTGGAAGTTATGCTGATTTGAAAAAGGTTTTTATATGTTTCTTTATAAAATCGTTATAATTTTGTTTCTGAGTACATTCTTTTGGAAGTTATGCTGATTTGAAAAAGGTTTTTATATGTTTCTTTATAAAATCGTTATAATTTTGTTTCTGAGTACATTCTTTTGGAAGTTATGCTGATTTGAAAAAGGTTTTTATATGTTTCTTTATAAAATCGTTATAATTTTGTTTCTCAGTACATTCTTTTGGAAGTTATGGTGAATTTTATATTGACATTTGCATACTTTTTAATTCTATTTTGAATTTTTAGGTGCTATTTTCTCAAATTAGAAATGAAGACGGAAATGGAATAAAAGAAGAATAGCAACATCGTTAGAATAATGCTCAAAATATTTTAAAAACGAGACTTATTTGAAAAAGTTGAATTTAATCCAATAAAAAGGGACTTTTTTCTCAACCAAATCTTTATCGAGGCGAAATTTTTAGAATTCACTTGATAAGACTTATTTGGTAAAGACACAAATGTTAGAGTAGTAAGATAACGAGAACGATTTGATCACTTCATTAAAGAATATGAACTTTGCAAAATAGAAGTAAATGGCCAACGAATTAGAAAAAGCAACCAATTAAAAATTGACAGATACTTCCAATTGCCATCTCTTCGATTAAAGAAATCATTTCGATAAATGCCCGCTGGAAGCTTTATTAATAATTTTTTATCGACTCAGTCTAACAAAAAGGACTATTTACTTTCAATATACAGTGGTTGTCAAAATTGTGGACACTTTTGAAAATCGTTATGTTTTCTAAATTTGTATGCTTACAGAAAATGTTACATTTCACAAAATGCAAACTCTTACATATCATTTTAAAGAAAATTCAATGCTGATTTCAATACAAAAAAACAAAATAGAAATCATTGCAATACAAAAAAAAGGTATTCTTACTTTAATCTGAATAACAAACACAGTGATGAAGTGGATTGTAATTTCTACTTTCCTGACTAATCACTGTTCTTGTTCGGTCAACCAATCAAATGTTAATTACTGCCGGCAGAAGCTGATATCATGTTTAAAGTTGGAATAAGTCATTATTGTGCTTTTTTCTGTAGAAGAAAGACTGTTTTTTATGTAATCAAATTGCAAGTTAGAAATTTTGTTAAACTTTTTAATTATAGTAGGAATTTTTGTAAATATTTCTAATATTTAGTAAGAAGTAATGACATCAAATAAAAAAATAGATTGTACACTAGAAAGAGATCTAAGATTGCGTTACATGAATGTGGTCTTTTGTTTACGATATCAGGTGACAAATTCAATAAAAAAAAACGAAGAAGGAAATATCTGAAAAAGATGCACCACATCTGTTGACGACAGAAGAATAAAAAGACAATGTCTCCAAGATAGAAGAATGTCATCAGAGAGCATCAGAAATCAATTGAATGATGCTGGCATTTATGTCAGTTCAAGAACAATCAGGAGAAGATTATTAGATGTTGGACTAAAAGGTAGAATTCAACGAAAAAATCCTTAGCTCAATTTACAGCAGCGTGTAAAAAGATTACAGTGGGCGAGGGAAAGCATTAATTGGACAGATGATCAGTGGTCACAAATTATTCGGAGTAATGAAACAAAGGTATTGTTATTCAGTAGTGATGGCGAAAATATGCAAGGCATAGAATAGACGAAGATCTACACACTGACTACTTTCAGGCAACTATGAAGGACTCAGTTAGTATTATGATTTGATCCTGCATGTCAGCAGACGGTATTGGTCTCCTTCATGTTATCAATGGGACATTAAATGCAAGAAAATACATTGACACTATTCTAGAGCCAAAACTTACTCCTTCCATCAGTGATCTCTTTCTCAACAACGCATCATTTATTTTTCAGCAGGATTCAGCTCCTTGCTACACAGCAAAAATATCAAAAGAGTGCTTTAGTACAAATAGCATTGGATTATTATTATGGTCAGGAAACAGTCCTGACTTCAAAATTATTGAGAACTTATGGCGCCGTTTGAAAACTCTTGTACTTATGAAGCTTTCATCAAATAAAAGAGAATTAGTTCAGACTATAATTGTTTCCTGGCATCATGCAATAACGAAAAAAGAACTAAACTCTGGTCATCTCAATGAAACATCAGTATGAAGCTGTAATAAAAAATAAAAGATATCCTACTGATAACCCACTGCAATCATCAGCATTTATCTCGATAATTATTACCGCCCAACTTTTTTTGTATTGCAAATATTTAAATTTTGCTTTTTGTATTGAAATCAGCATTAAAATGATAAAAATAGTTTTAAATGATGTGTAAGAGTTTGCATTTTGGGAAACATTACACTTTCTATAAGCATACAAAGTTAAAAAACATAAAAATTTGCGAAAGTGACCACAATTTTGACCACCATTGTATAGTGAAATTTTTATTGTTAAGACAAGGGGCTCGCTTTCATTCGCCAACTATGATTGCGTGTTCGATACTGCACGCGAAGGTTCGTCAATTTCAATTAATAAAATTTTAACTTTACGAAATTAAAGTTCAACTGGCCCTTCGTTCAATGCTGGAAACATATTTTTTCCATTATGACATCATATATTGGTAAAAGTGAATTATAGTGTGCCTCTGCTGCGCCAACAATGCTAAGTCACCTATAAAGATGCCAAGTCGCCAAAAGAAACAAATACTTCCGCGGAACAGTTACGGTTACCATTTCCCGCCATATAATTAGGACTTTTTACTGATAAGTATATTTTTTTTTTTCCATACTGCCCGGTGCCTTCTACAGATGCCGAAGGCAGCGGGCAGAATTTTTTAACTTAAAAAAAAACATCCTACCGCTTCGCTAGCAGCGGGAGCGGGAACCTAGTAGCTTCGCTAGCACATTGAACATAAGGACTGTTCGGATAACAGAAACAGTACATAACCAAAAGAAAAGGAAGAACGGAGAAAGAAGCAATCGGAACATTCTCCATTCAAAATTTCAAACAAACATCCTTTTACCAACTTCATCAACTCGTTAAAAAATATCCTCCACTCACCCTTCATCCATTCTGCCGGATCGATATCAAACCATTCTCAATACAAAATTTCAAACAAGAATCCTTTTCTAACTTCATCAACTAGTAAAAAAATTATATATATACATATTTAACTCACCCTTCATCCATTCTACAGGTTCGAAATACTTCCGACATAACAAATTATGAAGGGAACCAACCGTTAGAACACCAAAAGAATTACGAGAACTGCGAAGAATTCCATTGCAGCTGTCTTTTAAAGTGAGAATGCAGACGATTTTTTAAAGCGCATACGGACAATTAAAAATTGCAAAAGAATAAATATTTTCTGTTTGTATTCACATTAAAAAACAGAAAGAAGAAAATAGCTTTTAATTATAAGCTTAACTATCTTTATTTAATAAACTTTTAATTATAATAAAGAACAAAATTAAAATCTTTAATCGATATTTTTTTAATATTTTTAATTTAACATTTTTCATAATATATTTGTAGTTTATGTACAACTCAACATTGCAAAAAGTAGTAAACAAAACAGCATTAGGGTTGCTAGAAGAGCGTTCCGATGGGCTGCCATATTGGCGACAAACTCGGGGGAACACTATTCTTCACTTTATCCCATACTTTTACCGATCGACCTACTTTCGATTTAAAACTCAAAGCTCCACAATGGGAACATTATTTGTTCATATATCCCATATCGAAGCATTGATTCAATTTTTCACTGTTTTGTCGCCAACGTAATAGCTTCACGATCAGCTTTCCTAATTAGAAGATTCTTGCTTGTCCTTTTTTGCATTTATTTTTATCTGATATCGCTAGCTGCCTGCACTATTATTATTTAAGAAAACAATGCAAAATTAACATGTGTTTTGCTGAGATATAGCCGAAGGGAGAAAAGTTTCCGTTATACGAAAAAAATAACACAAGCTGGAAAGCTATTGCCACAAACGGTGCTAAAAGTGTTGCCACAAACGGTGTGAATAAAAGTAGAATCAACAAATAATATTGTTTTAAATTCGTTTGTTGGTAATTTGTTAATAAACAAAGCTTTATTTCCCCCTTTTTTTTTTGTTACCATTTCACTGTCAAGTGCAACATAAATACTACGACGTAATAATAATCTTCATTAAATATTTCAAACAATACTGTCAAAACAAACTTCAAATGTCATGGGTCAGGTGACTCGCTATCTACCAATCGTAAAGCGAATAAAAAGCAATGTTTTCGTTCAAAAAATTATATAATAGATAGATATTATCATTGGAGCTGAAGATCTGCTGGCGAATATATAGATCAAAGTAGATCTTTCTGAAGGACCTTGAAAATGAATCTGTCTAGACAGGCTAATATCCTGCTTTCAGATCTGATTATCACATATTAAATAACGGAAGTTGTAATGGAAAATATCACGCACATTAGCGAAATGAACAGACATATTTATAAAACGCAGCGCACTTTAGATTTAAGCATAGAGTAACATTAAAAATAAACAATAAAATTTCAAAATTTTGTGAATTATAAAATTTGAAAAAAAAATTAAATCAAGACTAATTATTAAAAGTGGATCAAAGAAAATAATGATCCATTAACAGAAAATAAATTAGAGTGAGGGATTATCTGGAAATCCACATGATAATCTGGAAATTCTTAAAGAAAAGAAAATGATTGATAGTCTCTAGCTGATCAATCTGATTACCTGCGGGATGTTGCTGCACCTTGGTAATGGGTGGGACTGTTTCACGGGCAACCTGCATTGAAGTCCACATGGCTTAGGACAGAATAAGATTTTGCATACTAGAAAAAGACGTGAATCACAAACCGAAATCTTCTTGATTGCTGAGAATACTAAATGACCCATAAATGGCCCATCTAGCTCAAAGGTGGTAGAAATGGTGGGGTGTTGAAATTTTCAATTCCCTATAATTTCCTTAATATCGAAGATAGAAAAATAAATCCAATTAATCAAATGAGCGCCTCATTAAGATGAGCAACTTTTGTGTTTAAAGTGTTTCGATAACTGCAATATCTTTGAAGGTAGGGGCTGAAAAGTTATTTTTCGCACCTTAATTCTGACTTTTTCTAACATCAACAGTTTATGTTGCCAGATATTAACTCAGATGTAAAGGAATTTACCTTTGCCTTCTAGCTTGCTGAAAGGAATTAATTTCGTCTGCCTTTTATGAATTCGATTCATCAAAAATACTTTAATCCAGAGAGAGAAAATTCAACGTTTGTTCTCTAAACAAATTTTTGTTGAAAACTGTTAAATTTTGAACGATGTTTATTCAAAGGAAGTCAGGGGTCAATGGAAGTCAATGGATGCAATAATTACTAAACTTAAAAGGCTTGATGGATGAAATTTTGTTCAGAGATATTGAATCTAAAGCGTAGAAAGAATCTAAAGTATTATTTTCAGACAATTCTTTATTTTACAGCCCTATATATATACAAAGAACAACTTGTTCTAATCTTGGTTAAATAAATAGTTATTTACACCTGTATTAGGAGATATAACAATCAAAGTTGAAGAGTTTCTTGAAACTCAGTTGGTTCACGGACTCCGAACTCGTGGGCGTAGTCCAACAGTCTCCTGCAATTCGTTTCTTCTCTCCTCTTCAAAAAAAAAAAAAAAAAGAAAAGAAAAAAAGAAAGAAAGAAAGAAAAAAAGCCCCGCACTTTATTTCGGCGACAATCTCCGCCTCTTAATTTACATTGGTCATTTGAGCTCTCTTTCGGCCAATCGGGGTTCAGCAATATGCTCTCTCAGCGGCGCCAATTGGTCGTGGGAAGGTCTTTCCACAAAGAGAAACATCTAGCATCCAGATGTTTGGACACCCCTTTCTCTTTGAAGGTACTATCAATACCTCTCGGACGAGGAATTCCACATGTGGTCTTTCATTGTAGTCGCTAATGAACAGATGTGAGACCACCCAAGTGAAAAGATCCACCACCTGGCTATCTCGGAGAGTTTAGTAAGTAACAGCGACGACACAGCTGGCTGTAAATGTCTTATCAGTACTGGGAAACGGGGAGTGTTACAGTATCTTTATCAAAATTAGAACTAAATCTTTCAAAAGGATGGACTTTCTACCTATCAGTACTTTCACATGCATTTGAACGCGATGACTTAAAAATGCGAGTGCTCAGGTAGATGAAAATTGGTTTGTAATCGATTTAAGTAAGATGTATAATTTAGCCCCAATTTTTGGTTTTGATCCATTGACAAAGAGGCGTCCAAACTGAATATTTCTTCATTATATTATGAAGACAAATTAAAAATAAAAACTTAAACAATCTAATCATTCACGATCTTGCCTAAGGTCATTAATATTTACGCAGTGGAAGGAGATACATATTACCTTTATTTAACAGAAGGTCTAGGAAGACCTCTGCCATTCATTAAACATTATATATATTCCCGTTTTTAAAAAATTATTATTATAATCTGGAATTTTCCATTTTTTTTTATATCCCAGAGTTTATTATAGATTTCAGATGCGCTGCAAGATTAGCATGGAACAATATAACAATGCCATAAAATAATAAATGCGATATTAAATATTGAAATTAACTCATTAGAGGTTCTGCAAAAAGCTTTATAACTGCATTTCTTTTAATCAATTTAATCTCTTATAGATTATTTTAATGATAATTTAAAAATCAATTATTGAGAGTTCAATGAAAATATGCAGGGAGTTGTTTTCCCAAAACTTTTTTTTCGCATACACTCTAATAAAGGCGTTACCCCAGAGAACACTTCGAATGGCACTGGCGAACAGTAGTTACGAAACACTAATATTTGGCAGGAATTTAGCATTTTTACTGAATCTGTCGTGCCATACTTGGCGAGTTATTTGGCGTAGATTAATCCCTGGCATGTGCTTAATAGCTTTCGAAAATAGAATTTTTGTTTTAGACGCGTTAACACCAATCGATTGAAACAAGAATATGATACAAAGCTAAAATTCTAGTCACAAAATCACATACTAAATTTAATATATATAACTCATTGCGTTTTTATGTTATTGCGTTTATATGTTTCTGAAAGCACAGACCGACAGACGGTCACCCCCTCATTGGATTTGGCTAAAAATTCGGGAGTTTCCACCCTGTAGATTTTTAATCTGTGCACCGATTTATCCATATACGTCTCATCGTTTTGTAGATATCGTCAACTTATATCCGGACAGGTAGACAGACTTCCTCTGCACGGATTTTGCTCAAATTTCAGTGTAAAGATCTTATACCAAATTTCATCCGTCTAGCTCCAAATGTTTTTGAATTATCTTTGTCACAGACATACAGACGGACATTTTCCAAACCGAACTCAGGGAGATCTCAAACGTGAAGATTTGTGTAAATCTGGAGTTCGAATTTTTTGACGATTACAATACTTTCTCCATGCTACGTATACGAGAAATTAAAGAGAATACATCTTTATTTTCAGACATTATGTTTAATTATTTTCATGTTGATCAAACTTTTTGCATGCTTTCTAGAAAACTACCCGTTTTCTTAAGCTTCAAACTATAACTTGCAGAGCATCTTAAATTCTTAAAACTAAAATAATACTCCAAGCAATTTAGAATTCCATCGGCTTGTTTATTCTTTCAACATAACAGCGTATCTTACAAACATTGCCAGATTCCAGAAGGTTTAGAATTGATCATCAACTATTATACAAAAGATAAACGAAATAATATGAACAAAATATGTTTGTCAAAGAAAAAATCGTTTGCTTTTACTTTTTAATAATATTTTAACAGAAACAAAAATAGTAGCAGTTATAAAATGTCTGAAAAGAAATCGTCTGCTAAATGTCTATTAACAGATTTAGATTATGATATTTACCGAACAAAACTAAAAATAATCTTTCAATCAGGGTTAAGTGATCGCAATCAAAGCTGTTTAAAATCACTGGTTATATTTTTATCAAATGTTAACCCTAATTTTTTCCCTTAAAATGTTTAACTAGTTTGATGTTAATTAATTATGTTGCATTTTATTTTACACCGAATGATAAATTATATAATTGGTTATAAATTATATTTTGCAACACATTTAAAATTTCAGATTTAAAGTTCATAAGAAGGCGTTGCAATCAAAGTTTTCTGAAATCTAATTTCGTTTGACTAGCTTAACATTGAACCATTTTTTATAAGTGGTATTTGCATTAGCCTAAAGGGAACAAAATTAACCATCTCTCATGTATATGTTGCCATAAATTAAAAGCATCGAATTCCGACACTAAACCCCAATCTAAAATTTTCCGATGCAAACCCACTCTTTTATTTCCCTCTCTGTTATTAAATTTAAAGATTTCAAACTTTCATCTTCATCAACCCTTCACTCCTCCTTCCATAACGAGACCAATAAACGCGAAGCAAGCAAATTTAGGAAAACCCGTTAATTCTCAACTCATTTCAGTTCCCTGGACGAAGCAAAATAACGGAGACTCAAATTAACAGCATTAATTTTACGACCTTAGCTGTACCGGGTCGTCCAACTGGAGCAAAAATCGATACACCAAGATATGAGGCTTAAGTAAAAGAAGGCTTATAATAACTCTCCCCATTACTGTGGAAACAAAGAAAACGAACGAAGAATCTGATTCCATAAGATAAGAGGAAATTTATGGGACTTCGTATCATTCCCCATTCTTGGCTGGCAGAAATGGCATTAAGGACGTTATGGCGGGAAAGAAGGCTTAGAAGATATCCCGAGCAGAAAATGTTCTTGAAGAACATTGCTTTAAAATATGGAGCTGCCGTCGTAAATGGCATCGTTATGTATAAAAAACGACGGAAATTCTATTTAACATTCCTATTATATTTTATCCCTTTTTACAGAATATCCGGAATTTTTGCTCTTTTCATCTCTTTTTTCCCTAAGCTTCCAATGGTAGTGTTTCAAACTTTAATACCCTAAAATTGAGCAAAAAGTGAAAGTCGTAAATTTTCAACTTGTCTCGCATTTCCTTAACAAGTCTGGAATGGATGTTTGATTTAATTGCATTTATTCTTTTTTTTATTATTATTTATATATATCTTCAGGAAAGAATTCTTTTATTATAAAATTTTTCGTTTATTTTTAGAGGTATACATTATACATACAATAACATATACATTAAACATATTGATTGATTAAAATCAAATTATTCTGAAGAGAATACCTAAACGTAACTTCTTATAACAACAACAACAGAATGATTTATCGAAATCTTTCTGGCAACAGAAATACAATTTAAAAACATTTTTTTTTTTTTTTTTTTTTTTTTTTTTGGCAAGCAGACGATATTCTCCTGCAATTATTTTTCCTTTTATCCATTTATTTTAAACTTTTCTAAAATAATTAATGACTTCTTTCAATTTTATACATACTATTTTTTCCTGTTTCTAATTATATTAATATTTCATATTCATTATAAAATTGCTGCAAAATTCTGAACAGATATGACATGTTCGGATAATGGATTTGTGGGAATGTGAAATGCTTATCAAATGATAATTCAAATTATAACTTCAAAAAAATTTAAAACAAAAGTGAGGAAATGGAAAGAAAAACATAAAACAACAACATTATTCTTTAAAAATTATTTATCTTAACTTGAATTTCATGAATAGATGTATATTTAAGAGCAAATAATCATTTAGATTTCAAGTATCGTTGAAGATTTGTGCATATTATTTCCTACATGTACAAGTATTTTATTTTCGTTATAGGAGAAATGTGAAAACAAAGTAATTCGATATATCTGCTTTTGTTTAATAATACTATTACAGGAAAGTATTTACTTTGCAAACATAAGACCATTTTTTCCTCTTAAACCCAATCGAAAGTTTAATGGTAAATATTTTTATTTATTTTATTATTTATTTATTACACTTTTTTAGAATTTTTATATTTTTTACATGAGAAAACTTTCATTATTTCATCTATTTTTGAAAATGTTTTGCAAACTATTCTCTATAACCGTATTTGCAAATGAAGAAAACCAATTAAATTCAAACAAAGTAGTAAACAGCTTTTTTTTTTATATATATGATATTTTGACTTCTGTTTTTCCAGTTAATGTTCTTGAAAAGATTAGTTTTGCTTCTTATTTATATTTCCATAAATATTGTGATGCTGTACTGAATTGCATCGTCTAAGATGTCAAAACAAGATATATCTTAATTAGATAAAAAAAAAAATCCAAAGCATTCGCATATTTATTACAGCTAGGCACAACAAGCATATTTACTGAATAGTTGTCCCATTTGACTTGCTAATTTATTTCGCTTTGACTCACTTCTTTAAGGGTTAAGTATTGCTCTGTCTTGCGCAAAAAATTATAAATTAAGTCAAATCAAAATTTATTGCCAGGAGAAAAATAAAAAGAACAAAATTTGTCATTCCTAAGAACTTCGCATTAGCAAGAAAATTTATTCATTTGGAATAAAACACAGAAAGCAGAGACGACGAATTCTTGTCTAATTTATTAGTCAGATGAGTATCTTCTAATTGCTTTTCATTTTTATTCTACAATTAGGGAAGCTGATTTCTGGTACACGTAAAAACGAACAATTCGAACTTAACAGCTGGCTGGAGAATGAGAAAATCAACATCAAGCGTTAAACATTTACTTTTTTTTTTTTTCAAAATCGTTTGGTTACGAACACGAACATTGAGTTTCTTCGTTCAGATGAATTTACGAGTACGAATGCAAAGGAAGAAACATTGGCTTTTGCAGTTCAAAAACAAACATTTACTTCTTTAAAAAAAAATGGGCAATAAAATGTCCACGTTTCATGGTGGATGGAGTTCGTTTTCATCCTGTTTAGCTGGAGGCTAAAAGTGGTGGAATGAAATTATTTTCATGGCTATTCCGCACGTAAGACTCGTAAGGAATTTATGGACTTCATTAAGATGCTCGCGGAACTGTAATGAAATAGGAATAAACCAGAATTGCGTTTTAATAAATTACTTTGTTGTTTTTCAGAAAGCAATCTTTTATTGGCTGATATTGTACTTGGAATTGCTACTACTTTCAAAAACGAAACTTAGCATACTAATCGCAGTTAATGATCCAGAAGATTTTCATTACTTTTATTCCATTCCAGGCGTAAAACTTTCGTTTTACATTTGCTATTAAATTTTAATTTGGGTGCAATTAAAAGATATCACAAATCGTGCAAACTGAGAAATTGACAACGGTGCTTCATTAATTTTAATTTGCTGTATAAGTAATTAATAAAAATGAACCAATCAATAAATAAGAAAATATAGTAGATGTAGTAAAAAGAATACAAATTTAAGTACGAAACTTTAATGCTAGGTTTACCACGGGGTCATTTTGAATCCCTTTGAGAAAACTTTTCGTTAATTTTCTTCAAGAAAATTATTACCATATTTTATGTGAATATTTTAATTAATTTTTACTTACATTTATTAGATATATAATCGCAAATATTATTATTATTATTATTTAGTTTCGGAGGAATATATATAGTACTAGCTGGTACCCAGCGCGTCACTGCAACAGAAGAAATAATTTTGGAAATAACGCTTGAAATTTAAAAAAGCTGTCTTGTTTAGTTACGAATGATAGAAAGAATGTTATTTATTTTCTTTTCGGTAGTGAATACATGCGTTGAAATTTAATGATATATAAAAGAGAAGAACAAATAATATTTTTTTCTATTTTTTGAATTTATTATTCAAGTGTTTTGGGGTTGGCAATATTTTTTATCTTTCCATCTTCAGTAAAAACAATTAAATTTATTGGCTGTCCAACTCATAAACATCCAGCGTACAACTGGTATACATGTAAAAAACATGGATTTTCTAGGTTCAATCCGCACACTTGAAGTGACTGATCTTGAGCCATGTTGATGGTCCTCGAGAATGCAAGTCGAATGGGAACTGCAGACATTTGAAATCCAAAGGCATGTCGGTGGGAATAATGGGAATGAGCACATCTTCAATCGACTTTCTGTTAAGAATAGTCACTTCTGGCCGTATATTGGTCTTTTGATTCCAATGCGCGTGATCAGGTAATATATAAACGTTGTCTTTCGATTCTTGCCGTATGCAGATCGTGAGATTCTGAAGCACGTGAACTTCTAATTTGTAAACGATATGCTTAATTGCTCGCTTATCAATCTTCGTTTGTTAGAGAAGCTCGAATTGGCTCATTTCTACATGCTGCGCTGGTAGATCTATTAAGTGACAAACGTTTAGGGACATTTTTTTTGTCGAAGCAATCAATACACTTGTATAACCGAAACATCGTTTGTCGATTCACTGAATAAATAGAAAAATTATTGTTTTCGCTGGAAATTAATCTATAACTTAAATCGATTAGCATCGATAATAATAATTCTATTTTGTATGTGAGAGATAAACTCAAAATAATATTGCAGTTTGAGGCAGACAAAATATTGTGCACGCTGAATGACAACATCCTGTGTAGATGATTATTAATTAATGAGAAGACATAAATTAGCGCTTGCACTAAATAATTCCGATTTCATTTCCCTCACATTGATTGGCATCAATCATAATAATTACTTTTTGTTTATATGCGATTAGCTCGGAATGACATGTACCGTTTGCCATTTACTGTTTGTCAGTTCTCAATTTTAAAGTATAACTTTCTCGCAAGAGCAAGCAATAAGTTGGCTAAGTTTCATCGATAATCGGTTTTCACTTTTATATATTAGATATGATAACTGTACTATGCCTATAACCTTCACGCAGATACGAGCAATAAGTTGGCAAAGTTTCATCGCAATCGGTTGAACGGTGCTGCAGCGCATACAAAAATTTGTTTTTATATATTAGATACTTACTTTTACCGAAGGTGTCATTTTGGCCATTCAAATAAATATTGGTGAGAATATATACATTTATTTTTAAAGATGTAATGGCTTTATAGGGACGCACATAGATATAGGTATAAATATAGAAATAAGTATGTGTTAGTAAAATACGTGTATATAAGAAGCAAGAAGACGAAGCCGAAAGACAGTTAGAAAGAAGATATTATAGGTTGTTAATAAGAAGACGTGTGAGTCAATGTCTTGGTAGAAAATGATGGTAGAAGAATAGATGGTCTTGAAGACTTAGATTAGAAAATAAACACAGAGGCACTGCCTTTTAATCACACCACTCCTCAGCACATATATTGGATATATATATATATATATATATATATATATACTTTAACTTCGTAATAGATAAGTCAATTTATATTTTTTCTAATTAAATACCAAAAGGTGTCATTTTGACCCCTTTGGTAGAAAGAGATATACGTCAATTCATGGTAAACCTAGTGTTAAAAGATTGAGTAATCCCCATTTTTATTTCATTTTTTAAATTTATCTGGCAATCTTCGAATCTATAATGTGTTAGTTATACATATTTTAGCAATGTAAATTATAAATTAGAAACAAATATTTATATAATTGAAAGCACCTATTGTTCTGAAATGTAGTAATTATATTTTTGTTTTCCGTTATTAGTAACATTATTATTCGTGTGTAATAATATAAATGAAACACTTCGCTGTTTCTCCATATTAATTCTGATGCTACATTTCTATGCAAAACTATTAAATTCACACACTACAAGTTAAAAAACAACGTTTTTTTTATATATGTTCATTAAAAAAGTTTTTTCTCCAAACTGTCCCCTATCTCCCTAATAAATATATTTCCTCTCCTCCCAGCATGAAAATTGTAGCACTTGTGTGAGCAAGGCAGTAAACTCCACTAGTACTCAGATTTCTCAAAGAAAAGTGCTCCTATGAACCTTTTGTGCTTTGCAATATAGAGTAGAAAACCAAATATGCAAATCGGATACTCATGCTTTGACCGATTGAAATCAAAATTTGACCAAGAACTATATTTTTAATGCGAAGAAACTTACCAAATTTCATTTATTTAAACTGAGGAGTTTTACATGCATGCGAATGCAAGGATCAACAGAGGGTTAATTCTTTGTCGGATTTGGCTCTAAAGCTGACATAAATTTGCAGTTCGCATGTTGAAACTGTGTATCAAACTTATCCAGCAAGCTCTAGACATTTTGTAGTTAACGTGTTTATTTGCTCTTGAAGAAAGAGATAAAAAGAAGAAAAAAAAAACCCTTTCTGCGAATATCGTTCAAAATTCTACTGAAATCTGCAAATTTAATGTGCAAATCACATACCAAATTTCACATAAAATTTAAAATTGTACGTATTTCTAAATACAGAGAATTCCGGACTAATCTACTTTTCCTTATTAAAAAAGTATCACAAAATCTTTATATTTTATTTCATCCAGAAATGTAATCCCCTGATACATCGAACATCTGACACTTACACCTGGGTGGCCATGCCAGCCACCAGGTCCTTGAAAAGCAATTCCGTCACCCAATATCCTTGAAAAATCTTAACGAGCCACCCCATCAGCCCTCATACCCTCTAATCAAGAATTATTAGGTGCCTCCGAACAGTAGGATGCATCACTACCTGTTGCACCAGACATACCCAGCACGAGTCACCTATCAGATCAGGTTCGATAACATCTCTGCCGAACGGAAGTTGACATCCTCAACCCAAGCGATGCAGCAGCCACCCCCTGAGGGCTGCATACCCTAATTAAAAGACAGACGACTAACCTACAAACCATGTTCTGCACCCTCCGGGCGGAATATCATCCGGAATGTTCTTCATTGTGCCAGTATCGAAAAGAACAAAAGAATGCTGCTTCCGTGGCAGCGTCTGCCTTTGTTAACCTCCATTGTGTTTGGGCCATGAGGTTTTGGTAAATGATTATTTAATTTGTAGTAATTAGTCGTGGCTGGAACAGGACGGTTGTGTCAGAAACAAAGTGATTTAAAGGTTGGCCAGATGGTCTAGATTATTATGGTGATGAGAGTGTGAATTTTAAATGGATTGCGGAATGGTTTCAAGGTAAAGTGACCTGATGTCCTGAATTAATCAGAAACGCCCCCCCCCCCGTTTTTAGATCTTTGTCAAGATTTGATTAAATGCCTCAGATTGGCCTGGTAATTGTCTCCTGGCCGCCTATAATTGTTTCAGTATATAGTTTATTTTTAAAAACAGTTTATGAATTTTAAGTTTATAAAAAAATTTTCCTCGACTTTTATTTTACACAGAATATGATTATTCTAAGATGAACATTGGGATTTTTGGAAGAACCAGTGGAAATGGTCACCTCTTCTCATATACTCCCTCATCAAGATTACCCTTCCCCCCATATAAAAATTATTGATCTTGGATAAGGCTATGAACATCACAGAATGTCTATATTTATATGTCTAAGTCATTTTATAATTCATAGGATATTGAAGAAAACCAAAAGGCACTTTGAGAGGCTTTTCTTTTCTTTTCTTTTTTTATATAACCAGTTAAAAGTAAAATTCAACATTGAATTACATTTTTAGTAGCAAAATCATATACTACATCTCATTTATCTTTCGCGTTTATTTGCATGTGGATGTACAGACCGACAGGCGATCGAACCATTAGCGAATCAGATTTAAAATTTTGATATGGATCAATAAATTTGATAAATTCATCGATTCTATGCGTTTTGCAGTTACCCAATTTACTTGTACTCGGGCAGACAGACAGATAACTTTCTGCGGATGCATTTCATAAAAATTTTGATAAAAATTTGAAGTCCACATAATAAATGTTATGTCTGATTAAGGCATATTTTGGTTATTGTTTTTATGATTGAAATTTTCCAAACAGACAGACAACATTCCAAAAAATTTGTTTTTCCGACTCAAAAAGGACTAAATTTCGAGGTCGAATTTTTTGACGACTATAATTCTTCCATTTTATATACTTGCACATACGACAAATATAAGAATAAAAACATTAAAAATAATGGCACAATTATTTTTGCTGCCTGATTCCTCCATTTTAATTTTAAATAATAAATTATTCCCTTATTTATTATTTTTTTTAAATTTATTTATTTATTTAATTTGAATTTTATTCATTGCCTTTTCCCTCTCCTATCAAGTTATCAACCCAGAACGAGGTTCAGAAAACTTGGTCATTTCATTTCAAGATAATTTACTCGATTCTAGAACATTATAATTATTTTTTAAAAAAGAATAATATGAAAACTCGTCTTGGAATGATAAATGAGATTAAGTCGTGAAAGAATGGATTAAGATAATAGTTGAGGATGTGTTATTTTTGAGAAAACATATTTAAACTCAATTTTTCTTTTATCAGTTTTTATAAAACTGGTTCCAGACATTTAAATATTTACTTTTCGTTAACTACAAGAAAAGATTATGCCATCATATCGCATCAGAGATTTAATTTAAATTTAATTCTGGAGTAATCAGAGCATTTCTATATGTAAACAAATGATTTATGTTAATCGAAATAAGTTTTTTTAATGTATCATTAAAATTTTATAACTTTTATAATGATTTTATTAATGTTGGATTCGAAATCCAAGCAACTAATGTTTGTAAAACATTTTATTTATTTAATTTTTTTAATAATTTTTATTATGACTGACAAAATAATAGTGGAAAAGCAAAAATTATCTCCTTTGAATAGGAAATGAATTTATTTAAAAGCTTATTAATATGATATTTCAGTTTTAATCGTTTCGTATTTATTATTTAAAAAATTAGAAATTTTAGTTATAGATGCTATATATTAGAATACTGATATTCGCTCTTTTTGAATGTTTCATTTATTTATTTTCTACATACAATTTTGACTCTGTCAAATAAAATCATAATAGAATAGTAAAATGAAGTAAGAAATCAAAAAAAAACATTTTGGAAAATCGTTTGCAATATGCAATATTTTTTTTAAATATAATTTTGACCGTGTCGAATAGAATCGTATTGGATTATATTAAGAAATTAAAAAACATTTTGAAAAATCGTTTGCAGTTATGAAGTATAAGAGAAAACTTTTTTTGTACGAAAAATAAACTGTAATTGTTAAACAGAATTGTTTATTTAAAAAATAAGTAAAAAAGAGATATTTAACAAAATTCGTTTAATATAAATCGTATTGATAATTAAAAAACAACAAACTCAATTAGAATTCGCTTACCAATGAAGAAAATAATAAATTCTGATATTCAATAGAATTCTTATTTAAAAATAGTGCAGAATTCTACTCTTAAACAGCAATAAATAATTTTGAGTTTTGAGAAAGAAAAAGAAAATGCTTATCCTCAAAATCAGATGAAGTTTGCATCATTTCTATTTTTTACCTGTTGATTTTAGATATTAAAAAAATAAAGAGCACCGTACTCAATCATCAGACGATAAGGCAGCGAATGTACATTAAAGCTAAAAACAAAAATCACTCAACTTAACTGTATCAATTTCTTGGAACCTCTCTTTCCAAAACAAATTACAGTGCTCTGCTGAACTCACGATGTCTAAGGATTTTTATCTTGCCACCCACACCCTTAAACGAACAGCTGCAGATAATGTTCATACACAAAGAGTTTTCAATTAACTTGGAACACCATCTGCAATAACATTTTCTGAAGTAAAAAGAAAAAAGGGGACATAAAAAAAAACTGAAACATGGTAGTAATGATCTTTCCACCATAAGATTAATTTTTCTTGGCATAAAATTGAAATGTCGTCCTCAAACTGGAGATGGCTTTACAAATAAATTAGAACCCTAGCTTGTTATATACCGCTGGAGACATCTTCATGTTCTGCTGGAATGCAATTCGCAATCGGAAAATTCGAATTCTTCTGTAACGGTGAATTCTTCATCAGTTCACTTCATTTCCTGGCGGGGTCCTTTATTTCACTCGCGAAGTGTAACAATCTTGCTTTTGTCCCCTAGGAATGTTTCGAAGACTCATTTAAGGAGATATTTTTAGTTGTTGTTGTACACTAGAGGTGTGAGGAGGCATTAGAATCACTCCGCGGCCTACTCATTCAGCTTTGGAATGACACTTCGTGGGTGGGGGTGGATTCTTTTTTTAACATTTTTTGCAGCCTTTTTTTTTTTTTTTTTTAATTTGTTCTGTGTTTAATTTGTTTATTTTGTCGTTTTTCTTTAGGTCGCTCTGATGTTTAGCTTGGCTTTGAGTTTGGACTTTTTTCCTCCCCTCAAGGCCGGAAATGAAGTTAGCATGTGTTGCTGTTCTTACTCAACACGTCATTTGAGGGAACGTTTCGTCGAACGAAGAGGACATTTTTATTAGAACAACTATCATTCCAAACACCATACTAGCAATTATTCCAGAAAGATAAGAAGATAAATTTTCAGCTAAAGGCATTGATTATATGTTCTGTTTCCTACTTAACTAGGAATGTTTACTAATTCGCCCTCTTAAATAATAATTTATAATTTAAAATGAATTAATCTTGGTGTTTCATTTAACACTTGAATGGAGGTTAAATTTAAGTTAATTGGATTGTTTAGTCTTGTTTTTTTTATTCTAATGTGAGTCTATTTTTGCGACCAAACTTTTAATTTTGAATCTGCATTTAAAATAAATGCACATGATAGCTCGTTTTTTACTTACAAGTGGATAACTCATATTTAAAAGAAAGAAAAAAAAATGAATAAAATGAAATAAATAACTAAATTTATTATTCGAAAAATCATCTGACTAGTGGTGTATAAAACATGACAACTTTATTATGATCAGTACGGACGAATTATTCTAGTAGAAAAATGATAAAAATCTTGTATCTGCATGCGATTTTAATCTTTTCCAGGTTTTAAATTTATTTTTAATGACTAGTCGTTTTATTATTTTTGACTATTTATTTTTTATTTATTTATTATTATTATTTTAATTATGTCGAATTTCATACCTTTACCTCTCTCCCTTTACAAAGTGAACAACTTTGCATCTCCTGATATTAAAATCCTCACAAATATCAACTTACTTTAAGCTAAATATTTATACCTATTCATGCGTAGAAATATTCTCTTTCATTTTATTGTTTTACAGACTTGTATATCAAACGCCGTTCAAGTTGCAAAACAATTTTATATCTGCAATTTTGATGTAAAAAATAATTTTATATACAAAATCATGTTATCGTCTGCAACTTTATTTTCAGTTATAGTGAGAATATCAGTTGCATCTATTCTTAAAAAAGTTATAGTAATTTATTTTTAAAAAAATTACGTACTGTACCAAACGATTTTTAAAAACCGTTGCAAGTTGGGTTTATTTTTCATAATTTTAGTAATTATATTTTAATTTAACGTTTACAATTTTTAAAGGAAAATTTAATTCTGGAATCACATTCCGAATAACAGCTTGAGTGCAAATAAATAAAATGCTTCAAAATATCGACAACATTTCCATTCAAAATGGACTCCAGCATTATAGATAGAACAATTCTTAATACACAGAAAAAGAATATTTAATTTATAAATTTTATTATTTTAAGAATTGCCACTAAATCTCCTTTATTCTTCATAAAATTTGAAGAAAATTGATTAAATAATTTAAATTTTTATAGCCTGCAAATTATTTATGATTTTTCACTTCTGAAAATACAAATAAAATAATATTTTTAATCAGTGAAGCAACGTCTGCGTTTTCTAAATTTTCTACAAATGAATGCAATTTAAACTAGCAGGGTTTTCCTCTTGTCGAACAAAATATGGCCTCGTTTTATGATTCATAGTAAAATTAAGAAAAGTGAATATGAGTATTGTGTAAATTCCTTTTCGTCGATTAGGTACAAAGTTTCTAACAAATCTTTAATACTGATGACAAGATTACATATCAAATTATATATGTCTAAAATAATGCGATTTCGTTACATTGTCTTCATGTACTCGCAAATATACAGACCAATAGTTCCAAATTTAATACGTATTTATAATTTAGATGCTAAATTTGTATACCAAGTTTTTTCCATCAAACTCTCTTTATTTTGAAAGTTATAATAAGATAATGGACAGAAAGGTGGATTTCGTTCAAATTTTGATTGAAAATCTACGAATTTGGAACTGCCATATACCAAATTTCATCTATCTAGCTCAATTTTTTAAAAATGTATTGTGTTAACGACAAACATAAAATGAATAATGCATTTTTTAGGCTCAAGGTGTTTTGAAATGGGGAGATTCGACAAAATATCGAATTCGAATCTACCTTCGATTTCAATATTTTCTCTGCATACTTCAAATACGAGAAAGTAAAAACGGAAAGGAATAACCGCATCAAGCGCTAAGAATTTATTAATTATCAAAAAGTCACGAATACTTACAAAAAAATAATAAAAAAGCCAAATTGAGTATTTTTTTCTCGATTTTCTTATGCATTTACAAGTACGTTTTATATTTAAATTCATAATATAATGAAGAAAATCAAAACAGCATTTTGGACTTGATTGCATCTAAAATTCAGTATATATCTGCAATTTCGGTGTCAAGACGACATATCGAATTTTATTTAACTGCCTTGTTGCGTTTTTCAGTTACCGTATTCATGTGCCCATGAATGGATAAACAGACAGAAAACCAATCCTAGGATAGATTTAGTCCAATGTTTGGTACATATTTCCAATTATGATAATAAAATCTTAATTGGAAAGTGTATAGTAAATTTCATTTCTCTAGCTGATTCAGTTTATATACTATCATATATTCATCTTTGCATGAACCAATGGACGAATAGACAGACTTTCAGTTGAGGAATCTCGCCCAAAATATTGCTTAGATATTCAAACGATTGGTATTATAGCTAAGAGATGAAACGTTTCCGTTACGGAAAAGGTAAACCTATTGGAAAATTATACATTAGTGTTGCCACAAACGGCGCGTCTAAAAGTAGAATTAACAAGTAATTGTTAGTAAGTAACAAGTAATATTGTTTTAAACTCTTATATCTTAATTTGGTGTTAATTAAAGCGTTACTTTTCCTTTTATTTTTTGCCACCATTTCACCGTCAAGTGCGATATAAATAAAAGATGATAACACTTACATGTCGTAATAATAATATTCATTAAATATTTCAAGCAATACAGGCAAAACGAATCTCAGATGTCATTGGTCAAGTGATTCGCTATCTACCAATCACAAAACGCCACGTTTACATCAAATTACACACATACATATATATATATATAATATGAATTTTAATTAAATTCTTAATGTTAGCTCATGTTACTTTATTCTAAAATTTTCTCTTATTTCCTGATCCAAATCCCATTTTTTTTTATTTAATTATTTCTAATATGCGATCAAAGTAGTTGATGAACATTTCAGTTTCTCATGTTCTGAGTGAAGGGATTAAAAATCCCTAACACCTATGACATAACTTCAAAGATACCTAAGATTCCCTTTCCTAAATAGACACATATCAAAGAAATCCCTACCAGAATCTCTTTGTCAATGTTCTATGGGGAAATACGTAACCTACTTTTCCCTTGTGTCATTATGTAAATAGACGCATGTCATTGTTCTTTCCGTGTAGGCTCTTTCATGAATATATATATATGTGTGTGTGTGTGTGTGTGTGTGTGTGTGTGTGTGTGTGTGTGTGTGTGTGTGTGTGTGTGTGTGTGTGTTGTGTGTAGAAGAAAATTTTGGAATTAACTTCAGTTTTTCCCTTCAGTGGTTTGATTATGAAATTCTAATGGGGATTTCTTTGACACTTTGATTTAAGATAGAGATAGGATTTAAGATAGATCGGATCTTATCTTTGAAAGGAAGTGCGGGTGGTAGGGATTTTTATCACTTGGCTCGGAGCTTGAGAAAATGCAATATCATCAATTTTCTAGAGCGCATGTTAGAAATGGGAGTTGGGAATGAAAAAATGGGAGTTGAGTCAGGAAATAAGAGAACATTTTAAAAGCTAGTTAACGTGGGCTAATTTAAGGTAAAAAAAATTGGAAAATTAGTTGAGATTAAAATTATATTTAAAAATGTCTTCACACACACGAACATATAATATACATGAGGGAGCTGCTAACAGATCTCATATCCTGTATGGCGCCATGTTGCGTCATTGATCACGTGATGCTTTCGAGTCTTGAAATTGCGCTCAGAGATAGATTGATACAGACAGACAAAGGCACAGATACGATCCAAAAATTGTCTTTTTGAAATCGGGAAGTTTTTATTTATTTATTTTTGTACCCAAGAAAATAAAATTAGCTATGTCTCGAAATATTTGTTTTATCGATTCCCTGTGACATAACCGTGTCCAATTAAAATTTAAGAACCTGGAGATCAGTTGACTAAATAGTAATGGCATCACAACTTCCGCCTTTTCTTTCTTTCTTTTCCCTTTTTTTTTTTTTTTTTTTCTTTTTTTTTTTCATTACTTTACTTTCCAGTGAAAAAAAAATATTCCTCATTTAACATGTCACTATATCGAAATACAGATGAAAAAAAAAAAAAAAATAATTAAAAAAAAACAGGAAACACGCGTTTTTTATTAGCGCCTCGAATATCAGGACCTCGGAGTCGAAGCGTTCCATGAAATATTCTATAATATAGTTCTTTTTTTCGTTCCGCAGAGTCTGTGGTGAACGAAAAACCCCAAAAATAATCGCCCGAGGGCAACCGCAACCAGCCAGGCAGTTCATTTAACGCGGCCATTGAGAGTCTCAAACCAGCAGACGATAAACACCTTCCGTTTCGCGTGCCCCTCAGCTCAATTATTCGTTTGGGGAACGAAGAACCGCCTGATCACCTGGACTCAGGGAATGTCGGCTTCATGACCTTGACACTTCTTAACTAGAGTCAAACGCTTTTGCATTGGATCGGTGGCTTCGCTTTTGTTGCCATTCTTTTTGTTTTTATGAAGTGTTTATGATTGTTTGCGTTTTTGAGCCGTGTTTCACAGATAATTAGCACTTGGGGCACTTAAGGGAAACATATAGAATGACGGGAGATTAAATTCTAAAGCTTTTTGTACTTTCTCTTATACGTAGTATAGAGAAAGTATGATAATCGCCAAAAAATAGTTCGAACTCTCGAGATTTTGACGAATCCCCACGTTTCAGACCTCCAGGCACAATTCTGGAAAATGTTCGTCTGGCTGTCTGTGACAAAGATAACTCAAAAACACTTTCAGCTAGACGAATGAAATTCGGTATACGGTCTTTACACCAAATTTGCATATTTCGTTCAAATTTTATGTAAAATCTGTTTATGATAAGCCCGACTGTTATAATGTAAGGTAACATGATAACTACAAAACGAAGAGAGATAGATTAATAAAATCTGGTGCCCAGAGGTAATGTCTACAATATAGACACCTCAATTTTCAAGCCAAATCCAACAAGGGGTTAACCGGCGATCGGTCTATAATTTTAGAAATATGTAAACGCTGTAACTCAAAAAACGCAATGACTTTAATATATCAAATTTGGTATGGGTTTTTGTGACTACAAGTGTAGTTTTGCGTCAAATTTTCCTTTCAATTGGCTGGAAAAAATATGTCTAAAATACAAATTCGATTTTAGAATACTATTAATCGCATTTCAGAGATAAATCCCAAAAAGCTCGCCAAGGATGCCAAGATCGATTCACTAAAAATGCTACATTCACGCCAAAGGTTAATATTTCGTAACTATTATTCACAAGTGCCATGCAAGACCTTTATTCGAGACTATGCGAGAAAGTTTTGGGAAGACCACGCCCGATGGAATTTTTTTTTTATTTAAATGCCCATATGCCTGCATGTAAATCATATAAAATAAAAATATATATAATTAATAGTGAAAAATACCTTGATAGTACAATTGTTTTTTTATTTTTTTATTAAATAGTTAATTTTGAAATCATTTTTGTTTGCATGTTATGTAGAAATATTATATTGTTACTATAAAAAAACATTAAAATTATTTCTTTTAAAAAATTGCAATATTAACATTAAGCTTACTATAATGAAAGTTGTTTATTAAAATATCGATTAAACATCTTTTCTTTTAACATGCCGATTTTCGTTCATGCATTCATGGACATAAAAATGTGCTTTACAGTATTTTTTAATTGATTTTAATTAAAACTTTGATAAGCTTTTAAATAATTAATGCAACGAAAAAGTCGGATGAGCGAGTAATTAAAAAAGTATTATCAGATCCACTTATGCCTGAATTTTTAAATTAACACTGAATCAACATTTCGACAGACTTGATATAAAATTTTTATAGGTTTACAATTCATGCAATTAAACTGTATATAAATTCAATTGCCTTTGGCGACTGGTGACTTAGCAATGATAAGTAACCTAGTAAAAAAATATGATTTTTTTTTCTCCAAGTGTCGTCTTCGTCGTCTGACAGCGACTCCAAATTACGAGGTCCATGACAAAGCAGCCCTAGCGTTGCTTTAAAAAGTGATGTTAATATAACTGAACTGAACTGTTTAAAGTCGGAGCAGTGTCATAAAGCGATAAAGTTCGCCAAAATTTCTAGGGGTAGAATCTTTTTTGGGGATTTCAGTATACCTTGTACGCCTCCCGAGTATCCGATTCGCGACTATCCGGCTTCCGTACTATCCGGCATAGTTTTCTTTTATCGTAATTAAGTGAGGAAGGCAAAGCGTTGAATTTGCAACATTTCCAACGCCTGAAAATATTGCCAAAGCATTTTAGTCCAAAGCTTGGCCTAAAATGCAGATGCAGTCATCTATTCAGAACTTTTCAAATCTAAAAACTGTTTACTTTTTACTCTTATCTTAGGGTTACCTTTTTATATTTGTGCAATCATTTCTCAGTGAAGAATAAAATCAGTTTGTGCCAATTTTCTTAAGAATTGGCCTATTGTTTACTTTAATGTTTTATTTATGTTTCCTACATTTAAGTTGGGCATTGCAGAATGTATGTTAAAATGTAAACAGTTTATATCCTTTAACTTACTTTTTCTCTGATAAATTCTTGAAATGTGCAGTGCAGTATATAAGCATATATAAACTACCAATACAAAGTCTTCTATTTTAACTCGACACGTTACCGACAACTGCTTCTATGATTCATCCGGCAGCGGCTGCGTTCACATTGAGATAAATGGAGAGCTTAGTACTCAGTAAGAAGTGAGAAAATACGTATTGTAACAGTGAATTTCGGTATTTAAACTTTTTCTGGTATTGGTGGGCAAAGAAAAGAGTTCATAAAATTCCGGCTTGTCAGGCTTTTTTGTTATCCGGCCTACCCGTCCGCCACATTAGACCGGATACTAGGGAGTGTACTGGACTTTCTTTTTGTGCCCGTTATTCACACAAAAAATAATCAATAAATAAATGATACTAGAAATATCTTGGAGGTGCTAAAAAAACCCTTAATGATTCAAAGTTTCGAATGCCTGGAGATGAAGCCCACGCCTTCCATAAATCAACATGAATACCATCTCAATCCTCCTTTCTCACACAAAAACCATCGACCCTTCCCATTTAGTTATGTTATACATATATAAATAACTCCATATTAAGTGCCTATTACTAATTTAATGGCTCATATTTATTCCCTCCTTCTCCTAGCCTACCTACCTTAAAATGAAATGGCTCGGCGAAACTCAGAATATTAACGCGCCAAAATCATAACAATCCGGCAGCGTCATTTTATTCCACATTAACTAAAGTTAACAGGGTCGCTTTTCTACAGAACCCGCCAACCGTGGCATCCACATGCAATTTCCCCGAACGAGCCCATTATATATGGAAGGCCCATAAAACACCCCAGCAAAAACGAATGTCTGACCTTCCATCCTCTGGCCCAGCCATTTATAACCCAGCATTTGCTGCGGCTCGAAATATCGTCCCTTTTCCGACTCCTGTAAATCAAATATAATGGTCGCATCCTCGATCTTGGGGAAGAGGGAGGCAGAAAGATGCAGAGACCCTCCCAGTGTCCAGGTGGGCAAACCCCCCGTGCCCATGCAAGTCCAGGGTTGCCACATTAGCCTTTTTTCAGACCAGTTTTGGGATTTCTTCAGAGAGTTTCGTCGATGGAGTTCATTTTTGATCGTCGTTAACCAGGCATTACTGCTTAGCTGATGAAATAACAGCTTCTGATTCTTTTTTTCCAGCTTGAAGATAGATAGATAGATACTATATTAGAACAAATTGTTTCCGTTGTCATATTTTTTTCTTAAAATTGTAGGAGAACTTGTTTAATTCGAAGCTGACATGGCCAGGATAAAAATTTTATTTATTTAAAAATTTGAATTAAAAAATAGTATATAATAATAAATAAAAAATAATAAGAGCATGGTAAGAGAAAATTGCACTTTTTGAACCTGGACACTTTTTGAACCTGACAGTTAACTGGTTCAACCTCTTCTGAAAATGCATATCTAAATTGTGTCACGAAAATTTAGCGATGACGAGTACACTCGTCAAACACAGAGTATGTGAAATATGAAATTATGTGGTAATGAAATGACTTTTATGTTTTTATACTTTTTTTCCCTGTGACGAGTATACTCGTCAAAAACTGTTAACTGGTTAAAACTGATAAGGGCTTTAATAAATGAACGCATGTCATTTCAATAAATAAAATAATAATTAGTATAATAAAAATATTTCATAATTTTAATAATTAGTAAGTGTTTAGCGTATATGGCAGTTCGAATACAACAATTTGACAATGAAACTTTAAAATAGAAAAGTAAAAAGCTTACTTGAAAATGAAAAATATTTTAATCAGTTTTTCTGGGACTGATTGTAGAATGGTAAAGTTTTGAGTAAATCAAGGGCTATAAAAATTATTTACACACAATTACAGAACATAAAATACTGAAATATAGAACAAACGAAAACGATTAACAAATAAAAGCAAATTCTTACAGTTTTTAGTGCTGACTTCGAAGCCCCCCCCCCAAAAAAAAAAAATTCAAAGAATGAATGAATGAAATGAGTGAAATCCAATTATAGACCATATTTTAGCATTGTATTTAAAAAAAATTTAAGGCACTTAAGAAAAAAAATTAGTATTTCTAACGAATTTGAATTAAAAATGTTCGAATTAGCCAAGATACATTGTGTATACCTCCTATTGAGAAAATTTTGTTCCTTTTATCCATCTTTCTTTATATTGGAGAAGTTAGAGGGGGGTTGGAACCCTCATTAATAAAAAGAATTAACTTAAAATTAGATTTTAGTTTTCTTCTAACTTGAATGTTTTTGATATTAATAATTTAAAATAAATAATCATCTTGATTTAAAGTATATGTTTGGAAATTGCAAAAATAGCTATTATAAATTGAATTTATTTTTTATTTATCGTCAATTTGACTCATTTACCATTAATTAGTTTCCGTTCTTTGAATTAACACAGTCGGAGCATAAGTTTTTGAAGAAAAGCAATGTTCATATAATTTTTCTTCTGTTAAAAAGAGTTGCTAGCTAGAATCGGACGGGGGGGGGGACCATTCTGTGTTAAAACATTCTGTGTTTTTTTTTTTTTTTAATCAAAAGCAAATGCCGGAAAAATTGAATTTATTTAGTTTGGTTTAGTAAAAATCTCCCCATTTCTTAATAAATGTCTGGTGAATGATTCCAAACCAAAATAGAATTGAATTTTGTTTCAATACTCGTATTAAGTATGAATATGTTTTATTGACTAGGTTTAGTTATATTAACGTCCCCTTTGAAGCAACTCGAGTGTTATTTTAGTAGCGACCTCGTAAATTTGAGCCCCATTCAGATCGCGAGGACGACTCCTGGGCGACAGTCAACACTCCATACTTCCGCATTAACCAAAAGGAGGACATTGGTTCACGAAGTCAGATTTAAAGTGAACCAGAAGAGCATAAAGCTGGATTCTTATTGAAATCGGGTCGCGAATTTGGATCCTTCCAGCCCCAAAAACAAGTCTTTGCTACAAGGCCACAGCAGCCCCTTATGAGTTTAAGATATATCTGCTTAACAATCCTTCTCTGTAATTGCTCGTTATATGTAAGTCATAGCGTTTTTGTGTTATCGCGTTTGCACACTTCTGTTAGCACGGAACGATGGACAATCAGCTCTTTGTTGGGTTTGGCTCAAAATTTGATAGCCAACAACAATATAGATGCCAAATCTGTGTACCAAATTTTATCCTTCCAGCTCTCTTCGTCTTATAATTTTTACGTCAGATTATATTCGAACAGTCGGATAGGCAGACTGCCTCTAAACAGATTTTGCTCAAATTTTGATAGAAATCCACAAATGTAGTGTAAAGATAATATACCAAATTCTACCCATCTTGTCAAAAGTATTTTTGAATTTTCTTTATCACAAATAGATAGACGCCATGTAAAGAATGTGTTTTTCGAAATGAGGGAGATCTAAAACGTGGAGATTCGTCAAAATCTCAGATTAGAATTTTTATATATACTAAACTTTTAGTATATTGAGTAAACAAAAAATTAAAAAAAAAGAAAAAAGAAGAAAGAAAAGATGCCGAATTTTATTAACTTATTGAAAATCAAAGCATTTTTGAGTTATTTTGTTCTTTCAATTCCAAGGAAATGTTTTTCTAGCGCGGAGAGGTTTGAAGCGTCTGTATATATATTTTTTAATGATTGCAATACTTTCTTTTTTATGTAACGAAAAATGAAATAATAGCTGAATTTCAAAATGTATTTTATATAATTTAGTCCAGGAAGCTATGTACTATACAAAAAAGCCTTTTTCCTTCCTTTTGAATTTCAGCATTTTTTAAATGAAAGTATCCAATATTCGGATATCTTGCAATTCGTTTTCACAAAAACTACCCCTTTTCAAATAAATTTTGATGAAATATCACGTTTTTCTGAAGGAATCAAAATATGTCCCTATTTTAAAAATCGTTTGGCATTATTTCGTTACTTTGATCTGGCAGTCCTGATGCAGCCAAGGAATTCTGGCAACCGAAAATAAATCGTCTGTCACCTTCTCTCTCTTTCAGCAGAAGCGTTTCGCTTACCTTTTCAAGCGCTCGGGTTCAAAGAAGACCGCCAAAATGCCCCACCCCCTACTTTCGGATGAACCCTGCTGGAGATGGATTTGGGGATGGAAGACCCAGATTTGCACCTTTTTCTCTCCCCGTTATTGGAAGAAGGATTTTATTCCGTCGATGAAGTGGAGGTACGACCGTGTCCGATCGAAGAGATTGACTTCCAGGAGAATTTTGTTAGATTTGTTTCTGTTTTTAGATATGCCGAAGTATCTATTTTGATGAGTTAGCAATGTTTTCGAAAATGACTCAAAGCACTGATTATTAAACTTCGGGGCGAAGTTTCTTTGAATAAACTTGTTGGCTTGGGGGGGGGGAGGGGGAGCAGCCACCTGAAATTTCTTTTCACGACATTCTCATTTGCAGGGTTATTCCAAACTATGTATTATCTCCTCACCCACCTGCAAAAAATCCTTTGTCCTTGGATAAGTCAGAGAATGCCTTGCATTTCATTGGCATACAATAGTTAAGACACATTAACCTTTGGCGTAGATTTAGCATTTTTACTGAATGTATCGTGCAATCATTGGCGAGTTTCTTGGCGATTAATCCCTGTAATGCGATTAATAGTATCCGAAAATCGAATTTGTCTTTTAGACACATCTTTTCCCAACCACTTGAAACCAAAATTTGACACAGAAATATATTTACAGTCACAAATTCACATACCAAATTTGTCATATGTAAGTCATGACGTTTTTGAGTTATCACGTGTTCATGTTTCTGAAAGTACAGACTGACAGGCACTTAACCCCTTATTGGGTTTGGCTAAAAATTAAAAAGATGTATATGCTACAGATGTTAAATCTGTTCTCAGAATTTTATCTACTAACTCTCTTCGTTTTGTGGTTATAGAGTTAACTTATATTGGGACAACTGAATAGACAGACCTCCTCTGAATAAATTGTATTCAACATTTGACAAAAATCTACAAATTTGGTGTAAAGATCATATAGCAAATTTCATTTATTGAGCACTATTTTTGAGATATCTTTGTCAAAAACAGATATTTTCTAAAAATGTGTTTGAAGAGAGGAATTCGTGATTTAGATGCTTTTTTTTTTCAACCGTTTGGAATTAAAATTTGTCAAAAAAATACAACTGCAGTCACAAAATGCAGTACCAAATGTGACATATTTAAGCACTGCGTTTTAGAACTATCGCATTTACATGCTTCTGAAAATACAGAACGACAGACGTTCATCCCCTTGTTGAATTTGGCTCAAAATTTGGTAGATGCCTACAATATAGATGTTAAATCTATAGATGCACCGAATTTGTGTAGCTATAGTGTTAAACTATATTCGAACAGCCGGACAGGCAGACTTCTTCTAAACAGATTTTATTCAAAATTTAACAAAAATCTACAAATTTGGTGTAAAGACCATATACCAAATTTCAACCATTTAGCTCAAAGCGTTTTTGATGTATTTGTGTCACAGACAGACATTTTCCAAAAATGTGTTTATATAACTCAGGGAGATCTAAAACGTGAAAATTCATCAAAATTTCGAGTTCAAACTTTTTGATCATTGCAATACTCTCTCTATTGTTACGAAATTTCCGGGGTTCGTTTGGATAGTGGGGGTTATATGGTGTGAAGAACGCTCAATCAGCAGGCGGCAGTAGAAAATAAAACAACGATGTTTATTTACACGAAGACACACAGGACAGCACAAAGACGACAACTATATACAGCACAGAAGACGATTATCTTCAGCCGAGACGTGCAGCATACACAGCAGCATACAACAGACTCTACTGCAGACAGTAGCACACAGCTTAGTTCAGCACTAGCTTCACTCCGTTGCTACTCCGCTTAACTCTGGAAGGCCAGTTCTTTACCGTCGGTTCCGACTACGACTACAATTCACCACCGGTTCACGACGACTACTACTCTTTCCCTTCCGACTACTCTTCGACTGCCCGGCAGCTGCGGCTGCTTCCTTTTATAGGTATCAGGAGGCGGGGCTAGAAGCCTCTCAACCAATCAGGAACGTTCGAGGCGTAACTCGGTTCCTACTGGACGGATCGCTAAAATTCTCGATATTTCGGGTATAATCTATTTTGGCTCCAAACTCGCCAAATTCGTCGCCAAGTCGCCAAATGGTCGCCAAGCTCTGGGACCTCCTATGGAGCCAACTATGCTGGGAAGCCGCTTCACAGATTCGTAACACTATATTTTCTCTATACAAGAAAGTATAAAAAGGAGCAACTTTAAAATGTTTAATTTTAGAATAAAGATCATACAAAACTCACTTGAAAAGTTCGAATTTTTATTTATGCACTCGGATAAAAGCAGCTAATCCTAATAAAATCCTATTAAAAGCAGCATTGTTGCTTATTTACCAGAAAGTGGCGATACCTCAGAAAAAGAATCGTTTGTTTACAAAGGGTGAATCTATTATTGTAGTGCAGCGGCCATTTCATTGCAAGCTCAATTTGCCCTCTGGTCGTAAACAAATTGATAGCTGGTGCAAAAAATTCGTCGAAAGTGGTCGCAACGGAAAAAGCTCTGGTCTTCCTCCCATGTCAAATGAAATTTTTTAAAGTATCCGAACTGCTTTCAAACAAAGTTCCATCTGTAAACGTTTTTTTATAGCGTTGCAGCACTGAAAGTAACAAATAATTAGCAGCAAATAATTCAATCACAGGTTCATTGTTCATCTGGAAGAATTCGTAAAACTTCGATTATAAAGTATATAAAAAATCGTTAAGAAGAATAAGCTGTGTGTTAAAAGAATGCGATAATTAAAACTGAAAAAAAAAAATCCAAAACACCAAACGATATTATCTCGATTCTTTGTGGCTCGAGACTAATTTATTAAAAATAAGAAACCAAACAATAAATTAATTGCACTATCTAATAGTTAATTAAAAGTAAGAAATCAAACGATAAATAATGATCGCTATTTGAACGTGACGTCACTTTGTTGAAATGCCGAACAGTAGGAATGCATATGTCAAAAATTGTCAGTTTTTTACCAACTGTTTGAAAGTGTTCGGATTTCTGTTGTTGTGAAACGAGAATTTGGAGAAATATTTAGAATTTCGCGGAGATTTTCTTTTAGTGATGGCCTGTTCCTTGTTTAATCCGAAGATAGGCGAATGCAAAGATGAGGAGGAAGGTCAATAATTGACCACTTTGTGGCTTGTGGTCAATTACTTCGACGAGAATGTCAGTTTGATGAATCGGTCAATGCAAAAATGGACAGTTCTAATGAAAGCAGTAGACTACAACAAATCCTGTCGGTATTGCTTATACGTTCAGTGGTGGCGGGATGGTCGGCTGTATACAAGAAATAGGAAAGCATAAAATACAGTGCAATGTCTTGATCTAAACTGATCAAATAACGAAGCAGAATTTCCAGACAATTCTTTATTTTACAGCCCTTTATATACAAAAAAAAAAAAAAAAAAAAAAAAACTTGTTCTATTCTTGGTTAAATAAATAGTCATTTACACCTGTAGTAGGAGACTCAACAGTCGAAGTCGAAGGTTTATCTTGAAACTCAGTGCTCCATCAATACGGAGAAACGACACCACAGGGAACTAACAAGTTGTTAGTCAACACGACCACTCCAGGGGTAGTTCTCGGACTCCGAACTCGTGGGCGTAGTCCAACAATCTGCCTGCAATTCGTTTCTTCTCCTCTCCCTAAAAAAAAATCTCCTTTATTTCGGCGACAGTCTCGGCCTATTCATTTACATTGGTCATTTGAGCTCTCTTTCGACCACTCGGGGTTCAGCAATATGCTCCCTCAGGGGCGCCAGTAGGTCGTGGGAATGTCCTTTTAGTGATGCACCTTTCATAACTGACTATTCTGGGACACGGAGTTATCATAGTCCTTTCACAATGAGAAACATTGAGCATCCAGATGTTTGGACACCCCTTTCTTTTTGAAGGTACTATCAATATCTCTTGGAAGAGGAATTCCCACATGTGGTCTTTCACTGTAGTCGCTAATGTACAGGCGCGAGACCACCCAGGTGAAAAGATCCCCCATCTGGCTATCTCGAGGAGTTAAGTAACAGCGACAACACAGCTGGCTGTAAATGTCTTATCAGTACTGGGAAACGGGGAATGTTACACAGTGGATGCAATAACCAGTGACCAGTTGCTTCAAGTGAGGGTAGAAATGGACTTCCGATTTGATGTTTCTTGTATAACAAATATAGCTCGTGTCAAATGCATAAATTAAAACTTTGAACTTTTCTCTATCCAGTGATGTATTGTATATATATATATATATATATATATATATATATATCCTTATCTGTTGTTCATTAGAAATACATGTTTTAAATTCCCTTGGATACCCCCTTTTTTGGAGAATTAAGTGCGTTTTGTGTTTGTATTCATCGAGTATACAATGCGTTTTATATATACCTTCCCTTAAACTAATATGGTCCTTATATACAATTGTAATGCTACGGTAACTTATATACAATTATTATAATTTTCCTGTAAAGACTAAATGCCATTTATCTAATTCATTACAATTTTCAGTCATCTTGTTCACGGGTATATGAAGAGACAAACAGGAAAACTTTAATCCATTAGAATTCGACCAAAATTGGATGAGTATATACCGCAAAATTTCATTTATCTATTTCATTGTTTTTGAATTAGCGTGTTCATAAACAAGCGGATTTCAAAAAATTTCTTTCTTTTTTCTTTTTTTTCCGAAATTTTTCAAGCTAAAGGATATTTTTCATCTAAAATCTTAAAGTTGAATTTTTGATACAATCCCTTTGTATGATTCTCAAGCATGAAGAAAAAATGAGTTATGTTGTAAGGAAAAATAAAAACACAAAAGAAAAACAGATATTTAAGAGAGAGAAAAATACAGCATGGTCAAATATATTAAAGAATAAAATATGCAAATCATTTGCATATCAATAACTGATTTGAATTTGACCTCAAGGCCGGAAGGCTTCATTTTCGAAATCCGAAACCAATAAATGTTCTACTATGTATACATGACTGATGCATATTGAACATAATATTGTGGGTCAAAAAACCTTTCCTAGTATAGCGCTGAAGCCAGAGATGAGTGCTAAGTCATTATCTAACAGTAGTTAATTATCTAACTCATTATCTAACATTATCTAACAGTAGTATGTTAGAAATGCCCTCATGTTGAGGGGGCTGGGGTGCTTAGATATAACTAAACTTAACTACCACATAGGGAGGCAGTGACCTCTGCCTCTTAGATAATTCAATGGCTCCAGGTTTGGAAGAATCCAGTAACCCCTGGCGAGTGTTCAATCAGCCCTCATTGGCCGAAACGTCATTCCGTTAGAGTTGTGTAGAAATTTGATGAGAGATAGTTCAGGTGCCATCCTCGTCATTTAAACTGGGGTTCAGAATTACGAGATATGACATTATGATTTATAACATAACTGAGGTTAACTACTGCCTAGAGAGGCAGTGGTCTAATGGTGAGGTCTCTACTTTAGAAATAATTCAATGGTTCCAGGTTCAGAAGAACCCAGTGAACCCTGGTGGGAGTTAAACCAACCGTCACTGGCCAAATGTCTTTCCATTAGAGTGGTGCGAAAATTTGGTAGAAGGCGGCTCAGATGTCATCGCCGTCATTCTGATTGGGTTCAAATCTATGAGGTCTGTCTCAAAATAGTCCATGTATTGTTTCCAAACAATCTTTATATAATCATTATATTATACTAAATAGTAATCACACATTGACATTTCCTACCCGCCCGTAGGCACGGAAAATAAACTGAATGACCGGAAAACCGATACGACAACACTGGCGGAAACTGTGATTGAGTTCTAAGGGCCATCATCGGCCACGACACAACCCTTCCCTTAGGAAGTATGTCCCGTCAGCGGTGGGAGGTAGCCAACTCCCACCTCTTTCTGTTTTAACCGGAGCGATGAGAATCAAACACCATAAAGGAAGCTTTTAATTCTCATTTTTGAGGTCCCCCTTCCCAGTGGGAATATTCTAAGTAGTAAACCTTGAATTTTTATATGAATAATTATGTTTATGTTTTAATTATATGTTTTTTATTCTCATTTTAATTTCTTTTATTTTGCGTTTTCCTCTAGTATCAATACTATTACAACCATCCTCCTGATCCACCATAGTAAAATACACTTCAGGCTAGGACCACCTGCTCAAAAAATATACACTAATTGAAATCACCAAGCAAATTCTTTCTCTTTATTTTCCCTTGCTTTTCTTATTTTTGAACATCCAGCTCTGTTTTCACTTCAGTTCCATTTGAATAATTTAAATGCTTTTTGATTTTTTAAATAAATTAATAAGTAACCGAAATTTTTTGTTCTGCAAGATTGAAATTCATCTCCCAGAAAACCCACCATAAGAAAAAATCTAGAGAATAGATAATGAAAAAGTAAGAATATTCACGTTTTTCTAATACGTCTCTTATCTTCAATTTTAAATGAGAAATAGGCAGCAAAAAGAAAATCAGCGACCTATAATTCTTTCTGTATAGCTACAGGCAGATTTAGGTGTAAGCAATGTATAATGAATGAATCGAATATTTCGAAGAGAACGAGCACCCTTCGCTTATAAATCATGTTCCCGAACAAAGTAATAAAAGGGCAGAAAGAAAAATAAATTCAATCTTTTCTCTTAAAGTTAATAAGACCAGTCTTTTATTATTATGATTACGATTATATATTTTCTCGCTTTTATTTTATTATTAATTTTTTTTTTTCCCCTTCTAGTAGAAAAATCGTTTGGAACAGTTTGCCTGCAGCTCAAATAACAAATGAAAATTCTAGGAATTGTAGAGGAAACTGAAGATTTAAAGAGATGGGAAAACAAGAATAAGGAAGAAAAAAAAAATCGTTCAACCATTTTTTTTCCAGCCAAACTTCGAAAAGGCAAAAAGTAATAGCAGTGTAGAGGGGGTTCTGCAAAAGCGGGAGCGAACGTGCCTACTCCCCAGGCGATCGAGATGGGCGAGGATGGAGTTGATTGAATGACAAAAAGTTGTAGCAATTTTTTAGTTATCAGAGAGTGCATTTGGATAAGCAAAAGGGTGTCATTGAAATGGCCGAGCAGATGGTGTAAAGTTTGCCATTTATCGCCAGCGCTTTGTGACATTATGTTATAGGAAAGAAATCGTTTGGCAGTGAATTAACATAATTAGCTATTCAAATAGAAAAAAAAACTTCCTATTTGGAAAAAATCATAGATGCGAAAAAAATAAAATTCTTTTTCATTCAGAGTTTTGATAAGCAATTTGATTATTGGATGCCATGGCTATTTTCTAAAAAAGTTATAATAATCGTCTTTGTTGTTTAGATTCATGGTGGTCCACAGTTATTTTTTTAACAAACCACGGCTATTTATTTCTTCTTTATGTGCGTATAGAAAAATAATGTTTTTTATCATAAAATATTCAGAATCATAAATCATTTTTCAAATCTATTTCTTTACTTCTGTTCTGCTTTTTATTATCAAGCCGGAAATGAATTCTGATTAACAAAATGCAATTGTAATTATTGATTTATTTAAAAAAGAGAGAGAGAGATTGCATTAGATCATAAAATTAACGAATTCTGCTGAAATATTAAATACGAAGACACTGGGAAATAAATTCTTCCTGCAATCGTCTCTTATCGTTGAACATATCAATGACCCAACACCTCAAACATGATGCACGAATTTTCAAATCATTAAACTTTCAAAAAAGTGCAAAATGGTGTCAGTTGAATTCACACTCACCCAGCATGAGACCAAAAGAACATGTGTATAATAAAATAGGTTTTTAACCTAAAAAATTGTGACTTAAATAACACCAAAAAAAAAAACGAAGAAGAAGAAATGTTACGAGTGTTCCAAAAATTCATCACACACAGTTTAACAGTCCAAAAAGTACAACATCACAGAAAATATTAACTGAAACTCTGCCAAAATTCTTTCAATTTATATAAATCTAAAATAATCTCGCCTACCAAGAAACGAAAAACTAAAATTAGGGTTATTAATTTCACGACCATTATTCTTGCCTTAAAGAAACTGTTTGGGCATTGATTTTTTATTAAATTTATGTTCGATAATTTTTTTTAAGAATGTATATTTAATTTTAACTACTAAAATAATGCTGTTAATGGAATGCCCATTATTCAATCCAATTGCACGGAAATTATTCTGATGTCAATTTTATGTAGCATGATCGATCTCAAATTAAGAAACAAAAACATTTATTTTCGTCTTTGATTTTTATAATCACACTCTGAGAGAATATGTAAATACTGTTATGTTATGAATTCAGAATTAAAATTATAATATTTACGAGCAAAATAAACAAACAGATAAGCTATCTTGAATTATTTTCTTAATTCCTGTCTTTTTATTTATTTAAATCTGAAACGAGATTGGAAAAAAATAATAAATTTATCGTCTGATGATGTGAATATTTAAATTCGATTAAATTTTATTTCATTCATCAGAAAAACTCAAGAAACTTTTTTGAATATCTTTTCCTGTTGGCTATATAATAACTGTAAAAAATAGATAGAATTGTTCTCAGAATACCCCCCCCCCTCAACTTTTTTTTTAAGAATATTTTTATTTTTCTATTTCAAAAACAAATAATTGATCACTCTTTCAATTGATTACTTTGAATTGAATTATTAAACCAAACGATGATTTATTAAAACTCGATTAATTTATTTCTTACTTGACATGTGTAATGTCATTCTTTAACAGTCAGTCTTAACGATTTACCGATTAATTTATTCTTCCATTTCTGTTTATGTTTTTATCAAATGTTTCCGAATTATAATGAAAATAAATATTTTTTATTCATATTATTCGTATTCGTTTTGTTTGATTCACTTCTTATTATCCGATTATTTCAAGCTAGGCTGATGTGATCAGAATTCCGTAGTAACTCTTGTTTTACAATATCCTTACAGATTTTGTGAATTCATTGTACGTGGAATACGCCCATTTTTAAATTAAAAAAAAAAAGTCAAATACGCCAATAGAATCTTGAAATAATGCATAAAATTATCCAATTTTAAAATTAGTATAAATTGCTTTCATTGTAAATTAAAATTTATGCAAATTTATAGTACAATGAAATTTGGCTAATTCGAAAATTTTTAATTCGAATTTTTCGGAAATTCGTATTTTTTTCTGGTCCAGCGAATTTGCTATTAAAATATTTTGTTCTATATATCGAGTATTATTCTAAAATTAAAAATCCTATTATATTTTATTATTCTATTGCTATAATTCGAATTTTTTTTAATTCATTTTAAATTAAAATTAAAAATTATTTTAATTTTCGTACTCCAATGATAATTTGTGGATGAATATATTTAATGCTTTTGATTCACTAGAAGTTCCGTTATTTATTCCGTTTCCGTTATTCGGAAAAAATAAGCGAGTGAAACAATTCATTAGTGTTGCAACAAATTGTGCGTCTAAAAGTAGAATTAACAAATAAATTAATATGCTTTAAATTAATTTGTTTGAAATTAATTTGATGTTAATTAAAGCTTTCCTTTTCCTTTTTTTTATCACTATTTCACCGTCAACAATACAAATACTATGACGTAATAATAATTTTTATTAAATATTTAAAACAATTCTGGCAAAACACATCTCAAAAGTCATGGATCAGGTGACTTGGTATCTACCAATCACAAAGCGAATAAAACGTAATGTTTACACACTTTTTTTTTATAGAATAGAAATATATATAAAACGAGTAAGATGTAGATTGTACTGTTTATTTCGAAGATTCATTGCTAAATTATTGTATTCACATTTGGATTATTGTCGTTTTTTAAATATAAATATTGTATATTGTTTTTTATTAAAATATTTAAATTATTTATTGAAATTATAGTAATTTTTAATTCTACTAACACGGCATTTATTAAAATTACTTACCTTTCATTAATAGTTTTTCTTTATCTAATATATAAAATTCTCGTGTCACAGTTTTCGTTGCCATACTCCTCCGTAACGGCTTGACCGATTTTGATGAAATTTTTTGTGCTTATCCGGTATCTATGAGAATCGGCCAACATCTATTTTTCATCCCCCTAAATGTTAGGGGTAGTCCATTATTAATTAAAAACTAACTTTCCCGCCAAAAAAATCTTTCATTTTTCCCAACGCCAACTTTTCCGCCAAAAAAATCTTCCATTTTCTCCATCGCCAAATAAGTAAGGCATCAGTTGTTTTTTTCTCCCAACAGTAATTAGGCTAGGGTTAACATTTTTCGACGGATTATTTCAAACGATTCTGTTTATTTTCTTAATGTTTTATGCATTTAAAATTAAACATTGTTAATTAATCCATGTTTCACATTCATTCTGAAGTACTTTTGAATTAAAATAACACAGAATAAAGGAAATTAAAAATGTCTAATCTGCATAGCGTTACCCCAACTGGCGTAGAAAAATTTACGCATTTGCGTTGACGTAACTGGCGAAGAAAATCCACGCATGCGCATTGTTCTGATTGTTGGCATGACAACCAACGGACGATTTAAATTATTTTTAGGTTAGTTGCATGCTTTTGTAAGTAAAATGTATTTATGTTAGTTATATATTTTTTGTATATGCTTATAGTTTTAAGTACATCGTTTTTTAAGTAGATTTTTTTAAACCTGTTTTCGACCGATTATTTTAAACGATTCATTTTATTTTCTTAGTGTTTGATGCATTTAAAATTAAACATTGTTAATGAATCGATCTGTTCATGATGAATCTGAGAAATTTTTGTTGACAAATTCTTGAGATATTACATAAATTAAGAAAGATATTCTTTAGTGACCATAAAGTTTAAACGCGCAGTGACTCTATTATCAGTAATCATATTATTAAAAAAAATGCTTTGTTTCAGTAAAAAATATTATATTAATTGCAGATTAATCATTTACACTGTAATTTAAAGCATAATTTCTACGAGGGGTAACAGAAAATTAGAGAGATATATATCACGCAATAACTGAAGGCCTTTATAATATTATGAGTGAATTATATGACTATCAAAATTTGAAGTTTTAAAATATTTTGCTGAAGAATCTATTAAAGTTGGAATTGCGTAAAATGTTTAATGGTACGACCGAAGTTTTATCCCCTGCTTGGCGAAATTTTTAAAAATCGCAAACAACGGCCTTGCGAAATGTTCAAAAGCAAAGAAGCAGATGTTCAATTATAGTGCATAATAAAGATTGCCAGCTTTGGTGCGTTATCGCAACTTGGCGAAGAAGGGGGTTAAACTCCGGTTAAACCTATTTAATTATTAAAATTTAAACGAACATTAAGATTGGCGAACCGGCTGGTCGCCAAAGGCGGCTAGTAAGACTATATTTTTCCCTTTGAACTTTTCACCTCAAGTAACCGCTGTAATGTAACTTAATGTCGCTTATGAATAAAAGACAAGGAAGTTTGGGATATTTCATTCATAACTGAGACTGGTTTTTACGCATACAGAAAAAAAAAATTGAAAATTAAAATAATTGAAAGCAATTCAACAAACAAACAAAAAATCTTTGAAGCATCGAAATTCATTTCTTTAAGGATTATTTCATTCCCTAAGAATCTTCCGCCTTGTGTCACAGCTATTTAGAATTTAATATTGTTTAAGAACGAAAAACGGGACAGTTTGTGGCATTTGATTTATAACCAAGGCAGTTTTGAGATATTACCAAGGCAGTATTCAGATAAAAAGACAAAAATTAAATTGTTTTCTTAAAATGAAGTGTCTGGTCAAAATTCATTTTTTTTAAGATAATTTTTTTTTTAAATTAGTTTTATATTTCTTCCAGCGAATTTTTTCACCACATGTGACTGCCATATTGTAACTTAAAGAATAAATGACACCCGGGATATTTTATTCATAACCGAGCCGCTTTTTAAGGTGAGACAGACAAAACGTCAAAAATTGGAACTGTCTCAAGGAAGTTGAGAACGTCAAATAAAAACAATTTTACAATTACCAACTTTAAATCATGTGAGACAATGATGTTGTTTTGGTTTGGGGTTTTTGAAACTTCAAAATGCATGGGCAGAAAACCGGCGATTTATCGCTTTTGAGGCATCAATTTTCCGCTTTTAGGGTTATTAGAAAATTATAAAGATTGTCAAATTTGGCGACATAACACTAACAAAAAGTTACAACGTAGCACGAATATATATATATATATATATATATATATATATATATATATATATATTTAAATTTTAAATTTTTCTTGCTGGAAAAAAAAAGTTTTCGAGCAGGAAAGATTTTGGGATGAAAAAAACCAATGTTTTCTAAATATCGACGCATGCGTAATCTGATAGTCACGTAATTGTTTAAAACCGATTTAAAACGTTTTTTTTTTTTTTTCTTTCGAAAAAAATTCTGGCCTTGAGAAAAAAAATTTAAATCTCGTTTGATTTTGAGATGGTTAAAAACCATCGTTTTCTAAATGTCGGTGATTGTGAAATATGAATCATAAGAGAACATTATGTTTTTCTATCGGATTGATACCACGTGATTTAAAAAAATGAGAATGAGATTAATAATATATATATATATATATATATATATATATATATATATATATTAGGGTGTCCCATAAATTTCTTTCCTTTATCTAATATGAAATGAATACGCAATATTTATTGTTTAAGATATTATTTATGTTGCTATATAAGAACCCTTTTGCTCTGTTACCATCTCTCAGGTAGCCTCATTATGCCTTCTTTCCAAAATTGTTGCGTTTTAAACAAGAAATAATCCTCAAGATGCGCTTTTATTTCGCTGATCGATTTAAAGCCCTTATCGTGAAGAGAATTTTCGAAGGACAGAAAGAAGTAATAATCAGATGGAGCGAGATCTGGAGACTATCCAAGATGCGGTAAAACATCCCAATCAAACTGTAAGAGCTTCTCTCTTACGACTAATACAATATGTGGTCTCGCATTGTCATGATGAAAAACAACGCCTCATCGGTTCATTAATTCTGGCCGTTTTTTTGTTATGGCATCTTTCAATTGATCCAGTTGATGACAGTCTTTTGTAAAATTTATTGTTTCACCTTGAGGAAGGAGCTCGTAGAAAATTGTGCCTTTCCAATCCCACCAAATGGACAAAAGAACTTTTTTGTTATGTAGTCCCGGCTTTGCGACAGTGGAAGGCCTATCATCCTTACAGCAAGTGCGTTTTTATGCACATTTTTATATAAATTTTCATAAAAAAAGTTTTGTCTCCAGTGACAAGCCTTTTTAATGTCGTAAATGTCGCTACCCATGCTTAACGCCGTGGATGAAAGTCTTAACACTGTGTCACAAACGAAACGTACTGTAAAAGAGCTCTGGTACGATTGAAACCGATGACATAGAAGACTAATAGATATTAGCCTGCATGTTTGCACAAGCAGAGCCAGATAAGGCCATTCGTAGCGTGATGAGAAAGAAACTTTTGGGACACCCTAATACATTTGAGAGAGAGAAAGGAATCAAAAATCAAAAATTTTCCTTCCCAAGTTTGCATTTCTCCGCATGAATCTTTCCCCCTAAATAATCACCTCTTTTCAATGCTGCCGGGTTCGAAAGTAAATAATGAAAAACGAATGTTAAAAAAAAAAAAAAAAAACTCACTTCCCTCTAGGTGAACAAAACTGGAAGTGTACAAACACCAAAACTGATTGGGAAATGAATAATAATAAATGATCGAACGAATCTCGATTGTGTTTCCACTGCCCAGGGAGGAATAACCTGAGGGTAGACCATGCGGAAAACTTAATTTCCGCTTGGAAAAAAATTGGCGTCAAATAAGGTCGTGTGATGTACTGATGAAAGCAGAAGTTCGAACTTGATTGGTGATCAGATGATACCTGTAGCAACATCAAAGGAAGCCTTCGAGCCAAAAAAGTTTATATAAAAAAAGTTGAGAGAAAACGAGAAGTGCTTATATCTGATCCTCTTGTTCTCATTAATTTTTTTTTTCTTACGGTAGCTGAAAAAATGATTAATGAAATTTGGGATTCCAGATTAAAAACCAATTGAAATAATACAAATAAAAAGAAAAGAAAGCATTTGAAGATTCGTCAGATAATAGCTTAGCAGCAAGTGAGAGGATAATTTTAAAAGTACCAGACTGTATATTATTTTTTATTTTCTCATTTACGGAATATAGAAAAAGAATGGCCGGCGTCCTGGCATAGGAGTAGCGTGTCTTCCCAATGATCTGAACGTCCTGGGTTCGAGTCCCGGTTTGGGCATGGTTGTTCTTCATTTGTTCTATCTGTGAGACGTGTGAATGTGCCCCTCTGTAAAAAGGGGTTGATGCGTGAGTGGCTAAGACGTACTCTTGGCCCTAGTTGGCGCTACTAAAAACAAGAGACGCTCCCTTGGCTTAAAATCGTTGACTTCGTCAGCGAGCTTGTCCATGGCAAGTGCCATTATAAACAACAACAACAGAAAAAGGATTCGACTCGAAAATTCGAAATCGTGACTCCTAATGACAAGTTCCCACATTTTAGGCCCCCAAAGTTAGGAAAACACACACACATACACATTTTATGAAAGTGTCTCTTTGTCTGTCCTTCCGTTCTGTCTGTCTGTGACAAAGATAATTCAAAACCTCTTTGAGCTAAATGATTGAAATTTAAAAGATGGTCTTTACAACAAACCTCTCAAATTTGAGCAAAATCTGTTCAGAGGGGTCTGTCTGTCAGGTATAACTATATATGGTTACTGACAGGAACATGTTTACTGACCATAAAATCTTATCGAAAGGCAAACACATGTCTAACTGGTCAGACTAAAGATCTCAACACATTTGTTCTTTTAACTATATATAGATATTTTGGCAGAGCAGCCAACGAATAAAGAATTTTAGCAATCGGAACGGAAATGGATGATAAAAGTTTTCAGATAATATTTACTAACAATGAAATAATAATAAATAACATCAAACAAATAAAATTTTGTAAAAGAAGTTGGTTGATCTTTTTAAAAGTTTTTTTTTTTTTTTTTTTTTTTTTTTTTTTAGAATTTCAATAACTCAATAAGTGTCTAACATTGATTCTGTGATTCCAGAAATGCTATTCCAGAAAACCATTCACATTGTGGCATTTATTGCAAGAAATGGTACTGGTGTCGAAGCAAACGATTCCGAAAAAGATACCAAGAGTTGTCAGAAACATATCTTATATGCATGAAACCTATACTACGTCATTTTACTTATGTGCATTTTTAACATTTTTGATGTTTTTAAAAACAATTTTGAATAATTTATCTCTATTTCTACCAATAATAACGATGAATGCATATCTATCGTACTTGTTTGCGCTCTACATGACACAATCATTAGATCTAGAATTACAAATATATATTTTGGAATGTGGAAATGTGTATCTGGGAGCATAATCAAACCTAAGCGAAGTTTTGAGGTACCTTTTTTTTTTCGCCATAATTTTCGAAACTTTTTTCCACAAAAAATAATTTTTAAATCATCTTAAATTTTTATCATCTAAATTTTCATTAGATTTTCATCTTAAATAAAATCTTAAATTTTTTCAAACTGTTTTTTTATTTGTTTTTTAAAAAAATAGATCTAAATTCCTCTTAACTGCTGCAAACGTTTTGAAAAAGTCTGATCAGCTGTAAATATATTAATCAATGAAGATTTAATTGTGAAATAAAAACATTTTTTTTCCCTTCGACTTTCTTGTTTACTTTAGATATAAGATTGTCACTTATAACGTATGGATAAAAATTATAATTATATAAATGTTATATCACAAAAAAATTCTCGTCTGATATACATAAAAGACCTAAAATATTTAAATTCTATTTTGTAACTAAACGGCTTTACAGATCTAATAACAATTTTTATATTTCTCTGGAGTTAACTTCAAAAAATAATATCCCCCCCCCCAAAAAAAAAAAAGAACGGGCCGCGGTTGTCCGGTGGTAAAGTCTCTGCCGCGATGCCGGAGGGTTTCAGGTTCGAGACCTGATTCCATAAAAAGACCCGTTGTGTAAGCGGGGCGGCCCTGCCGCCAGTGTAATGTGAAAATTTGGAGAGGGGGCTACAACTCAGGTGTCGTCCTCGTCATCTGACCATGGTTGAAAATTACGAGATCCCTCCTAAAATAGCCCTAGTGATGCTTTAAAACGGGACGTTAATATAACTGAACTAAACCACAGAAAAGCACTTTTACATCTTTTTAAAAGCAAAATATAACACAATAACATCAACTAGTAACACTTTTTTTCAATGATTTCCACCGTTTTTTTAGAATGTTTGATTGTAGCCAAGATTTTTTGTATTAAAATAAATGTTTTTAATATTTTCAACTAAAAGAATGATAAAGCAGCACATGTAAATAAGCACAATAACTAAAAAGCATTATATGTTACTTCAGCATTATTGGCGAGGAAATCAGATAAAGAAATGTAATAGCAATTTGTGATAAATTCAGTTTTCTGCATCGTTATATAAACTTATTTTATCCGTTCTTCTCAAAATCCAATAATTGTAACTTTAACTGCATTCGATTGATTTTTTTCGCCCGATTTCGGAATTACCAATTTGGGTGCTGACGTAGAAATTTTTGTGGTTTCACCTTCCAAACGGAGGGACTTGCATTCTGATTTGTTATAATATACGAACGCATTGCCAACGTTCTTTTTCTTGGATTTCCATTCGTTGGTGAACACGTGCACAGCATTTCTATCAAATGATTATGGTTAGGATCCACTTTAAATGCTAGACGAAGGGTTTGAATTCATCTTCTATTATGTAAAGAAATATATTTCAAGGTAAAATTAATTCATTTATATATTTATGCAAGCCCAGCTTTTATTTTTAAGATTTTATCATATATCTGAATTTATATTTCAAATATATATAAAACTAGCAGTACCCTCACAGCGTTGTCCGTCGCATAACGCCCAAGAGAAAAAATTAGTTTTATACTTAAGTCTACCTCCACCCGATATGACATGGGCATGTTACGCAACACCAAACAAACATGAAAATATATTTAGAAATAATCAAAAATAACTACAAAACCCTTTTTTATTGCACACATTTAGAAATATTGGTTAAGATTTGATATACAATCATTTGCGAAATGGCAGAATAAATTGCCTTGCGAGGTTGGCAATTTATTCTGCCATTTCGCTAAAATTTGGCGATAAATTATTTTTTGGGCGAAAATTTGTATATCAAAGCTGTTCCGAAATATTTAGACTGTTAAAAAGGTAAAAATATGATATGTTCATAAACAAAAAAAATACAATAGAAAAACTGTTTTGAAATTTAAAAATAAACATATAACTTATTGTACCCATTGTTCCACACTTGTTTATCGACTCTGTATAATTTGATATGAAAATAAAATTCAGCTTGCTTCGTAATATTTCTTTGTAAACTATATTGGCTGCTTTTCCTCCTGGTGCTAAGGCAAAAAGATTTTGTTTGGATGCAACTCCATAAAATATCATATAAAGTTGTCCATGAGAAAGACATCCTTCGCTTCAGTCAATTCCAGCAGTGTGAAACGTTTGTCTTTGAAATAATTAAAATCGCAATTTTAAAACACCTTTTATTTTATATGATTTCAATATAATTAAAGCTTCCCCAATAAATGACCTACAAAATGGTGCAAATATCTCCCATATCAGTTAATTTTTGGGGCCTAATGAGTTTTGAATCGCTGTTTAAAATCAGACGTAAACAAAGAATGTATCGGATATGCATACCACAGCTCTTGGTATTTGCGCATACGCAATTTGAAGTTTTCGCGCATGAGCAGATAAGTGTATTACGCATGCGCGAATATAGTAGGAAAATAATTAAAATCGCAATTATAAAACTCCTTTTTTTTTCTCTTTTTTTTTTTTGACACGATTTCGATTTACTAAAATCTTCCCAATAAATGCCCTACAAAATAGTACAAATATCTCCAATATCAGTTAACTATTTCTCGACTTTTTCTGGTTTAAACATACAGACGCTTTCATTTTATACTATGTATAGATATTTCCTTTCAAAGTGAATAGTAAATGTGACATTATATCTTAAAGTATCCGTCTAGGTTCAGAGAAGATTTTTCAAAAAAAAAAAAAAAAAAAAAACGTTTATTTGATGTTTTTTTATTAATATAAGGATAAAAACGATGAATAAAAATGAAATTATTTAAATTTATAGGTACTTTTTTAAAAAAAGCATATTTTGATGTAAATTTTAGCATTTATTTACAAGAACTAGAATTGTTATAGAGAAAAAAAGTGGTTACAGTTTTTCATTATTCTTTGTAACATTACACGTGTAACACATCTTAGAGAGTAACTGTTATCTTAGAATTACATTAAAAAATAAAGTTTTTTTTTGTGTTATATATGAAATTATCTATGAAATTTTGGAATTTTTTTTCACTAATATTTACGTTAACAATCACAATTCGCTTCTAGAGCATTAAACATCAAATCCACAGTTCATTACATTCTGCATAACATAACGAGCACTAATTACAAATTTCATTAAGGTATCTTGATTAATTTTTGATATATGACGATACCAATACAGTAGAACTATGAAAAAATTAATTCTTCAGAAAATGCTTTTGAAATTTTTAAATGCTTATAAATAAACGTCACTTACAGGTCAATAGTTTGCTATAATTAGGTTTCTAATTGACATAAAGACAAAAATATCTCCGAAAACAGAAACGAACCCATTTTTTTAATACTGCAATAAATAAATAAATAAAAATGCGAATTTTCATTCCAATTCATGTTTTTAACCGCGACGAATACATTAAGTAGCTTTTCCTTTCTTTTTTTACTTCCATATTTAGCATAGTAAAGAAAATCGATTGTGTTAATCATTAATTCTTTTATTTTCTCTACTACCTCATTAGATAGCACTATCGATCTCGGTAACACACTTTCTTAATAATCCAAATAAAAGAATACGTGAGGTTTTATGGATTATTAGTCTTATTTAAACGGATTAGAGCGTCTTAAAATAGCTTGAATTTAGCTAATACGCTTGAGAAGCGAAAATTCGATGCGTGCATAAAACAAATTAAGTAACATATCACTTCTTGTTTTCAGATGTGTTTAAAATTTCCCACATACATAAAATTTTTGAGCAAGAACTGAACACCAGATTTCATCAATCTAGCCCATTAAGTTCTCAATTATCATAGACAGGCACTGATATAATTCCAAAAATGATTTTCTTCCCTCATACAGAGAAGTCCTACTGTTGTGGGATTCATCAAAATTCTACAATCGAATTTTCGAACGACTCCACATGCGTTTTCTATACATTTCATATACAAATCAGCAGGAATGGCCCCCCTGAAACTGCCTCGCATATTTTCTAATAAATATGATATGTCTTTCTCTTCCGTATAAAATTAAGGACGCCGTGCAAGACCGTGAATTCTGTAAGTGCTCAGATTTTTATTTTGAAGGTCCCCGCATATGCGCTTAATGAGTATATACAAACCAATGGGAATGGTCGCCCTCAAACTTTCTCGCATCTTCTTTAATAAGGGTGCTATACCAGAGAATGCCTAGCATGGTATTGTCGTAAAATGGTTACGAAATATTAATCTCTGCTGTGAATTTAGCATTTTTACTGAACTTACCGACTGATCCTTGGCGGGATTCTTGGCGATTAAGTTCTGGCATGTGGTTACTAATATGCGAAAATGGAATCAGTATTTTAGATGCGATTTTCCAATCGATTGAAATTAAAATTTGATACAAGGCTACACTTCTAGTCACTAAATAACATGCCAAATTTAATATATTTAACTAATTTCGTTTTTGAGTTATTGCGTTTACATGTTTCTGAAAGTACGACCGACAGACGGTCAACCGCTCATTGGATTTTGTTCAAAATTTGATAGGCATCTGCATTATAGATGTTAAATAAGTGTGCCGAATTTTATCCACCTAGCCCTCTTCGTTTTGTAGTTATCGTGTTAACTTACATTCGAACAGCCGGACAGACAGACTTCCTCTGAAAGGATTTTGCTCAAACTTTGATAGAAATCTGCAAATTTGACGCAAAGACCGAATACCCAATTTCAACCATTCAGCTGGAAGCGCTTTTGAGTAATTTTGGCCCAGACGGACATTCTCCAAAAATGTGTTTTTCGAATTCAGGGTGGTCTAAAACATGAAAGATTCGTCAAAATCTCGAGTTCGAATATTTAGAAATTACTTTACTTTCTTTATACTACGTATACTATAAAGTAAAAAAAAAGGGGGGGGGATAAATAAATAAAAAGCTTTTAAAAGTGAATTTTCTAAAGTGGGAAAAAAAAAACAGCATTGAGGGAGGATTGTTTCAGCGTCCCCCCCCCCCTTTGCTTTCAGTCGTCCTCAGAAACAAGTCATTAAAATGCACCTCTCGCCTCGAGCTGTGGTGACCGATTGGATGGATACTGATAGGAGCTTTGCTACTGGAACCGTCAGAAAAGCGACTCGAGTATTGATTTTTCTTGACATCGACACCTCGCCAGCGCCTTGCTCGAGGAAGACAACTCCATGAAAACTTCCGCCTGGAAATTTCTCTGTGTGAAATTCATTTTTCGTTTTCCGGTTGAGAACAAACACAGTCATACGGAGATTAAATCTTATTCGGCAATCTTTTTATGTATTTTCCCTTTCTCAAATTCGAAGTATGGTAAGTTAAAAACTTGTAAACGTTAAAAAATTCGAATTCCAGATTTTGCCGAATTCCCACATTTTGGACCTCTCTGAGTTCGAAATATACATTTTTGGAATATGTCGGAGAATATAACTCAAAAAAAGCTTTGATCTAGACAGATGACATTGGTATATGAACCTTACACCATATATATGTAATGATATATCTTAATCGAATTTAAATCTTGATTAATTTAATAATTTTTATCTTAATTTAACACATATTAACTTCATTCTAAAATGTCCTCTTATTTTATGATCCAATTCAGTCTTTTTTATTTAATTAATGCTACACGAGCTCTGCAAAACTGCTTTAATCAGCAGGTTCTCACGCTCCGAATAAAGGGATACAAAGCCTTAATGCTTAGCACATTCTTTTTAAGATACCTAAATCTCCCTTTCTTAAGTCTACACGTGTCAAAGATATCACTATCGAAATCTCATTGTAAAAACCACCGAAAGGCAAATTTCAGTCACTTTTGTTCTTCTGCTCTTGTGTCGCGATGTAGATTGACGTATTGCTTAATGTTTTTTATCTGTACATAAATTATGCCTCCCGGGATGGAATAAATAAATAAAAATTCTAAAAGTGTCTTCTCTTCGGCCAGACAACTTCCAACCGTCATATCTTGTGTTTACATATATATATATATATAAATCTTGATTAAATAATGAGAGAAATCCTTGTTAGATGAAATAATGTATGAATTTTGAGCTAGACGGATGAAATTTGGTATATAAAACTGACACCATATTTGTAGATGCTGATCAAATAAAGAATGAAATCCATATTCAGAAAGTCCGTCCTACTGTCCGAGAAAAACTCGATTACAAGAAAACAGAAAGAGTTAGACATATAAAAATTAGTACACTTCAAAAATGTATATCATATTAGATTCGGAACCAAATCTGTCTGAATCGGGTGAACGTTTGTCAGTCCGTACTTTCACATAAATGTAAACGCGATAATTCAGAAACGCGGTGCTTTAAATATATCAAATTTGGTACGCGATTTTGTGATTACAAATGTACTTTTGTGTCAAATTTTGGTTTTAATCATTCGGATAAAAGGCATCCAAAGCTAATCATGAGCTAACAAAAAGATCTGTTTAGAGTATATAGCTGCAGATACTCATATTGTGTTAATTTTTCATTCGAAATTCTCAAATGAGTTTTAACAATTTTTTAATCATCTTTCATTCGGCTAGCTGTATTTCTTTTGCAGTGCAGTGTTTCTTTTATACTGCTTTTATTATAATAATTCTTCCTTTAGAATTCTTAAATGAATTGTATTATATTTTAATCAACTTACACTGGCTGTCAACATTTTTTTAACCCGTCAGCACACGCACGGGGTCTTTTTGACCTCCACCTTTTCTCTTTTGTTTATAAATTCAAGGAATTTATAATAGTTTACATCTGTTACTTAGATGGAAGAAGAAGATTAGAAGATCAAAAATGAATGAAGCAATATATCTTATTTTTTACAGGAGGATTGGGGTCAAAATGACCCCTGTATTTGCTAGCTTTCAGATTTTTTTTTTTTTTTATGTTGTAGTAACGGCAGCGTACGAACTTGAGCAGCAGAGATTCAGAGATTCTTCTCGCAAATCTTCCTTCTAATAGACAAAATGATGATAGCTCAGATTCATCAAACATTGATGAAATTGTGGAAAGTGGTTGGAGCAAAATGCAGATTTTGAATGCTCTAGAAAATCTGATCGAGTCTTTTCTTGCTCGTGTAAAAAGTAGCATATCCTTATGTAAAATTTATTCTTATATAATATAAATAAATTGTCTAAGAATTTTTTAAAGTTAAAAATTCATTTTATTCTGAATGAGGAATAATAAGTGTTTTTTTGAGTAGGTATATAAAAATGAAAAATAAAAGTTATGAATTTTTGAAGTTCTGTGTTCAATCCTCATTTTCCATAAAAATTTTAAATGTAAACTGTATGTAAAATATAGATTTTTCTTATTCTTTAAATATTTTTATACAGAAAAAAAACTCATGTAAATTAAAAATAATAAGTTTTATTTCAATGGAATGGAAAAAATGAAATGAATGCAGAAAGGAATAGAAAAAAGGGGCTAGGTTCAATTTTGGGTTTCCATTTTAAAAATCACATTTGCTTTAATTAGAGCGCATTTTCATGAAAAAATACTCATATATCCTGATAACATTTTATTTTTATTCAAATAGCAGTAATATAAAGAGTAGGTGCCTGATAATTTGGGGTCAAAATGACCCCGTGTGGTGCTAATGTTCAAAAAAAAAAAAAAAAAAAAAATGTGCTGAAGTGTTAAGAGATTTGCAAGAAATTTATATTATCTTCATGTTTAAACAACGTGTTGCTTATGATAGATCATGACACAAATTTATGTTACGATGTTTCTTATTTATTCATTGTGAATTAATTCATTTTTCGAAAGCAAAGGAATTTGAATATAAATAAGATGTTCATCATCACCGAGGTTTATCAGTACTGACCATCAGGCTCCCATTTCTATAATTTCATTCATTTCGTTTTAATTAAGATGATATCAAAAATTTATACGCAGTTCTAAATATGAAATGCATAATTTTTTTCAAAAATGTTTTCGTATTTTTCATTTATATTCCATACATTAACTTAATCTATAACTGATCTTTATTCTTTTGTGTGCGTGTGTGTGTTCCGGAATTTTTCATGGCAGATTTGTGGATTTTGATACAATAAAAGTTAGAAAGAAAGATAAAAACGAAATTTATTCCGGAGAAAAAATCAAAATATGTATGCAGTCATGTGAATAGTTCACAAAAATGAACATGGTAAAAAAAAAAAAATTAATAAAAACATAAATAAGACTGATGATACAATCATATAAGTTTCATAATAATAATATTAATAAACAAGCAATTAAATCATGTACAATAACTAGATTTAATAAGAGATTGTTTATAATGTCTAGACAATATATAGAATGCAAAAGAGGTTACATAAAAGCTTTTTTAGAAAAGACACGAAATTCTTCAGAAATTCAAAGTTTCCCATTTCGTCACTTTGGAACGAAGACTCAAATGCAAATGAGGAATCCTTCGTCTGAAATGAGTGTTGGAAATCACGAACTTAGTCACGTGACAATAAGAATGTCATTAATAGACTATTTTATACTTTGAAAGCCATTCTTTCGGAGTTGCGTAGAATCTATATATATCTAGAACTCCAATATAGAGCACAGATCGCTTTTATTACTTATTGTTGAATGGCAAAAGCCAAATATAAACGAAATACTGTAAAAATTTTAGTCGACTATGTTATACTTTGTCTTTAACAGTTTATCATTAGTAGACAATATTATACATTAGAATATATTCTTTTGGCGTTGCATAGAATCTGGCACAAAAAATTGCTCTTATTACTTATTGTCGAATGGCAACAATCAAATGTATGAAAACATTGCAAAAATTTCAAACTTTTTTCTTGACCGTTTTTACAGCTGCAATGAGTTCAATATTGCGTTTAAGTAATTAATGGAGGTACAAAATATTGCTAAAAAATTTCTGGAGGGTGTTTGTCATGTCTTCGAGAAGTCATTCAATTAGCAGAAAGAAGATAAAAATTAATCGAGAAACAAGCTTTAAATAGAAAGCTTAATCGAACCCAAAGTAGGCTTAACCGTCGCCAATATAATTTGTCTAGATTGATGTTCATGCCTTCAAAACAGCTTACAAAATTGATCTTCTCATTATCTTAAAAAACAAACGCAAAACGCAACAAAAAAATTAATAATATCAATTTTATTTTTGTACAATTTTCTCTTAATTTTAATAATACTTCTAATTTATTTGATGATGCAGTGTTTTTAAATGTTTGATGAAGTTAAAGACCATCCATCAAAACATTCAATTGCATGCTTTTGCTAATTATCAACTCCATAGTAGGATTTCCACTTCTGCTTTTATTTCGTAATATAAATACTTTTTTAATTTGAAGTAAACTAATTAATCTTTTATAGACATATCAAATAAAAGTGCAATTTTTTTAATGTATGCATTATAAGTTAATTTAGTGTTATTCATTCTATGTTTAGTTAATAGTCTAAAAAGTCAATAATCTGGGCGAACAAGTTAGTCGCCAAAGGCAGCTAGAGTCTAGAAAATAAATTAATTAGTAATTTTTTCATACTTTACCCCTAACTCCCGGATATCTATGTATTGCAAAGGCATTGTATTCAATGATTGTTTTTCAACATTGCTTTAACAGCTACACGTTACTAGCTGTCATCCAGAAATTTTTAGCAATAAACCCAACTTATATGGTTGTCATATAATCTAAAATTGAATCAAAACTTGTGAAATATTGTTCATAAAGTAAGATTTACATTCGGCCATTACAATCCATCCAGTAGGATCACGCATGCGCAGAAACTGCACAGTAGCAAGTACTCGAGAGAAAAAGGTCGAGCACTTCAGCGCTTGTGCGTATGCGTGAATTTCCTGGAATCATATCTTCTTGCCTTCAAATTTACAAATTTTACCTTCCTTTTTTTCCTACTAGGCTGGTATCCTTTCCCTCAATGCAAAATTCTGTTAGAAATCAATACTATAAAAATTCTTAATCTAAAAAGAATGTTATGGTTTAAAAAATACAAAAATTCTGAAGGTTTTCCATTTATCAAATCACAAATTAATCAATTATAAAACGTTGACCAAATTCTTGTTAAGAATAGAACAACATCATTTTCGAGCAGTTCTTAACACCATTTTAGAAAATACTTTTTATGCTACAATATTTGTTCCGTCGAACTCAAATTTTATCTCTAAGAAAATTAAATCGCATTACCAATTTTAAGCGCATTATCTTCATTATTACTAGAATATGTACTCTCGTTTAAAATAATTTGTATTATTTCCTGTGCATTCCAAAATGTTGTTTGTTTCATTCCTTTAAGATTTTTAGTTTTAATCAGTTTGAACTGAAATAACTTTTGAATTGTAGATATTGCAAACATTTTTTTATATTATTATTAAAAAGATCTTGGGAAAAGTATTCAGTGCATAATTTCTTCAAAAAGACGATCATCATATGCAGCATGATAACACAATGTAGAGAATTTGTTAGATACAGATTCAAGTATTTCTTTGTTTATTCTTGAAAATGAGTTATTTACGGCTTTTATGGGGCTGACTAAGTCTTTTGGGTTCTATATCAAATATTTCAAATATAGAAATTCCATGTATTAATCTTTGAAAAATAAGGTGGCCATTGCTATGCATCAAGTGACAATTGGATATTGATTAGCAAAAACAAGCATTTCTAACTTATGAATGGTTAAGACCATTTTATAAAATTAGTGCTGTATTTTCACCACATAAACACAATAAATATTCAATCATTAGTTGAATACGGCGTTTACATGAGATTTATGAAAAGAATAGAAATTAGATAAAACAATTTTCTTTTATGTCTCTCTTTATTACATGCATGGGTAGTGACATCTAGTTAGACTCAGAGAAGCTTTTGTATTCAAAATTAAAGAATTATTAAAATTCACTCTGAATAAAAATACGATAAGTACATATATCAACAAAATATATTCATAAAGTATTTGTACAAGTTTAAATGACTGTAAGTAAAGTTTAAAGAATTCATGAAAAAGAATCAGAATGTTTGCAGTATTTATTTATTTATTTGTCAGAAATTAACTTTAAAAATTCTTGTTTTTTTTTTTTTTTTTCAAAATTACTGTTTTTTTATGATTTTACAAAAGAGAACGTCTATTCTATTCTTTGATAGGTTGAACGCAAGATTCTTCAAGAACACTGCAGTATGGAAAAGTTAAGAATCCAGTACGAGAAAGAAACATCACATCAGAAATCTATATATGCAAGTGAATAAAAGAATTTCCAAGAAACAAATTTATATAGAACAAATTTTTAATAATTTTTTTTAGCTAAGCGTTGGATTAATGGTGTTTCTGGGAAAAACTTAAAGGGAATAGTTAAAAATAAAATTTCTTAAATAAATAAATAGGTACATTTCATTTTCTAATATTTTTTTTATGAATAGTGTTTCAAAGTTACAATCATTGTAAGTGGCACATTTTTTATAATATTTCAGATAATTAATATTAAATTAAAACATAACGATAGATGAACTAAGAAAAACTCATATATTCAGAATGTTAAGATTTCACAAAATGTTAACAAATTTCTTTGATCTTTAATAATATTTTTTTATTAAATCATATGATATGACCTGAAATAATTCATCCTTATAAACATAAAATGAAATAATTCATACTTTTATGCTTTAATATTAAATCGAAACATAAAAACAGATGAACAAAGGAAAACTCAGAAGTTAAGATTCAGAAAGTTAAGATTTCACAAAATGTTAGCAAATTTCTTTGTCTTTAATGTTTTTTTATTAAATCATATGATATGATCTGAAATTATTCATTTTTTAAAGCAATTTTATACAATCAAATAATTGGATCAAATATTTATTCGAAAAGATTCGTTCAATATCTGGCCATCTTGTTCACTAAGCCTAAAAACAAGTTAGTCCAATTCTTTCATCTTCTCCATTTCCATTTGTAGTAGCATTCTTCGAATGCAATCACCTTTCCAAACACAAACACGAGGTGACACAATGTTTGATTTTTCATCAGCCATAAATTTCAGTGGGGTGGCACATCCTCTCTGCCCCACCAAACAAATACAGCTGGTACAGTCAAAAGTCACCGGTAACTAACTGCTTATTCGTTTTCCTAACATTCTTTTTTTGGGGAGGATAGAAAGGATATATTGCTGGGGGAAAACAACGGAAACATCTGTCACTGTCAGCTCTGGCATAGTTTTGGTGGAAGTACCGCAGTATGGTATTTGTAAAGGAAAGACAGCATGTCGAACGAGTGGTATAGATAACAGAAGTTGCTTGAATCTTCCTAGACAGGGCGATAGCAGTTGATTCATGGCGTTCTGCAAGCAAGTGTAACAGTATCTTAAGTAACTGATATCCTGAGTTGATATGTTCTTTCTATTAACATGGAATCATTTAGTTTATCTTCCGTCCCTTTTTTTTAATCAAAATTGTCTGGAACGAATTAGAAACTATTGTACGCCGACAGATTTTGTGATATACGAGACATATGCTGCAATCAACAAGATTTAAAATAAAAAATTACACCTTCATAATTTCTTTAGAAAACTATGTACTTTTTTTGTTGCAGCAACTGCATTTAAAATAGAATAAAATTCAACAATCAAATTATTAAATTTTAGAATTTGTTATCGTTAAGATAGAATAATTTGACTTATTTATTTTTATTAGATATGATCTAGAACAAACTGAAAAGTCAGTACAGTGTTCATTATTCCATGTGAGTTGTTTTCTGAGAAAAGCACAATTTTTTTTTCTAAAAGAACTACAGTTTAAAAAATATATATACAAATGTACAAAATATGGGCTTTGTTTATCCATCTAACATATAAATACGCTTTTAAAATATTGAAAACAGTAAGTTCTATTAATCATCAGAATATAAATCTTGTATCAGGATATAATTACTATTATGCAAAATAAATAAATAAATAAAATCGAGAATTAAAAAAGGAATGAAATCAGACTTGTAAAGAATAATTTGAAAAGTACATCGCAGTTTTAACTATTCCATGTTTCTGGGTATTTTCTGAAACAAGCAGGAATTATAAAAAATAAAAAAAAAATGTCTTTACGATTTCTAAATATTACGAAAAGTATTCTAATAACTTCTGAATATTACACACATAAAGGTGAGTTCAAGTATTTTTAACCAAGAAAAAATGATAAGTAATACTTTAAAAAAAAACTTTGATCAAATTAAAAATATAAGAGCTCGAATCGGTACGAAATCCAGAGTGGACTTTGGATAATTAGAGCATTTTTAACTTGAATTCGATGGTAATTCTAAAATATTCACTGATTTCTTGAAATTACTATTAATATAATATTAAATTATTAATTGTAAATTTTATTTTCAATATTCTTGTTGACAATTATCCATTATTTTTACTGACGACTGTACAATATATTCTATCAAAAATGCGATCAATATTTCGCTCTTAAAAATTTTTGAACATTTTATTTGTGTATTAAAGCTTTATGGGATAATTATGTATTCAAAATGTTGTACACTGTTTGTTAAAATTATACACTTATTTATGGAAATTATTATTTTAAATATCACTAAGAATTTTTAAATCTAACTATTATTTTATTTAATACTGTATAGAATACAGGCGGCACATACTGTGCTGGTTGCCTATGCATTAATCACAATATAGATTTTATAGGCATTGCAGTAATATGACAGTCTGAATATGTATGAAAATAATTAATGTAACACGAATGATGGCACTTAAATTATGATGCAAGCTATTATTATAAACAATGGATTGTTTTTAACAATTTCTCCAATAAAATTTTCCATGGATTTAATGAAATAAAATTACTTGATTAATTCTAGCAGTAACTAAGGAATTATACTTAAAACACATTCAGAATATTTATATACCGTACTTTGAATAATTTAAACATAGTTTTTGTTTTATATAAAGATGGAAATGATTTTAGCTAATCATTTACTAATAAGCATCCTGAAAATTATAAAAAGCTTTAAATACGATTATTATCATTATTTATTTAACAATGAACAAATAAAATTCTTTCAAAATAATAAACCTTTCTCAATTTATCTCTCTTTAATGAAATACAAACAGCTAAACAACTAGCATTACTAGTTAATTTAAGGAGCAATTTTCAGATGTTTACTTTCCATTTCATTTTAATTACTTATAAAAAGCATCGTTTGCTAAAATTTTTCTTCACGTGCTTATTAAAGAAAGATTTTAATGGAAAGTACTCTTATCTTGGTTTAATTTATTTCTCCATACCTAACAACAACAACAACAAGAAAAAAGAGCTCTGGTAATATCTATTTCTTTTTAAGGAAGTTTACCTCTGTGGTTATTCTATTCATCTCATGTTCCAGGTCACAAGTTTGAGAAGAAGAAACATCATGCTAATCGACTCTGCTTTTCCCACAGGCCGTATGAAATTCCACAAACACTTAAGGTCACAGGCTGAAAATATTACCTAAATGAGAAAAGGAAGAAGAATAACCCAGAAAAGAAATTGAATACTTAAACACAGAATGGAAACTCGTAATCCCCGCACATCTTTCATCAGAATAGTAATTTGAAGAACTTGATGTCAAAACGCATTTTATTTTCTTCTATTTCTGATAGGAAAAAAAAAAAAATCCATACAGAAGTAATTCATGGGATGATTTTTTTTTTATTCTTAACGAAATATATTCAATTTATAAATAATGATGCCATAAGTATTTCAGATAGAAATAATTAAAATTGGTTCAATCTGTATGAAAGAAATATGTTCGAAAGTAAAATAATATCGTTAAGATTAATTTTATGAAAATATTATCGTTTGTTTCAAAAAAAAAAAAAAAAAAAAAAAAAACAGGAATAAGAATTGATAATTCTATTTCTTATTTACATACAAAGAAATATTATTAATATTTTCTTTGTATAATTGTTATAAATATACAAAGAAAATATTGTGATAAATATACAAAGAAAATATTTTCGTACTCAATAGCCATTTTCTAAAAAGAAAAAATTATTCCTAAAAGCAAGAGAACTTAGCTTTAAATTATTAAAACTTCACCTCGAAATTATACAGCAAAACATATTCTGCAAGATAAATTGCAAACTGCAGACGACAAAATGAATTCTAGTAAAAATCAAAGCTACATTCTTTTCTATTCTATAAAAAAGTAAATGTAGAGAAATATAACGTAAACAAAACTCTTTGAAACATATTTTGAATCGAAAGCTGGCAACTTTCTAAATTCAACTCGCTTTCCAATTTTAAAAATATGTTTACAGAAGTCATTAATGTAAGTAAATATTCTTATTTGAAAATCGCATGGTTGAACTAATTTCGTAGCTAAATTATATCCAAATTATTAAAAACGATTTTATTAAGCAAGTAGATTTTAAGCATTTTTGTTTTCATTTTTCAACAGTTATTGAAAAACACAATTTGTAGTGACAATAAAACAATTTGAATTGCATTGCAGGAATGGAAAAATGTTGATGTAAAATATACTTAAAATTTTTAAATATTAAAATAACGAAAAAACGTGCGGCAATTAAACTAATGTGGCTGAAAATATAATTTTTAAATTTTAAAATGTTGAAAAATCTTTTTTTTCTGTAATATTTTCGTTTTCGAAAATTCAATTCGAACTCGAAATTTTGGAAAATTTCCATGTTTTAAACCTCGAACAAGTTCGAAAAACACATTTTTGAAAACTTTTACTTTAAAATAAAATCTTTAATTTTCGCAAATTAAAATTCCTGCTAAAGCATTTTTTTTAATCAATCCGAAGTACATATCCCCATTTCCCAAAGTATTTTCGTACCGAATGTTTTGCACAATAGGATACCATGCATTTGTTATATACTATATATATATATATATATATATATATATATATATATATATATATATAACACTAAAAGTGCAGTTGTTTAATAAAGGATGTTCAATAAAAAAAATTTCATTACTCTTTAGTTTTGAAATTAAATTTTAATTGTAAATACAATAAAATTTCAAGATTTTTTTTAAAAAAAACATGATGTTTTGAACTAAAATCTACAAAAAATGAAAAAAAAAAAATCACTCGAATTTGCATTTCTTGATCATCAGCAACAAAAACGAATATCAGAATGTAGCGCTGGTAACAACAAATATATTGTGTTAAAATATGCTTAGAATACTTTTAAAGAAAAAATTAAAAATAGAAAAAGATTAAAAATAAAAAAATAGCATCATAAAAAGTATAATTTTTTAAAGTTTAAAATGCAAAAATCAGTTTTATGCCGTGATTATTGAAAATTATGGTGAAAAAAAAAAAACATTAACATTTCGCTTAATTTTAAAAAATCGATCCGAAGTGCACTTGTCACACTCCAAAGTATATATGCTTTAAGTTTGGTAGCTCTAGGCCAATCGGTAGGTCCTGTAGAGGATCAACACGCACAGAGACAAGCACACATTCGTCTTTATTATTAGTAGATATGTGTACGTATCCGAAAAAGTTGAGAGAAAAATACTCCTACGTGTTAATTTTATCATTAAAGCCAGTGGGAATAGTCCCCCCAAAACTTTCTCGCATACTCTTTAATAAACTTTTCATGCTAGAGAACGCCTTATTTGGCAGTGGCGTACATTAGTTACGAAATATTAATTTCTGGCGTGTATTTAGCATTTTTACTGAACCCATCATGTGATTCTTGGCGAGTTATTTGGCGATGAATCTCCGGAATGCATTAAAAGTACCCAAAAATCGAATTTGTATTTTAGTTATGTTTTTCTCAACCGATTGAAACAAAAATTTCATACAAAAGTGCGTTTGTAGTCACAAAATCCCGTACCAAATTTCATATATTCAGGTCATTCTGCCTTTGAGTTATCACAGAGGTTCCCAAACTTTTTTTTTCTCGTGGACCACTTTCAAAGTTTTACTATTTTCGGTAGACCCCCTGCTGCTACATTTCTACTGTATTCCCAAAAATTGTTGAAAATCCCGGAAACAAATGAGTAACGTTTTGTTCTTGGCATTCGTATTTATACTAATGTAGATTGCAAGCACAGCGCAAGTCGCATTTCATTCCTTTGCAGGTCTAAACAAGCATCCCGGACGAGCGGGCGGCACTTTGCATCTCGACATGCGGTGTACACTTGTACTATTATCTATTGTTCTATTCAATTCTGTGTTTGAACTGAGTCTCGAATGTTTTTGAGTACCTACCTAGTGAATGATGCTACCTGCCTACATTGATAGGTAAATCCAAGCCAAAATTTTTGTTCTTTATTATGAAAACCAGAAAATTTTTCGTGGACCCCCACTTACAACTTGTGAACCCCTGTTTTCTTTTCACGTGTGGTCTCCTATGGACCCCTGGGGGTCCACCTGGACCACTTTGGGGACCTATGAATTATCACCTTTTCAAATTTCTGAAAGTAAAAACCGACAGATGATCAATCGCTTGTTGGATTTGAAAGGGGAATAGACTATAGTTATTAATCCTGTCTATCGAATGTTGTCTATCGAACTCCCTTCGTTTTGTAGTTATCGTGTTATAACGAGGTGGGCAGACTTTTCCAGGGTAGGGGTAACTTCTAATTTTTTCCAAAGTGTTGCGGTCCACTCAGTGGCGTAGGTAAAGTGAGCTAAAAAATAGCTCTGCAATTTTTATTACAACTTAATAATATGTTTGAAGTTACATACTTGTTTACATAACTACAAACATATTATAATAGTCACAAATATAATAATATCAAATGATGCGTTTAATATCGAACAATTCAAAATACATTTAAAAAAGTCATTTTCATCGAAAGTTACTTCTCAGAGTTTAGTTAGTGGAAGACTTAGTCTGCATTATGTCCGACCATATCTCTGTATATAATTACTAACTGCTAATCTTTCACTGGATTCTAAGGGGTCGTCTGTGAGAAGAAAGACGATATATTGTCTTAATTATATTCACCGATGAAAAGGCAGATTCACACAGAAAGGTATAGACAAAAAACGACGTTATTTGCAACTTATTTGATATGCAACTTATTTTAAAATTAAGATACCTTATTTCACCCATTTGATTCCAAAAGTTATACATAGGTTCTGAACAACGTGCTTTTAAAATTATGTGATTTTAAAGAAGAAAAACCTAATTTTCCTCAAGAGATGAGGAGAATATATAATTTTTATTTCTAGTTATTTCTTCCATATCAATATTTCTTTTAGTATGCGCGTCTTAGGTCTTAGTAAAGGCGGTCACCCAAAATGTCTGGGTGGTGATACCGGTCGATCGCGGTCGACTTAATGCCCACTCCTGTGTTAAATTATAGACAGCTCAAAATTTGATATAAATCTACAAATTTGTAATAAAAATCATATAACAAATTTCATCCGTCTAGCTCAAAGCGTTTCCGAGTTATCTTTGTCACAGACAGACAAACGGACATTTTCCAAAACCGGGAGGTCTAAACTCCGTGAGGCCTAAAATGTGGAGATTCGTCAAAATCTCGAATTCGAATTTTTTAAACGATTATTATACTTTCTCTATACTACGTATAGAGAAAATAAAAATTTGTGAAAAAAAACCAAACTTTCAAAATATTTAAAAATTGACTCTCCCCTAATTTTTTCACAACGAATCATAATAAATGTTTACTTAGACAATTCGCGAAGAGAAAGGGGGAAAAAAAAGAAAAAAAGAATGCTTTTGCAAGGGTTCATTGCATGCACATCTAGCATTTTATTGCGGTCTTATAAAACTAATCTGTTTGAAACAATCCAATAACAGGTTTATAAACTACGAGGAGAAAGAAAAAAAAACCAAAAAAAGAGTCTGAATCAGAGAAGTCAACGTACGGTAAACCACTGGTAATAATGAAGTCTTTTATGGACCGACATGGTGACCTTCCTTCATATCTGCAGCTGAAAATGGCCAGTGGTGTTATTATTCCGACGGCCTTCAAGAAACCAACAAAACATCTTCTCGTTATTCAAATGCGGAAGAATACAATAAAAAAGAACATTAAAAACGAGTTTTTAGAAGCGTTTGCGAGGGATTAAATACAAGTGTAAAATGGAAAACATTTATGCCGGTAGAAGCCATTTCCTGATCGTTAAGAATAGCGAAAAAGATTCTAAAACGGCTGCTTCGTATGCGAAAAAACCCGGAAGACAGGGATAAAAATATTCTGCAAGAAGAATATTGTGTAAGAACTTCAAGGCACACACTATGCATATTTTTTCCATGCAATCTTAACCTTACAAAAAAAGGAAGTGAAAAAAATCTATAAAGAGAATCTTTGCATTCGTACCAAATCAAATATATATATATATATTCTTTAAAAAAAAATCTTTTTAGCTCAAATTAAGGGAAGTAGAACATTAATTCAGGAATAAAATAGCAAATTGATATTCATTTTTATAATTTATTGTAAATATAAAAAAAATTAAAGAATTCGAAAATAATATAAATGATTTTTAAAAACTTCAAAATTAAAATGTGCCTCTTGGAAACATATAAAAAAATACCTTTTTAATACAATATGTAATATTTAATAAACTAGTTAGCTTTGATGACCAATTGTTTCGTACGCATTAATGATTGTAACATCTACGTCTTGTACACAATATTATTAAAAAAGAAATTTGGTATTCATAAATGCAACAATAATTAAGATTAGTGTGATGAGATTGAAATGAATCTATTCAAAAATACATGGCAAAACATTGTCATCCTAATATATTATGATATATAGAATTAATATTTTTCACAAATTTATTTACTTAACATCTAAGCTAATAATATTTTTTTAATACATCAACGTGCGGCCTCCTTTAATCTAGCGGTCCTAGGTAGCTGCCTAGTCTGATTAGTTGAAAATCGCTGCTGATTAGAACAACTAAATTTTTTTTTAAAAATTTAAAGCATCCTTATACTGAAATCTACTTAACATGGAAAAATAAGCCGCATCTTCACTTCTTGATCATCAACAATGGAAAAAAACAGCCAGAGTGAAATATAAATGGTAACAATGAAAACGATTTGAATTTCACTTCAAAAGGTGTCAAGTCATATTGTTATAAAATGCGCCTAAAATATTTTTAACGCCAAATTTCAAAAAGCCATTCCGAAGTGCGTATTCCACCCATTCAAGTAAGTACATTGACAACCGTAAATCAAACTGTTGAGTCATTAGAGAGCCAACGAATGCTTATACGTTCATATTTATTATTAGTAGAGATAGCATTCATTGGATGAACTTAAAAATAAGTCTTATTTTCTTTCAAAGAACAAAAGATTTTATTGGCAAACACTGCCTGATATATGCACAATTTTCATAACTGTGCCACAATTGTATTAACTGATCAGTTTAAACTAGAACTGAAGAAAATATTAATATATGCTGTAAGTATTTTTTTATATAAACCTTTTTTTTTTTTCGCTTGTAAAAATAGAATTTCAAATAATATTTTCTAACAAATTTTTCAGATTACATTATAGTTTATAATTCAGGTGAGCAGAAACTAATACAAAAATTTGAATTCGAATTACGAAATTTGTATGTAAGGTCAAAAATTGACATCCATGAAATTGTTTTATTAATAATTTTTAAAAATCCCAAGTAAATTTCTTTGAAACTCATGTTGTAGAAAGTAGTATAACAGAAAATCTAAAACGAGTTCCAAATTCTATTGTAAAAAATAGAAGGCTAATATGGCAATAGACGCAATACGTGTAAAGTTCAGCCTTCAAACTGCATTATCTAGCTCTTGAAACTTGAGAATTTTAATTTATATACAATGATATCTCAAGTAACAATGAACCTCGAAAGGTCAAGACAACGTTAATTGAACCAATCAAAGGCCGTTGTTAATTACAAAGCTATCGTAAATTATCAGATAAGATATCTCAAAAGATGGCATATCTCACGAAATAATGGATTCGTTTGAATGAATAGACAATCGAAAGATAAATGCATGCTCATTTAGAAGTTTCCATCTTACCATAGTATTGATGCCAATTTTCAGAATTATAAAATTCGAATTATTTCGGACTGAGTTTTATAATATAATGCCAGATATGGCATGATAGAAAGAATTTAAACGGATTACACTAATGAAATTGTCCAATACTCCATATGAAAGTCCAGAACATCAAAAACACTTCTTTTCCAAGCTAACTGAACTTTCATCAAATAGAAAAAAATTAATTTTTCTTACAAATGTACGATTATAATTTAAATACTTGATTCTAGTTATTAATTCATAATAGCAAATTTATAAGGATAATTAAATTGCTAGCAAAACTAAGCTACTGAGCAAAAAAAAAAAAAAAAAAAAAAAAATTAATGCAAAAACATCTGCCGAAATTCAAACTGAATGATTTATTTATGATCTTTATTAGATATAAAACAAACGATTTATTTATTACCTTCAAATAGTACTTAACGTTTCAGTCTAGAATTTTTTTTTCACTATTTAATTAAATGACACATTTTTGATTTGGCAATGAGGTGTTCTGATTCAATGAACAGTCCATAAAATATTTAAGCAGCTTAAGAAATTCTTCGTTTTTGTTTCGAATAATAATGTCTAATTCAAAATATTATATGATCATCGAATTATCGTATTCTTAAAGCGAAAAAATAAGATAATTTTTTTTTAAATATAATAATTTACTGAATGCGCGAATGGTTTAACACCAAATTAAAGAGGGTAATAATAGGTATTAATATGCTTCTATTCTGAAGTAAATCGATGACTTTGGCCCTATTTTTTAATAGTCATTATGTCGAACTTTAATTTCAGTTTTCATTGTTCGTGAAATGCTTTATTTTTTCTAGCGATATTGTAAACAGAATATTCTTTGGCATGAACGTGGGATTTTGAATAAATAATAGATGTCTTTATCAAAATGAAAATTACAACTTTACATTTTATTATAAAATATTGTTAGCTTATAAAAAATACGAAAAACATTTTATCAACTAAAAATATAAATAAATTTGAAAAATATTCCTTTTCTCCTTTTAAATTATAAGTTTTCTGAAATCAATCAACAATTAATTATTTTTTAAAAACAATTTAATAAGTTTAAATAAAAAGTGATTCAGAATCTAGAAAATGGAATACTTTTTTAGTTAGTGACGAGGTACTCTACATCCAAGAGGACCCCCTGAAGTTCAGTAACCTTATATAGTCTTGAGAAGTACTATTTTAATATGCAAGTAATTAATCATTAACAACCCAAAGCATAGTTTATATTTCTTTTTTTAAAAAAAATACAGTGCAATTTTGCTATTATTTTCAGCACAATTTTCGTAAATCTCTTTTGAATTCTGAACACTTGTTTTGAGTTTTTTAGCATAATATTCACAGATTGGCATTCTACCTGTATATTGCATCATATGCGATAAAAAAAAAAGTCAAAATTCTCTGTATGGCAGATTGTAGCTGTTAGGGCTGCCAGATATGGCACGTTGTTATTTCTTGAGTAGTAGGACCTCAATTAAAAAAAAAAAAATGTTCAAAATTTAAATATTCTTTCATTAAGATTCTAATGTTTTCCCCCTATTATTTGTAGAGCATGTCATTGCCCAAAATTCACTTTTACTTTAATTTAAAAATTCACAAAATAAAAATATTTTTAAATTTAAAACAATTAAAAATATAATTTTATTTCGGTGCAACTAGGGATAGCAATATCAGACCAAAAGTTCAATACCGGTATTCAGTATTTTTTAGATCTTAATATCGGGATACCGGTTTTAATACCGGTAGTAGAAATTTTAGAAAAAGAAGGAAAACACAGGTGTTTCTTTGTTTTATTTGCCAGTTTTATTAGAGAGGGTAAATACCACAAAAAATAATTTGTAACTTATAAATTATAACAGTATATAAAGAAACACAAAAAAGTAAAGGAACATCTTTAAATCACAAAAAAAGTGTAAATATCATTATTCAGTCTGTGGTACTATTACATATTTTCGAAATGGGATGTTAAAAAAACATAATGCATTAATTGTTCTGTCATTAAGTCTGGAACATAATTTTGTGCAAAAATTATCAGCTGTCGAAAACGCTCTTTCGGCATCTACGCTAGTTGGTGGTACTATTAGCAACGCGCGATATATTTTTTCCAACTATTTACCAATAAATCCCTCATCTTCAAATAAATCGATTTCTCGCCGGATGTTTTTGGATATAGCTGCTTTCTGTATTGTATTTTGGTTCGTTGAAATATTTTTATTTATCGCTAATTCTAATTTTTGTTCGAGAGACAATTCCTTTTCACTATCGACATTAGTGTCATCATAATCTTCGATAACTATACCGATTTCTTCTGAATGTGGATAGGTTCGTGGATAAAAAAGTCTCTTTTCTTCTTTTTCATTTTCAAAATCATTATAATTATGTAAATACCGTAAGACATTTTCTATTTCGGTATGCCTTTCTTCTGTGCGATTTTTCAATGTACTATACAATTCTTCAGATAGTGATGTGTGCTGTTCTTTCAGTGACTGCAACATGAAATTTATTGTTGCATTAGCTGTTAATAAATTAGAATCTTTCCGACATAATACCTCAACAGCTAGTTTTATTGGAAGTAGAGCTGATACAATTCTGGATATTAAGTCGAATTCACTATCTCAAAAATTAATTTGCAGGTTTTAGTCGATTATTGCTGTTAGGATTGGATTTCTTCTTAACAATATTTCGAACTTTATAAATTATAGGAAGCAATTCTTGATGGGTTAATATTTCATCTTCATTTGCAATATCTTCTTCATCAATTACATTATCATCATTTTCAATATCACTCTTTTTCTCTTCAAAATTGGAATCCGAAGTTTCTATATCCCCAGTATTTGGTTTTTTCTGCACTTTATTTTTTGTTGTTGTTATAATACATCTATTCCTCCTATTGAATTCCATGAGCATAGCACAATTGCTGATTTGCACCAATCAACTTTCCAACTTTTTTCATAACTGCTGCTCGCTCCATCAGTCGTGATGGATACAATATCTTCTTTCAGGGATAATCAATGTTTCGCTAATTTAGATTTAAGCAATTCCACACATTTTTCGGCTAGCATACTTCCCGAGACATGTGTAAGTCCTATATTCCAAAATATTTTTATCTGAATGAAAGTTTATATTTAAATAGCGTCTATTTCTTACTCTTGTCCATTCATCAAATGTAAGACTAAATTTTTCACCATTTACTTTTAATTGTATTAGCTCGTGTTTCAAAGAATTGCGAACACCGTTACTGTAGTTTATAACAGTTCTTCTTATAGTGTTACTCGATGTTGGTAGATTTTTAAAACTTCTGGCGGATAGCGATTTTCTTAATTCAGTAGAAGTGCAAAACACTCGAAATGGCAAAGCATCTAATTCTGTCATTTTACTTAAAACTTCATCCAGATTATCTTTTATTTTATTTTTTCAAAATAATCTAAAATCCCTGATGTCTTGGGCTTAGAATCTATGCTTAAATTTGTAACTTCATTATTTCCTCTTTAACAAATTTGTACCATGTTTCGTTTTTAAATGTGTATGCAGTCCGCTTGTTCTTCCTCCGTTCACTTCAATAACTCTTGAACTTTTTACATTGTGCCACCATATTCTATTCATCATATAAATAATGAAACCAAACCAAAGTATTATCAATTGATTTTTTTATGTTCTTTAAAGTTATTCTTATTCATTATTATGGGTTATTATTTATGAGTATATAATAAATCTGAAAAATATTTTGAACCCTAAAGTATGATATTCAAATACAATGTGGATAACAAACTCACCAATTTAAAAAAAACAAAAAACATCGAAATATTACTCACTTTCTTCACAACTACTACCTTGTTTTTCACAGATACGAATGTCCATAGACTGCGAACCCTGCCCGTGTGCAGTATTGCTTGAAACTGTAATAGGATAATTTTGACCTGCCACCTTGGATGATTCACACACTACTTTTTTTTAGTACTTAATCACTTCTCTTGATTATACGATGCAACTTTGTATCCACAGTCTAATTAATTTCGCCCGTTAGGGAGACATAAAAACAAAAACGTATATTATTTTGCAATGTTGGCGATTCCTAAACATATAGTGGGGACAAATTAAAAAATGTCTAGTAAATACCGAAAGAACGGTATTTATACTTGTGAATATCAATATTACAAAATTGTACAAATGGCTCAAAATACCGGTATTTGGTATCCTGGTATTGCAATCCCTCGGTGCAACCTCTCTATATAATCGAAATAAAGAATGTTTTAAAACAAAACTTTTCATTGTTTTAGTAATTTGATTTATATTCACGTTATGCTGCCAAAACAATAAATATCGTTTGTTTTTATTTCAACATTTTTATATACATGTTATCGCTATTTTATATTAACAGCAAATTTCAGAAATAATATAAAAATAGACAAAACAAAAACAACGAATTATCATGTTTCGAGATTTTAGACTAGAAGTTCAAAAAGCTTTCAATTTATTTATTCGACAGAACTGAGTGTTAACGAAATGAATGTTTTTGTTGAAGGCACTTAATAAAAATCATCAAATTATTCTTCCACTGTCTTAATTTGGAATAATATTTTCAGAATAAACCTATATTCTTTCAGTTCTCTTTTGCAAAACTAATTTCAATTTAGTTTTAGAAATTCACTACAGCAACTGAGTCAAGAAGAAACGCCGAACTTCTTTCCCGGGTGAATTAAAATGGAATGAACTGGTTTAGAGCCTTTGGCTATCCTTATCAAAACCTGCTCTGAAAGTGTTTGCTCTCAACTTTTCCAACCTCTCATGATATCTATACTGTTCCAATTAAACAGTTTCATGACAGAGAGATTAATAATGCATGTATTTTTGTATTAGAATATTAAGGATTAACTTCAGCATTCTGCATATTTGATCAATCTGATTCTTTATTTTTGACAATTAACTTCTTGCTATTATATATAATACAATACTTTTCAACAATTATTGAAAACAATTTTTGGTAACTATTACTTGAATTTTTATGCATGGTCAGCTACTTGAACTTTCATGCTCAGATACTCGATTCCAAAATATTCTAGTGCAAATCATCTTAAAATATGTATTTCATTTGTAACCTATTTTCCAGGAAAAAATTTGCTGCAATTCCAAATAAATAAGTAAATAATTTATAAAAATTTTTAGTTTCAATAAATATTTTCTATCAAATTAATTTTTTGAATTATTTTTATTCACAAATAATAAATTATTTCTAAAATCTGGGGAAAAAAGAGAGAGAGAGAGAGAGAGAAAGATAGAATTTTCTCAATTCTAATTTTTTTCTATACAACCCTTTTTAGAAATCACAACTTGGGAAATTTTAAGGAATCCTTAACAAATATAATTACTACAGTATTTATTGTAAGATCTACTAATAAATAATATTTTAAGAAATTTAACAGCATTGCTATTGTATCTCTTTTTTAAGTTATTAAATAATATTTACACAACAAAAAAAATAATTTAAGTAAAAAAATAATAATAATTTCTTATAATATTTCATTAAAATTATGAGTATACTATATTATTCTTGCACAGTTCCAAATACTTTCTTCTAATAAAAATAACCAATACACACCCAAACTCACAAATTAAAAAAAAAAGAAAAAAGTATTCTACTGAACTGCAAAGTAATTTTTAGTGTCTTTAAGCAAAGCACAAACTTATTTTAATAATAATAATAAAACACATCTTAGGATAACTTTTAAAAAAAGTATATTTCATAATTCTATTTTCCGAGTTGTAGCTCCATAAATATTTTTGATAATTCTAAAAATGACATTTTAGGAAAACGAGGTTGTTAACTGCTTTGACTAATAGTGAATAAATTTAACAAGACATAATTCAAGTTGATATTAAAGAAAAAGCTGCAAAATGTATCATTGCTTCAGGTAAATTAGTCTTGGTAATCCTCTCAATTTAAAATAAATTGATTTATAGGAACAATTTAGTTTAAGCACCATTAATCAATATTCAAATGTATGCCACTATTTAAAAATTAAACTGTTCATTTCCATAATTTTGTTACACTTAGAAACTATTTCAACACACATTAGTAATGTAGTCATCAGATAAGCTATCAACTTAAATCTGTGGGACTGAGAGTACAAGAGATATCTTATTATAAATAAGGAAAAACTGTATCTATTTTTAAAATTTTATAAAAAAAAAAAAGACAAGGATTTTATAAATATATATCCTGATTTTTTTTCACAGAAATACTTAAAATTATACTTTAGAAAAAGTAGGCTATCTGGTCTAGAAAAAATAATCATAATATAAATAAGGATTAATTTATGTTGCCCAGATATTACAAATCTGGCATCTGCTACAATCAACAATTTATACAACAGAGTACTCTCTCCTTCTTAGATATGCCTTTATTTATTATCTAACAAAGTATTATTTAGTATTATATATCAACAAAAGAATATTTAATGAATTTTGAAAGAATTGAGCCTAGGCCAATGTTTAATTTTTAAAGTGTATGTATTCAAATATATATTCACAATATATATATATATATTTCTTTATCTGTAATCATATTTTAAAGCATAGTACATAACAAACTTGTAAAGCATCAAGAGGTAGATTTTAATATAAAAAATGTTTTTAATGGTGCAAGCACAGTAGGTAGAAGCATTAATGGAACTCAAGGCTACTCAATCCTCATATTAAGCTGGATGACCATTGTACTATAATGAATACATTTCAATTTTACTCTTAAAAAAAGTCTGATAACTTGTATTCATTAATAAATGAATGAATGCCTTTAAAAAAAAAAAAAACTTTATATATTTTCATTATATTAAATCAAGCATGGAGGAACAGTCTAAAAGAGAATTGTAGTCATTCATTCCACAGCATAAGACATTTTAATGATTGATTATTTTGTAATTATGTATGATTAGACTTTTTAAAAAATATTTCATTTATGCAGCTTTCTATCCTTAATAATATTGATAAATTAACAGAAATAAAGGAAATTCAACAGCATTTTAAAAAGAAATATTTATTTAAAAAACAAATGATTGAAGTCACATCAGAACAGTTTCTTTGTTTACATTATCTACAGTAATTCTATTAAAGAAGATGCAATTTATATTACATTAAATTAAAAATAACTCATTTATAATAGTAAATGCATAGCACAATCCACAAAAGTTTATACAACTATACAATAAATACTCCTTTCAAAAGAGCTAACGTATTAAAGCTAAATATCTTTAAAAATAGACTGGGGATCAAAACACAGGGCACACATTTTCAAATTGTTCTAAGAATGATAATGTCACAGCTCATCCAACATGTAATTGCATGTTGCATAGCAAGATACACAACATATGTAACTGTCATGCAATATTCTATATTATGCCTACATTTTGTACAAACATTTTTTTTTGAAATGCAGTACTTTTTGACTTTTAAGTTCTGACAACAATCCTAAGTGAACAAAAGCATTCAAACAAAGTAAAAATTTAAAAAATTATGTCTCCTAAGCATAAAAGTTTTACGCTAGAATGCTGGTCTCATTAGTTAATTCATAAAAAAAAAAAAAAAAAAAAATTAATAAATTCTTATAAAAAATTTAAATATTCAATAAGTTTAAATTTATTTACTTTAATACTCAAATTATCAATATTCATTTATAATGCAAAATGTATAATAAATTAGACAAAGTTTACAACCAAACAAGCAGACAATTAAATTTTTTTTATAAATACACTAGAATGACATAGTAAAGAAAAAATTTTTAATATTAAAATAACTGTCCTTTATGCTAAGAATATTGGATGGACTCTCAATTTAAACCAGCAAAACAAACATAACAGGAGCATGAATTGACTATATTCAATTGATGTCAAAATAAATCTCAACGTAAATTAGAAAAATAACGCTGTAACAAAATTTCTTTTAATGTCGATTACAGATTACTTGTTTCCATATTAGCAAGTTAAGAAACTTATTCCCATAAGAAAAACAGGCCAATTAAAATATGTTTATTCTAAATTAACTACATTTTTAAAGTATATATATGCATATACATAAATTTCAGAAAATAGATAAAAGAATAGAATCGGATACCAAGTTTTTCACCAAGATGGAAAAAATTCTGACAAACCCATCTAAACTTGCCAAATTAATGTTCAAAATTTGTATTGGAACTTTCAAATAAATATTAACCAATAATATTTAAGAACAATTAACTTCATTAATACTTAAGAACAAACCATTTTAAGATTTATTCAATAGATAACTCAAACAAATTATTCATCATCTAGTCAACTTTCATATTTTTATAATAAATTAATGAAACATATACACAGAAGGAAAATATGTAGATTTCTTAATAATATAAAAGGAAAAGAATAAAATGCGCTATTTAGAAAGCTAATACATCAAGACTTTTAAAATCAAGCATAGTGAATATTATTTGAGTTTTTTTAATACATAAGATAAATAACAGAGAATGTTTATTTTATAAAACAATTCAAATGAAGTAATAAAAAAATCAAAATGATTCAATTCCATATTTGGAAAATATTTTTCCCTACAAAACTTCTATACAAACTACAAACTTCTATACAACTGTTCCCAAATATAATGAAAATTAAACGATAAATTTTCAATGTTTTCCCTGAAATTTTAAAACAAAACCCATAAATATTAAAGGAAAAAAAAACCCGAGTTGAAATATGAATAATCTGTTTTTGAAATAGAAAAAAAAAAACCGAAACATTAATACAACATACTTCAGGCTAAGAATTAGGCTTGTTAAATTTTTTTGATGGGCTAGGTTTCTACTATTTTATATTTGCATCTTAAAATATAATTTTTTCATTTGTTAATTAATCCAAATAAATTAGCATATTGTATTAGGTTTATATTATAAGCTATAAGAATTTCACTAAAATTTATAAAAATCCCCATTATTTTTTTAAATACCATTAATAATAATAAAAACTATTTTAAAGGATTTTTAATTGATACTATAAATCTACCAGCAAATAAAAATGAACTTTTTCTATTCAAGATTATCTAACTTTCTTGATATAAAAACAAATTTTTTAATCCCCAATGTATTTTTAAAATTTATTTATTAACTAGAAGTATATCTGCCATAAAAAAACAGTAATTTTAAATACTAACTACTTATTTACAAATTATAATGAATATAATTTACATGTATTTTCAATAAATAATGAATGTAGTGAGATTCTATTACACTGAAAACAAACTTGTAAAATATTTCTAAAAAAATGCATGCCAACATTTTTTTGAAAAATACATGCTTTGAAAATTCATTTTGCTTTGAAAATGAATCTGTTGCTTCAAACTTATTAATTAAAATAAATTGGCACTCATTTAACTAAACATAAAATTTTTCAAACACATAAATATGAAATTGGAAGATTTCTTTTTTTAAAACAAAATAAATTATTAGCAGCAGTTTTTATGTTTCACAAATAGTCATAATTGAAAATAAAATAAAATTGATCATCACAAATTTTAAATAATAAAATGCTTAAAAAAATTATTCTGCCATTAATTTCCAAACATTAAATTTTTAGAATTTATTCCAAAATATTTTTTTTTTTTTCATCAAGGCCATAACGATTGAAATTTTAAAGATGATTTTCCAATTAAAATAACTTTACATTAAGGCAAGTACAAACTAAAAAAACTACAATTATATAAATAAAATCCTTAAATATAATAATTTTTTAAGGAACACTATATGCTAACTTTAGCTAATAATATTAATTTTTTTCAATCAAAAATAATCATATTTTTTAAGCAGAACAACTAAAGCATCAGAGTACAGAGCCATAAAAATCATTTGCTTTTGCATTATAAAATGCAAAAAAATTAAAAAAAAAAAAAAAGCCAAGTACTTAAAAATGAGAAAAAACATTTCAATATTTTAATTACCTTTTCAATTATGCTGAGATAAAGATAAATTTTTAACAATACAAAATTGCTAAGAGCAATGCTTCAGCAATACTTCCATCAAATGTATACTGAAATTGATAACACTGACTATTATATAAATGCAAGAGTAATTTGGCATACATTTATACACATTAGCATAATGAATGCAAAATTTTCTAAATAAAATTTGATAAATGATTTATTATAAGCCTAAAAATTCACAAATGAAACAAAACATGACTAAAATATTTTATAGTACAACATGGGTAACTAACTTCATGTCACCACATAGATGAATTCAAAAAAGATTTATGATAGAATAGGTGATGATAGCTATGTCTCGTACATGAGGTATTATAACTCTATAAAATAAACATAAATTTTTATATTTCATATAGCTTACATGCATGAAATATTAGACAACATACATGCATTTATGATTAAAAACTAAAAGGAACTTACTTCTTGCAGTCTGATGAAGTGACAAAGAAAAAAAAAATGATAAATTCAGTCTATATTCAAAAGCTGCATGAATATAATTACATCTATACCACATTTAACAAAACATTTTACAATCAATATATACATGTTTCACGATACACATAATTATGGCACTAAGCATATATCACACATACGCTTCATTGCGATGTAGTCTTCGACATAACCCAAGATATACATTTTTCCAAGATGTGAAGGTCTTTCCAGACCATATCCAAACTCCAGAGGTAATGCCAACCATAAGCATCATGAGATATTTAATCATGAATGCTGGAAAGTCTGGTTTAGGCCAATAATTGTAGTCTTTGGGAACATCTGGGCAAGGTATGCTATACATGGGACGACTGCATTTTTCCTTTTGCCATGTTAACATCCACGAATCATAGAAGTATGTTTCATATACATAACAAGCAATGACTATCACTGCAGGTACAGTGTACAGAACAGAGAATACACCAATACGGAACATTAATTTTTCAAGTTTGTCAGTGCGGGTTCCATCATGCTTCATGATTGTTCTGATGTGGCAGAGAGAAACAAAACCTGCCAGTAGAAAAAATGTTCCTAAAGCTAAATAAACACTTAGTGGAATAAGAACAAAAGCATACAATGAGCTTTTATTCCAGATGCCAACAAAACAGATCCCACTCAAGACATCGCCTTCAACTTTACGTAAAGCAAGAATAGCTATTGTCTTTATGGCAGGGACAGTCCAGGCTGCCAGGTGGAAGTATTGAGAATTATTTTCAATGGCTTCATGTCCCCACTTCAGACCTGCACTCAAAAACCAGGTTAAGGTCAATATCACCCACCAGATTGAACTAGCCATGCTGAAAAAGTACAGAATCATGAAGAAGATGGTGCACCATTTTTTGTCATTTCCTTGAGTAATAGTTCGTACCATTTTGATGTTTGTGCGGTTATTTGGAGAAGGGAAAGGATCATTACAAGAAACTTTTTCATCCATCACAAAACCAGCAACATATACAGCAGCCACCATGAAATAACAAACAGAAAGGAATATAATAGGTCGTTCAGGATATCTAAATCTATGCCTATCCACAAGAAACGTTAGAACAGTAAACAAGGTAGAACACATGCACAAAATAGCCCAAATACCTATCCACGTACGTGCAAACTTTTTCTCTTGAGGGGAGAAAAACATGCCATCACAGGGTGCACCACAATCTTTTTCTTCAGCTTCACCAACTTGGAAAACATATCCCAAACCAGTAGGAACTTTGAATTCTTCGGGACAAATAAACTTACGCCCTTTGGTAATAGTGTTGTTTCGAATCGGTGTTAAAGGATAGTTCCCCGATCCCGGGGAAGGATGTGGTGTTCGATCTGTATTGTTTTCACCCACACAAAGGGTGTCTTCCCCCGCCTCGGGGAATTTGTCACAGTCCAAACTTTTCGGCCACTGGAATCCGAAATTGTTCATTAAACGTTCACACCCTTCTCTGGCTTTCATGCACAAAGACCTGCAAGGTGGTATTGCTTTTTCAATGATGGTACACACTGGGGCGTACATGGTACAAAGAAAAAACTGCAGGTCTGGGCTGCACTGTACTTTGACGAGTGGAAAGAACTGATGGACTTCCAATCCGGCATCTTCTTGTTTTTGATGGTTCAGAAGATTAGGCATGATGGTTTCATTGTAAGGGATATCTTTGCAAAGCGGGATGGTAATGGGCTCGCAGCGACCGTGGTGAGGAATAAGGCTTTCTCTGTCCGAAACACGCGAGCTAACAACTTGCGCGTGTCCTCCATGTTCAACCGCAGCCGTCGCTAGGACGAGCAGCACCGGTAACCAAGATACAAACAAGATGACAGCCATATTTGTTGATGAAGGCTCGTGTCGTCCGATACAGTCAGGACTCAATCACATATCATTTCGGATTAACGATTCCATTGTAGATGGATGAAAGCGTTAACTTCATTTATCCGTTACGAAGGGAATTACAGCACCACACCGGCGGTCACTCGCAGTTTTCCAATATCCTACGGGCAGAGAATGCAGAATGCTAACTCGTAACGCGCGAACCCTACATTACAGTTACAACTCTTCTCCACTGTGATTGGGCGACAGAGGCGCCGCCAAGGCTCGATGCGCTGCTCCCTTTTTTTCTCTTGGGGACGTCTCTAAATTGAGATTTATTAAATATAGCTATGACAACCTGCTATTTTTAGGTTTGTCTACAGAATAAAGTAAGTTCAATCGAAGTAAAAATTTATTTTGAGGTCCTTGAAGGAATTCGTTTAATATTAAATTCGTTTAATATTAATTCGTTTAATATTAAACGAAGGAAAAATAGAATATATTTTAAAAAAATATTTCCAAAAGATAATAAAAAAATCAAAACAAAATATGTTTTTGAAAATAAGGGAATTAATGAAATTGATAAAAAAACATTGTGCAAAGAAAGCAGAAAAAAAATGGGATATAAGTAATATATTTTACTTTTATTAAATTTTCTTTAGAATGATTTATCCACTTTCGCTATATATAATATTGTGAGTTTTTTAATTCTTTCAAAGTAAAAAATTGACCTCCCCCTTCCCCCCCAAAGTGACATTTCAAGCCAATTTCGTGGGTAATATGAATTTGAACAAAATTAATTTCAATATTTTATAGTTTCTTCAAACTTTTATATCTGTATGAATATTTTTAACTAGTGTTGATGTTATTCTTGGAAATATTCTTTCTATGAATGCATGAGCAAAACTACAGCCATCATGTAAGCATTTGATGATGATTCCACAGGGAATTAACCAGACAGAAAGATCATACTTATTGTTTGAGTTGTAAGATGGCATATGAAGACAGCTGGCACACCAAATTTTTAAATTAACTACCCACAAGATCTAGATTTTTTTTTCTGCTATCTTTTCAGGAATAATCTAATTAATTTTGTGCTTTCTTATTTGATCTACGAAGGCCGTGTAGTTGAAGATATTTTAATCAGAATCAATTGGCGTTTAAATTTTATAGCATTATTTTTAGAATTTTTCAGTATTTAAAAATTGGCTTGCAGGTATTGTGGCTCAGTTTTTTTTTTTTAATCGATTGATTGACTGACGAGTTACAGTACTAGCAAACATTTTATTTGAGTATTTATAAAGCGTTAAAAAACGTTTTCAATTTTTTCAAAGCAGTAAAAAAATACAAATAATTAAAAGCCTTAAAGAATTAAATTATTCTTAAATTTTTACTCACAATTTTCTTCAAAATTGTTTTTAAAATTAAATTTTCACTTGTTGCACTGATTAATTTTTTATTTCAGTTTGTCATGATATTTATTACTTAAAAACTGCTGATATAGATATATTTTTTATAGATTAAAATTAATAAGAAATTGGTTTTGGATATTTTGAAGGTGCCCCTAAACGTAAATTTCTAAGGGTCCCTAGTAAGTTTAAATCTCTTCTGTATATGGATTTTTTTTTTTTATCTCGTATGATTTTTAAGGGGATAACATGAATTCATAGGATGTTTACATGCCAATCTTTTCAAATTTTAATTGCATGCTTTTAGATAAATTTCTTTCTAAAAATTTATTTAAATTTTATTCATTTTCATATTTAAATTTCTTAAAAATATATTAAAAGGAATATCATAAATCAAAAACTTAAATATCTAGATGAATGAATTAAACATTTGATATGAGGAATCTGGGAGGGAGGGTTTTTATCGTTTGTGTATTTTTAAAATTAACCCTAAAACTGTGGAAATCATGATTCTGTCCAAACTCTGAGCATACAATACAACAATAAGGTAGAGTAATGTTCATTGTGAGATAAAATGTGAGCGCTTGAATTTTTCATACGTATAGTTTTTTTTTTTTTTTTTCCTCTTCTTTGGATGACACGGAAAGTGAAAATAATCATGGTAGACGACATTTTCTTGCTACTTCATGCTTTCCAGTTTAAAAAACATGTCCTTATTTGTTTAAGAAAATGCATAGGAATAGTACTTGTTTGAACTCAGAATTCCATTCTTTATTTCAAGGTTTCCTCATATTTTTCGATCGCGGCTTCTTTCATTGTTAAAAAAAAATGCTGTGCTCTGAAAATGGAAAGATAAATAATATGAACCATCAATTAAAACAAATAGGAAGACGTATTTTTCATTACATTTCTGTATTTTATATATAACCAAAAACAGTTGGTGATAGTTCCTTTATCATAATTAAGTTATCATAAGTATTTCATAAGTATGTGACATGTTTCATGATCTTAATATTGCAATTTATACTGTTTGAATAATTCGCATATATATTATTTACATTTACTACAAAAATACATAAAATTAAAATTAAAAAATAAATTTGCAAAAAAAAAAAATCTAGTAACACACGAACAGTTTGGACGTAACGATAATATATTAATAAGTATATCCATCTAGTTTGTTATATTTTTAAGTTATCATATTGGCACACACAAGAATAGATAATTAAACAGACAGTCGATTCGTTAGTGGATTGATTGTCTTAAATTCGTTAGTGGATAATTAAACAGACAGTCAATTCGTTAGTGGATTGATTGTCTTAAATTCGTTAGTGGATAATTAAACAGACAGTCAATTCGTTAGTGGATTGATTGTCTTAAATTCGTTAGTGGATAATTAAACAGACAGTCAATTCGTTAGTGGATTGATTGTCTTAAATTCGTTAGTGGATAATTAAACAGACAGTCAATTCGTTAGTGGATTGATTGTCTTAAATTCGTTAGTGGATAATTAAACAGACAGTCAATTCGTTAGTGGATTGATTGTCTTAAATTCGTTGGTGGATAATTGAACAGACAGTCAATTCGTTAGTACACTTACACAAATCTAAAATTCTAAAGGTAAAACCATGTAACAAATTTCATTCAACTAGCTCGTTGTATTTTGAAATCATTATGCTTGCATGTGCTTTTACTTATAGATAGATGAACTTTGTAAGATTTTATCCAAAACTTAAAATCAGTATATCTACTGTTTCAGTTTAAAGACCATAAACTGAGTTAACTTCTTCTAACTCTTTCAGTTTTTGAGTTGAAACAGATTCCTCTCTTTTCTCTTTTTCTCTCTCCTTTCGAATTCCAGAAAGTTTAAAACTTTGAGATCCATCAAATTTTCGAGGTTCAATTTTTTGACAATTCCAATCTTTTCTTTCCCTCTGCCAACTTTCACACATGATGACACTTTTAACACGCGTGAAAAAAATCTGGGAAACTCAACAAAATGCTTTGTTTTTTTTTTCTGTCGATTCTTTATTTTTATCTTTTTTTTTTCCTTAGCTTTTATCTAACTTCTGCTTGTTTTGTGCTGCAAAAACCATTCGAAACCATTTGCGGTTTTTCGCAATAAAGACCGCTTTCTAAAAATAAATGATTAATGAAATAAATACATAAATCAATAATAAATAAAAGTAGCTGCTGCCATTCAAAAGTTTCGAAAATTTGTAACCATAATTGTGAGAACTGAAAAGTTGTTTTTTATTTTATTTTTGAATCGCATGTAAAATATGTACATTAAAAATTTCATTTCGTTTTCTTGCGCGGTAAAAATACAAAACTTCCATATAACGGAAATTTTTATAGTAATTGTTATTGTTCTGTCTTTTAGTTATGAGGAATTGAAAATTGTTAAATGCACATAAAACACAGAAAATTTACATCAAAAAATAAATTATTTAGAGTTCTAAGATGTACTGAAAGATATAAAATGTGTACTACAGTCGATCAAACAATTATACATCTTTTAAAATTTCTTTTATTCCAATAATTTTTTAAAATTGCTTTTTTTTTCTCGTAAAATATATTAATAAATAGAAAATAAGAAACAGAATAGAAATAAAAGAATAATAAAAAAATAATAAGAATGCTACGGTCATTTGAAATGGTCTGCAATTGGTGCTGCATTAAACGAAGATGATATAAATAGAAATGTAATAGTTGCAACTAATATCAAAAATCACTTTAAATCATCGTATATTTTAATATGAGAAATTAAAAATACGTAAATACGTATAAGTAACAAAAAATTTATTTTTTTAAAAATTGATAATTTCAAGAATAAATTCAAGAGAACGAAATAAAATGTGTTATACAATGGACCAAACAACTTTCCATTTTTTTTATTTCAATAAACGTTTGTATTTAATTTTTTAATAATTATCTTTTCTTTTGCCATACTTGGAAAATTAAATTTGACTAATAATAATATATTATAAAAAGCGATGCAATGACTTTTCAAAACCGTCTGCAATTAACGTTGCATGAAATTTGACTAAAAATAATATATTATAAAAAGCGATATAGTGACTTTAAAATCGTCTGCAATTGACGTTACATTAAATTTAACTAAAACAAAGATAATATGCATAGAAATGCAATAGAAATAACTGAAAAAGTTTATGAAACAGGAGCAATTAAAACTTGCACTGAAAAAAAAAAATACTGGTGACTCCATTTATTAAAAAGTTGCGAGTTGATACTTAAAACCAGAAAAAAAGATATTACATTTGCAAACGATCCCCCGTTCCACTCCTTTTGACCTCGTGCTTGGCTAAAAGGATGGAACGAAATTTCAGTGTTTGGGTGAGAAGCGCAAGGAAATAGTTCCCGTCGGAATAAGTTCGCCTAACACGCTACGTCTAATTCGTAATTCTTTATAACTTTGGAAAAAAGGAGAAATCGACAATTCTCTCGGGAATCGAAAGACTGCGACAAAGATTTACGAATTTGGAATGAACAGAATTGAAAAGTTACAGCACATGTTTTACGAATGCAGTTCGTAAGAAAAGTAACTGGTAAACAGGAAGCTAGACACATTCTGCATGTTTGTGTCGATTCGAAGAATGCAATGTCTCGAGTATTCTGTTCTTATTTATTGTTTCGATTCAATAAAATACTGACGTGAACTGTTTTTAAGAATAAACTAAGGACAAATATGGTTATCTTTCAACACATTTAAATCTTTAATTTTTATTATGTAGTGAAATGGAAAACGCTATTGATTAATTGTGAAAATAATGCTATCTGATAAATTTAAAAAAACTTAAATTTAAAATTGTCGAACCCTTATCTGCTTTGCTTTGTATGACTTTTTCTTCTATTTTCCAATGAAAATTGCATATATGTTTATAGAATAAGCAGTGCTAAAAGAATTAGATGTTAGACACGATTTCTTAATTGAATCGTTGCCAAACGTAGGGTAAAACCTTCTTAAATAATAATAAAAAAATTCATACGGAATATATTCCACCTTATTGTGTTTTCGTGCAGAATGCAAATTTGCATCTCTAAAATAAACATTTCCAACTAAACTGGTAATCGATCTTTCCAAATTTAGAAAAAGAAAAGAAAGAAAGAAAAAAAAAACAGCTTTGCACATTTTGTAAAGAGAAGCTTGATACATAATTAATAAAAAAAAAAAAAAGTTGATGAATGTAAGATCTATGAAAATCTCTAAATAGAATTTTTTGAAGATTGCAATATTTTTAATTTTTATATTTCTATATGAGGAAATTAAAATGTATTAATTTAATATAATGTAATATTTATGAGGAATTGAAATTGTTAAATGCACATAAAAAAACAGAAAATTTACTTCAAAAAATAAATTATTTAGAGTTCTAATATGTACTGAAAGATATAAAATGTGTACTACAGTCGATCAAACAATTATACATCTTTTAAAATTTGTTTTATTCCAATAATTTTTTTTAAATTTATCTTTAAAAATTGCTTTTTTTTTTGCTGTTTTTGTAAAATATATGAATAAATAGAAAATAAAAAATAGAATAGAAATAAAAAATTAAAAAAAAAAGGATGCTACTGCCATCCAAAATTGTCTGCAATTGGTGCTGCATTAAACGAAGATGATACACATAGAAATGTAATAGTTGCAACTAATATCAAATATCACTTTAAATCATCCTATATTTTAATATGCAAAATTAAAAATACGCAAATACGTATAAGTAACAGTAATATAAGTAAGTAAATAAGTAATATAAGTAACTAAAAAAATTCATACGGAATATATTCCACCTTATTGTGTTTTCGGACAGAATGCAAATTTGCATCTCTAAATTAAACATTTCCACCTAAACTGGAAATAAATCTTTCCAAATTTAGAAAAAGAAAGAAAGAAAAAAAATCAGTTTTGCACATTTTGTAAAAAGAAGCTTGATACATAATTTTTAAAAAAAAAAAGCTGATAAATGTAAGATCTATGAAAATCTCTGAATAGAATTTTTTGAAGATTGCAATATTTTTCCTTTTTATATTTCTATATGAGGAAATTAAAATGCATTAATTAAATATAATGTAATATTTTCAGTAAACTTGAATGGCAGCATACATTTAAAAACAAACTTATATATATTTTTTTTTTTTTTGCATTTTTCAAATAATATAAAGAAATAAAATAGATTATGCATTTTAGAAAGTAGGTGTAAGAAAAACATACAATATTTCCTCTACGTTAGGGCATTTTTACATTCTTGTATAACGCGCATATAAAGAGAAAGTATTGCAATCGTCGAAAAAAAAAAAATCAAACTTATATTTCATTTTTCAAACTTCTTTGAATTCAAAAGACAGAATTTTGGGATTATGTCTTTTCTTTGCTTGTCTTTGAACACGGCAATTTAAAAATTTTTAAAGCTAGACTTATGAAATTTTGTATGTCGTCAAAATAACAAATTTTGATTTTTCTAGAAAGTTATCATTTTCACATGGTTAAAGACAGAGGATCTCAATAAATTATTGTAAAGATAGATAGATTTTTTTTTTTTTTTGAAAAAAGCACTTTTTATATTTCCAAATTTATTAAAATCTGTCTATCGATATTTGCATGAATATGATTCTTTTTCTTTATATGCCTCTTATGAGAGAAAGCATTATTTTTCACTGAAAAGGGGTCATTGAAATACATTTTACTGAATGCACGAAATCCAATTACGTTTTCAAATGTAATTTAAATCGGCGAGAACTCAGGAACCAGATCTGTTTGAAATCTTAAGATTCCCTTTTCTTTTCCTCTTTCAATAGTTAATCTTAATTTTTGTAATTTTCGTTTATTTATGATAGTTGCCAATTTGCAAATAATTTCACGCATTTTCGATGGATTTTTTTTAAATATATATATATATATATAGCCTATCGTCTGCATATTCAAATAATAGCAAAAATAAATTACACATTTCACACGAACAGAAAATTGTATACAACTTCAAAGGATGATAAGGGATATAAAACGTAACAACGAATTAAAGTTTTGTTTTTCCCAGAAAAGCAATCTATGAAATCTCTTTAAAGATAATGCAAAATCATTAAAGTTTCTATTTTAATACTTTTTTTTTTAAACTCAGAATGCAGTTAAATTGAAATCAATATTTTGTTTTGCTTAAACTGAAGGATATTGGAATAATGCATTTCCAAAATATAATTTACCACCTCCAACTGGGCAGAATGCAAATTTGCATTTTGAAATTGTGTAACATAACAAACACCGACAAAGTTTCCAATATGGCGGCTATCTGCAATGGATTTTGTCGTATCTCTATTTCTACTACTAATAAAAAAGAATATGTGCGTGTGTTGGCGCTCTACAGGCCAGCTCGTTAGACCTAAAATTATGATATTTGGCACTTATGTACTACTTTGGGAAGTGGGAATGTATGCTTCTAAATGATATTTTTTTAAAATTTAAATTAAAATTAATTTTTTTTTAAAATTTTGGAACTATATTGCAATAAATTCCAAAAAATTTAATGTCGCAAAATTATTTTTACATCATCTTAAGATGCCAAAAATTATTTTTTTCAATAAAATCAATTTTTTGCCGCTTACTTTTTTTCAATTTTTAATTAATTTTCAATTCTAAGCCATTTTACATTAATGTTGAAGTGAAACCCAACTGGTTTTCATTGTTGTTCCTAATAAATCATCTTATTGTTTTTTTTTTTCAGTGTTAATGATCAAGAAATGAAGGTTATGCTAACTTTTCTGAATAATTTCTGTTATTTATTAAATTTTGCTGTTCTTATCATTAAGGTTTAACTTCAAAATCGAGCAATGGTGAATATTAGGTAGATTTCTGTTGAAAAACTACCTATTGCAATGATTCTCATGGCAAGACTTCGATTTATAACACTTTACCCATGTTATCTTTTGAACAGGACAACTAGAGTAGTTTTGTTTGGATTTTTACTGGCTTGGAATATGTTGTTAGAAATGTAAAAATATCGGACGAGTTCGTAAATGGTCCATTTAGTTCAAAGAGAGTGGAAATGATGAGTGTTGAAATTTTCATTTCGTTACAACTTTCTTCATATTGAAGATATAAAAATAAATCCAATTAGCCACATTAGCACCTCATTAATATTAACAAATTTTGTGTTTACAGTTTTTCGATAACTGAAATATCTTAAAAGTTAGACACTAAAAAGAGATTTTCAATTCCTAATTTTGATTCTTTCTGACATCGACAATTTATGTTGCCAGATAGTAAAGTAGATCCAAAGGAATCTATCTACCTTTGCCTTCCAGCTTGCCGAGAGGAATTTTTCTTTTTTTAAATGCGCTCATTTTTAACACTGCTGTTCTCTCCTATGAATAATTGGATGTATGAAGATATCGACAAAAAATAGCAGAAATGTATTTGATAATGAATAAAATGGTATAAAATTTCTAAAATAGAATGAGTTATATATATATAGTATCAGAGTTATATATATATATATCTATATATATATATATAAATTATATATATCTATACACGATATATAAATTATATATATCTATACACGAGTTGCATATGCTAATTATCTGGTGTAGGAAGTCGAGAGAAAAAAAAGGGGAGGGGGTTGCGAAGTATTGTCTAAGGGCCCCTAGTGAGCTTAATCCATTATTCCGGCCCTTGTGCAGTCTAATTTTGGTTCAATTCAGTGATGTCAATGGGCCGTTACAAACAAAACAAGTGGTCTGAGCCTATTACAAGTGGCCCAAAATAGATAAGAATTTGAGAAAACTGTAATTTTTTTCCTTACCTCAAAGTCTTTAGAGTATTTAAAAAAAATTGATTCGAACTAAATGTGGGATGAAATAAAGTGCTCAATCTTTCATTTTTTTTTTTCACAGCCTAAGTTTAGGTTCGGATATATTAATCCCTTATATTGTTTATTTTTTTTTTCTATTCTAATTTATTCTCGCACCATTAGTAAAAAAAAAAAAAAAAATACAGATTTTGAACAGACAGATTACTCTAAAAATAGAAGAATAAAATAGTCTGGTATCTTTTAAAAAAATATTATAAAAAGTGTGCAAAGAAATTTTCAGTCCGCGTTGTTTCTTATTCTTCAGATCAACGTTTTGCTTGTTCTTTTTTTTACTTTCTCTTAGAGTAAAATATACAAAGGAAAGGTAATTGTAATTATCAAAAAAGTTTTCGGCAAGAGATTTTGACGAATCTCCAAATTCCAGCCCCCCCCTTAAATCGAATAAATAAATAAATAATAATAATAAACGCATTTTTAGAATTATGTCTGTTTGCCTGCCTGTGAACACATTAACTCAAAAACGCCTTGAGCTAGAAGGATGAAATTTGGCATGTGGACTTAACTCTAAAACTATAGATTTTTATATATTTTGAATGAAATCCATTGAAAAATAGTGTGTCTGTCCGACTCTTGGAACAAAAATTAACGCGATAACTACAAAACAAAGAACACTAGACAGATAAAATTTGATACACAGATTTAATATCTAATCTGCAGATAAGTATCAAATATGAAGCCAAATCCGCCAAGGGGATGACAATCTATCTTTCTGTATTTTCACAAGCATGTAAACGCGACTAATCAAAAATGGTTAAATATTTAAAAAAAGATTCAAATTTAGATATTTAAAATTTAATACGTGATTTTGTCTCTACAATTGTAGTTCTATATCAAATTATGGTTTTTAATCAATAGGAAAAAAAGACGTCCAAAATTTTCTGATACTTGCGTATTGAGCGCATCTCAACGATTAATCGCCAAGGATCGAAAGCTAGTAGCCTCTTTTCTTATAGTTCACTAGTGGCATTCGGTTAATAATATATATGTGTATTTTTTAGAGAGAAGGCAAGAAAGTTCCGGAGAGACCACTACCACTTATTTTTATTATATTAGGAAAAGTGTAAAAAAAATAGAAGGAAAAAATTTTTTACAACTTTACTTACAACTGCTTACAACTTTACTGGAAACCAAGGTGGTTGTCATATCAATATATGTCATACCTAAATGGGCCCCCACATTCTATGTCCCTGATATTCTTCATTATACTATAAAACTACCCACATAAGACGCCATATTGTATAGATATGTCAGAAATTCGAGAACAGAATGCCCCGGATAGTTTGTACAGACCACCAAACCTTGCTCTCCCCAAACAATGCAGTATTTGCGCATGATAATAAAGGGAATGCCGCTTATCGAACTCGCGAGTCTGTTGTGTGAGTCAGAGAAGACCCAGATAGAGGAATACTTTAGGAAACACAGCTTTGTGCTGAAGAAACTTTTATCGAACGTGTACTCAGGTGGAACAATCCGTGATACGACTTCTTAATCTGAGTAGGTATACGGAATACAAAAGTCCCCCCATTCTTTTAAGTGTTTGTCCATTTTGGTGCACAGTGGACTCGCTCGCAATTTTGGAAGTGAATGATAAAATTTTCAGATACTATTCTGTAGCAAAGGAAATAGTTGGCATTCCCAAATCGAAGCTCAGTAGTTTCTGTTAATGCATGGACTGAAGCTTTGTATTCAGATAGGTGAATTATCTAACTTAACACCTTACTTCCAAAGAATAATTTGCACTGAAATGAGGGTTCTCCCTTCTGATTTCTTGTATACTTCCATCTAAATATGCCTGTCACTTAAAGCAAGCGGAAAAGAAATGAATTTGCAGAAATCTTTATTTGAATGAAAAAAAAAAAAAAATGAAACAGATGATTCCAAGAAAAGTAGTTATCTAAAAAAAAAAGTATCATCAAATTAAAAAAAAAAAAACCCTTTAAAATGTAAAACAAAAACCGATAATTTTTCTTAAAAAACATAAACACAATATATAAAGTTTAAACATCAAAGATATTCCGAAAACAAAAGCATGAATTTTAAATGGAACTACAAAATAAATTTTATCTGCTTTTTAAAGTATTTATTTTTGAACCAATGAGAGAAAAAAAAAATATAGGAAATCACTTTTTAATCAATTTGAGATAATATTAATACGTTAAAAAACATCCAGATGCAAATATATAAGATATTTAAATAAGAAAAACCTTCATTTCTCTGTAGATCTTTGCAAATCGCATGTACGTTTCCAATAATTTGCAGTAATTTCTGCAAATGTTACGTAGTTAAAGAAATGGTAAATAATTCTGATAAAAAAAATTGAGGATTAACGTATGAGAAATCACGATGAATGTTTCTATCAATATTTGATCAATTGAATATTGAATTTATACACTATCAATATATCATTTTGAGTTTAATTTCGCCGCTTAATGAAGAGAATGAATATGTATTTTTCTTTCCCATACACAGATTTCGCCCAGTGGTTTGGACTCAAGATTTATTTACTGTCCCGCTGCATTTATTTACAGTCGCGCTTTAACTTTTCTTTTATTTATAATCCGAAAAGGAATTTTTTTATTCTGCAGCTGGCAACGCTTCAATCAAAATTAAATCACTTTCTACGAATATCAAAAAATCGTTTGGAGCTTTGTATTATTTATTAAAAATATGTATTTAGTTTCTTTTTCAAATACTTTGTCCGTAAATAAATTTCTGTTATCATCGCTTACATTAAATATTAAATTTTTTCCGGTATCTCGAAGATATTCAGTATAGATCTGCATTTTTAGAGTAACTACCACATGCGGAATATTCCTTTCTGTTTTGAATTTTCATGCCCTCGTACAAACAAATTAACAGGCAGATAGTCAATTCTTTGATAGACATTGTCTGAAAAATGATACAGATCTAAAATTTTGATGAAAGACTATGTGCCAAATTTCATCCTTTTTTGCTTGGACAGATTAATTTCAAATTTTTTTTTACTTTTAATAAGGAACGTTTTAGGCGTGTAGATTTATCAAAACGAAAAGCATAGCTGTCAAAGACAGGAAAGAAGATTTCGAGATAAAACGGTTGATTCGATATGTAGAAAGAATGCAAAAATTAAAAAGAAATCTTGCAAACCCTTTTAAGAAGTTCCGTTTTCGTGCAACTGGTGTGTTATTTTCCTTCATGCAACATTTTGTATCATTATATGCATTAGAACACAATTTCTGAACATTAATTAAATAGTACCAATGTTTTTTCTTGAATTTCTTTTAGTATATTTTCCCATTTTGGCGGTTTTATATTCAATTTCGCTAAAAATCGCCAATGGTTGACGTTACATGCAGTAAAAATGCTAAATATTTATATCAGCAATTATTGTTCGCCACTGACATCCACTGTTTACTTAGTCTCTTCATCCAAGTTCCACAATTTTATGCGTGATCAGAAAACTTCGAGGAGACCTCACCCGCTAGTTTGTCTAACACTTGTTTCAATATATTTTGCAACAATATTTTCATTGTTAAAATCTTTGGATTTATATGTAACGGCATTGCGATGAAAATGAAATACATTTTATATGTGTATGTGTGCGTGTTCTAATTGCTATAGTAAAGCATAAATTTTAAAATTTATTTAAAGATAAATGAATTAAGAATGAAACATTATCATCCTAATTTAATAAAAACAGTTCGAATCTCCTTAAAGTTCTTCTTTTTTTTATGATTTCACCTTTATATCCAACAGAAAAATACAATTCTAACCTTAATTTATACATTATCTTTTTCTAAATTTAATTTTCTAATTCGCATAACATTTAACTCTGACGCTTCAAAATTTAGAATGATATGAAGACTATATAATACAAAAACTATTCAATTTTATAAGTTATTATTTTACACCAGTTGAAACAGGAAACTGGTAATCTCACAAATAGATATGCTGAGTTAATCTAACGACAATATAGAATAAAATAATGATACGTATCAGTGAAATAATAATAATAATAAAAGGAATGAAACTTCTCTCCTTTTTTCTTCACTTTTAAAACTAGTTTATATTTGAATAGAGCAAAGATATAGCATCTATTGTCTGGTGAATTGACCGCCCCATTTTGGAACCTGCCTTTCAATTTACCCGCAGAATGTTATCAGCTTCAATTTCATAGTGCCGCTCTATGCCTTACACGCAATTCTATGGATACATGATAAAGGAATGAAAAGAATATTTCTAAGCTCCTTGGTTTAAAATTATGAAGTGAAATTGCGTTAATATTTCTAAATATTTGCTTGAATTTATATTAATATTAGCTGGGATTTAGATTAATATGAGGTTATTAACAAGATCAAATTTGTTGGTGTACTATGTAAATTGGACATATAATATATATGATGTAAAAAACTATTCAAAAAAGTTTACAAAGCAGACGTTGGACCTAAAATTACTTAATCTGGCACATAGTTACTTTTTGAGTACTAAGCATTTATTATAAAAATGGCTTTATATTTAAAATTTTTTATTCGATTTTTAATTAAAAAATTAAACAAACTGTTTGCCGCAATTAACTATTTCTTCTCAATCATTTTTACGCATAATATTGCACAAAACTATTTTTAAAATTAAAAAGATAAGATTTTTAACGATATCAATCTTTTTTTCGAACATTTTTTTAAATACTTTAATAAAGGTTTAAAAATATTTTTAAATAAATCTTATAATAAAACTTTTTCATTCTTTTAAAAACTGACATTGTACTCAGGACCAATATGATAATATTAATACACATATATAATTTAATTTTTATATAATTAATAATTTTATATAATTAATTTTTTTTAATTTAATTTTTATATTTTTTATATAAATAATAAATAAAAGATAATATAATTAATACACATAATAAATAAAAGATGCGTACCTTACGCGCTACCGTACCGTTCCTCCGATTGTGGTAAAAATCGGTCAACTTATTGCTTGTACTTCCGCAAAGGTACAGGCATAATACAATTTTTAGCATTTATTTTGAACACAATAAAATTTAGAAAGAAATCATTTCATACGTTTCTATTATTCAACATTTTCTTAAAATTGACAATTGACAAAAGGCAAACATTAAACGGCAAACGGCACATGTCATTCGGAGTTACATATATCGAACAAAATAAAATTATAATGATTGATGCCAATCAATATGAGTGAAATAAAATTGAAAATATTTAGAGCAAGCACTAATTTTTTCTCTTTTTGTTGATGAATAGTCATCTAGACAAGATATTGTCATTCAACGGACTGTGATATCATGAAAATACAGCCGAGTGAATAGGTCAAATTTGTCTTTTAAATTTGTTTATTTATAACATCACAGTCGGCCAAAACACACAAAACACATAACATAAAAACATTTACAACATATAATCAATAGGAAATTCATACATTACAATATTAGTAAATCCATTCCCACGACCATCATCTTAATCCCCAAGATAGAACAGCATCACCAGGCATGAATGCCCTTTCACTTTCAACACCACATAACACCACACAACATCACATAGCACAACACCACGCTGACTCTCGCCGAAACAAATCTCCGTCTGCCAAACGTACTACCGGTGTGATGTCATCATATTTTTGATCTACACCAGTACGGTGCTGACATCTACCTTCTGGCAATTTTCGAGTCAAATTCTTTACAGAACTCAATATTTTTACAGCGTCTAACCACGCTTATTATTCAGAGTTTATCTCACACATACAAAATAGAATTATTATTATAGATGTTGATCAAAGTAAGTTATATATATATATATTAATATCAAGGTAAATCTTCCAGTGTAAACAGCAATAAAATATAAAATTATATGTTATTCAATGAATCGAGATACGATATTATACCAGCGTATATCGTGTTAATTGCTTCGGCAAAAAGTATGCCTACCAAAGTTTCGTCACTTAAGAGATCATCACTTAGAAATAAGCGAATTCATACTTCTCAAATAAACGAGGAACGACAAGAGCCCAATGAAGCAGATCGTTTACGAATTGCAAATTCAAGTGCTTCTGAATCTCAAGACCAACTTACAGCAAGCATAGAGGTAGCTATTCTTAAAGGAAAGTCGAATGGAGAAGATATGCATTCCCTCATTCCACGCATTCCCATTATTCCCACCGATATGCCTTTAATTTGATTTTAAACAACTGCAGTTCCCCATTCGACTTGCATTCTCTCGAGGACCATCAACAAGGCTCAAAGTCAATCATTTCAAGTGTGCGGAATGAATCTAAAAAATCCGTGTTTTTTACATGGCCATTTATATGCTGGATGCTTATGAGTCAGGCAGTCAAAAAATTTATTTGTTTTTGTTGAAAAAGGGAAAACAAAAAAATATTGTCAAAACTAAAGTATACTTGAATAATATTGTCAAAAAATAGAATAAATATTGTTTGTATTTCTCCTTTATATATCATTAAAATTCAATGAATGTATTCATTTCCGATAAGAAAACAAATATCATTCTTTCTATCATTTCTAATTAAACAAGATAGCTATTTCAAATTTTAAACTATATTTCCAAAATTATTTCTTCTGCGGCAGCAACGCACCGGGTACCAGGTAGTACTGTAATAATGACATATAGATGGCCGACTAATTATGCATGACAAAATATTAAGAGTGTCATTATATTTCCTAATTAATCGAATTTGTATTCTTTTATTGTTCGTTTGGCAACAAGCTAATAATACATGGTGTTTATAAATGAATACCCCAACTTTGCAGATCTGTCAAAAGCAAACGGAACAAATTACAGCCTTGTTGTACATTGCAAATCAAAAATAACTGTTGGAAGTTTAAATTCAACACAGTTATAAGTATTCAATGTAAATCCCTCCAGAAATATGAAGAATACGTTTACTAATCCTTCAATTATGTCTGGTGTGAATCTTTGAAAGGATGCAGATATGCGTGTACGGCGATACTTAATTTTATTTCCTGGGGCTGCATCAAACAGCAGATGTTTCTCTCAGATCTCCCAACTGACGCCAACGAATTTAAGATTTGCATATCTGTAAACATTCAAAGCTTTGCCTCAAAGATGCTAAAAAAGTATGGGATAACGTTTGTTATTCTTTGGAGGGCTTCACAGAGAACATACATGACTGTGTTGAATTCAAACTTCCAGCTGTTCTTTTTTTTTTAAACTATTCTTGCACATATAGTATAGAAAAAGTATAGTAATCGCCGAAAAATTCGAACTCGAAATTCTGACTAATCTCTACATTTTAGACGTCAATGAGTTCGAAAAACATATTTTTGGAAAATGCCTGTCTGTCTGTGACAAAGATAACTCAATACGCTTTGAGCTAGACGGTTGAAATTTGGTATAAGGTTTTTACACTAAATTTTCAAATTTCTATCAAATTTTGAGTAAAATACGTTTGGAGGAAGTCCATCTGTCCGGCTGTTCGAATATCAGTTAATGCATTAACTGCGAAACGAAAAGAGCTAGATAGATAGGATTCGGTACACAAATTTAACATATATAGTGTTAATCAAAGGTCGAGACAAAACCACCAACCGGTGGACTGTCGGTCAGTCTGTACTTTCAGAAACGCGGTAATTCAAAAACGTAGTGATTTAAATATATCAAATTAAGTATACGATTTTGTGACAAGCGCAGTTTTGTGTCAAATCTTTCTATATGTCGATAGAGAAAAACGTGTCTAAAGCATACATTCGATTTTTAGACATTATTTATCGCATTCTAGGGATTAATCGTCTAAAAACCTCGCCAAGTGTGGTGCAATAGATTCAGTAAAAATACTAAATTCTCCCCAAAGTTAATATTTCATAACTATTGTATACCACTGTCATGCAAAGCATTCTCTGTCACGATAAGTTTGTTAGAGAGTTGGCGAGAAAGTTTTGGGGAGACAACTTACACTTGTCTAGTAATTATTTCCGACGAACCACAATTGTTTTCTTTTAGTAGCTGTGCAAATTTAAGATATTTATTTAAAAACACATTATATTCTTACTTATTAAATCGTAGATCTACGGTTAGTTTCGGATTAAATCCTCCTATTGTTTGTCTGTCTGTCTCTGTTTTTATTCGTGGGTAATGAGCCCGGTAATTTATAAACACAATAACTAAAAACGTACATTTTATCATACAGCATTTAACACAAAATACATGAAATCATTGTCAAATTTTGCACTCCTCTGCTCAAGAAAAAAAATGACCAAAATGCATACTCTATAATCTTCTTTAAATTGCTAAACTAAACTCAAAACATCCATATTAGAAATTAAATCGATACCGAATAAAACGAGTGGAAAGATGAAATTTTAGTTAGTTTTAAAGAAATAAATACTTCCTATATTATAAAAAAAAGAGACAAAAGTGTTTTAAATAATTGAAAAATTCAGATCCTTTCAGAATATAAATCTAGTTGGAAAAATCTCTCTGATAATTTATTAAAGTCCATATCCTTTAAAAATTTATAACATTTATCAGCGAATTAAATTTCATCTTTTACTAAATATATCTTATTTTTAAGCTGTGTTTGATAGATTTAAGGATACTAAAAACTGTTCAAAGCATACATTTCATTATAAATAGCCTTGGAAATAGTTATATAGCATTATGTGATATTTAAGACGTTACATGGAATAAAAATACTTTCATATTTTAGTAATTTTAAAATAAAAGCTATTTTTGCATAAAATATTATAATACATAAAACTATTTCATCCTCTAAAATGTTTTTAATTAAAATAAGAATATCAATTGAATCAGACGATTTTTTAGATGTTCAGTTGCTAGGCAACAGATTTTCTTATCTTAAAATCGCCTGCATCTATTTAATTAAGCACGATATTTATTCATTTTCAGAACGATTCTGGAAGTTATTTAATTTATGTTTAAATTATAAGAACTATTTTTTTTAAATGCCCGATATGATAGCTGTTTATGTGGATTATAAATTTAAATAGTATAATTTCTATAATAAATTCCTTACTGAAACTTTCTTTTCATTGATGGAACCAGGTATGTAGTTTTTTTAGTAAATAGACCTATTTTTGCTGCAGAAATTTAAGTAAACCCACGCTTTATTAAGTATCACAATATATTTCGATTTATATCCCATTAAATAGTTTCCATACGTAGTTCTACAAACTGTTTTCCGATCAGCCATATAGTACCTCGACAAAAACTGATGAACATAATGATTTTTAGAATTTTTAATTTGTGAATTTGTATTTATTATTTTATTTACTATTTTCAAAGATGTATTTAAAGACTTTCATTTCTGTATTGGTAAAAATCTTTTCTTGTTGCCAGTGACTTGTTACCATTTTAGTAATATTTGAAATAATGCGTAACATTTATGGGTATTTGCTTGGAGTCATGGTCGAACTGTTTTTGCCTTTTCTGATTAATAATGTTCCTTCTTTTGCATTTTAACATTTTAATACCACGCATCTCACATTGTTTTTGAATAAATAAAAATTAATATTTCTCTTCGAAAATTTCAAAAGCTTAATCTTTAACCTTGTTTATAAACAATATTTTGATAGAAGAATAGTTTAAAAGTAACGAGAAATTTTTCTCATTTTAAGTGATAAACTCTTACCAAAAAGTTTATTTTTTTACTTCTAAATATTTGCTTTTTTTTTTTTACTTTCTCTTATACATTGCCTAAAGTATAGTAATGGTCAGAAACAAGATTTTGACGAATCTTCGCGTTTTAGATCTCCCTGCATTCGAAAAACACATTTTTGGAAAATGTCCGTCTGTCTGAGACAAAGATAGCTAAAAAACGCTTTGAGCTGGACTGATAAAATGTGGTACTCAAACTTGATACCAAATTTGTAGATTTTTATAAAATTTTGAGCAAAATCCGTTCAGAGGAAGCCTGTGTGTCCGGAATTCGAATATAGTAAGTTAACACGATATTACCAAACGAAAAGAGTTAGATCGCCAAAATTCGGTGCACATATTTAACATCTATAGATTAGACAAATATCAAAGTTTGAGCTAAATCCATCTAAGTATTAACCGTCTGTCAGTCTGTAGTTTTAGAAACATGCATACACGATAATTCAAAACATCATGACTTGAATATATAAAATTTGATATGGGATTTTGCACCTACATTTGTAGTTTTCTGTCACATTTTTGTTTCAATCGGTTGGGGAAAACCCATATAAAACTAAAATTCGGTTTTCGATGATATTTGGCGCACATCAGGAATTAATGACCAAAAAAACTCGCCAAGGATCACATGATAGATTCAGAAGAAAAGCTAAATTCATGCCAATTCAATTCAATTCAATTTGGGGAAAATTCTCCCGTGTGTTCAAAATTGTTAAACCGAAATCATTCTAAAAATGTGTAAATAACCTCTTTGTTTATCGAAAAAAAGTTATTAAAAATCGGAATAAGAAAATTGAGGGGGAAATAAGATTAATAGTGTTGTAAAGGTAAAATGTTAATTTTAAGATTGTACAACGATATTTGCCGGCGTCCTGGCATAGGGGTAGCGCTCCTTCCTCGTGACCTAGCGTCCTAGGTTCGAGTCCCAGTTCGGGCATGGTTGTTCTTCATCTGTTATATCCGTGAGTTGTGTGAATGTGCTCCCCTGTAAAAACGGGTTGTGCAAGCGAATGTGATGCGTGAGTAGCAAAGACGTACTCTTGGCCCTAGTTGGCGCTACTAAAAAACATTCGCTCTCTTGGCTTAAAATCGCTGACTTCGTCAGCGAACTTGTCCATGGCAAGTGCCATTATAAAAAAACAAAAATATTTTTTCCGAAGTTATTTCTGGGAAAATGCAGAATTACTATTAACTTCTAATTAATAGAATATTTAATTAACTTCTATATTCGCGGAAGTTGAAAGCATTCTTTCTGTTTTCTTGTATAATAAATAAGTGTGCAAAATTTGGGTAAATTCGTCCGATTTGGAGAGGACACTTGCGGCAAATATATATATATATATATATATATATATATATATATATATATATATATATATATATACAGTGGCTCAAAAACTTGAGAGTACACTTTATTTTTACTTGATAAATCTGACTTTCAATATAAATAACACATTACCGGGAAGTGCAAACATGTTTTTATTTTTACACATAACAAATGGTTTAATTTAGAGTAAAAATAAAGAAAAATAAACGAAAAACATCTAAATTGAAAAGTTTCAGAAGCATTTTAAATAAACATACGCAGAATTTTGCCTCAAAAAATTGAGAATATAGCAATGAAATTTTTGCAATATCTCGCATGTAAAGGAAAGTGTTAAAAATTTGGGTTTAGATGGAAATTCCATTTTCCAGCAGGACAACAACCCCAAACAGAATGCACGTAACGTCAAAATATGGTGTCTTTTTCATTTTAAACAGCAGTTACACACACCGCCACAGTACCTCGACATCAATGCCATTGAATATTCGTGGGCCATACTCGAAAAAGTTATTCAAAAACACAAAATTAGAAACAAAGCCCAATTAAAACAAGTGTTGCCAGAAGAATGGGGTAAAACATCTTCAGATACCACCAAAAATGGGTCGAATCGGTACCACGACGTTTAGAGGTCATTATAAAAGCCAAAAGACATGCAACTTAATAATGACACGTTCTTTCTATGCGAGATATTACAAGAATTTCATCGGTGTATTCTCAATTTTTTGAGGCAAAATTCTGCGTATGTTTATTTAAAATGCTTCTGAAATTTTTCAATTTAGAAGTTTTTCCTTTATTTTTATTCTAAATTAAAACATTTGTTATGTGTAAAAATAACAATATGTTTGCATTTCCCGGTAATGTGTTATTTATATAGAAAGTCGGATTTATCAAGTAAAAGTAAGGTGTACTCTCAATTGTTTGAGCCACTATATATATATATATATATATATATATATATATATATATATATATATATATATATATATATATATATATATATATATATATATATATATATATGTCACGACAATAATTTACTTATATTAAGATGAAGTAATATATATGCGTCTTAATAACTTTCTATACCATTATTGTTTTCGATTTTAGAGGTCATTTTTTAACTTTTTAAACAAATAGATTCGTATTAGATTTCATATTAAATAACATACCATTTGTGACAGTCATTACTAAAACATTCTTCTCTTAAGAAAACAGAAGATGAAAGCATGACTCATGCAAGTCAGATAGAAAGATTGCTCATAATTGTTAGATAAATATTAAGTACCTTTAAATATGAGATTAAAATCTCACATTAAGTGGTTTTTTTTTTGAAGTAAAGAAAACAGAAGGCTTAAATAAACACATCAAAAATTTTCATGTGACTTTTTATCATTCTCGTGCTCTGATGTTTATGTTCTTCTCAAATAATCTACGAAGTAATTCACGAAATGGAATAAACACAAGTTATTTGGGATTCTTAACTGGTAAGGAGAATCCCAAATCTCAACATTTTCATATTTTTTTACTTTTTCATATACGTAGTACAGAGAAAATCTTCAAAAAAATTCGAACTCGAGATTTTGACGAAACTATACGGTTTAGACTTCCTTGAGTTCCGAAAATATATTTTTTGGAAAATATCCATCCGTCTGTTTGCGACAAAGATAACTCATAAACGTTTTGAGCTAGACAAATGAAAATTGGTATGCGATCTTTACATCAAATGTGTAGATTTCTGTCAAATTTAGTATAAAATCCGTTCAGTGGAAGTTCATGTGTCCGGCTGTTCGAATATAAGTTAATACGATAATTACAAAACGAAGAGAGATAACTAAATACAAATTCGGTACACAGATTTAAAATTTAAATCAAATCAAACGTCTGTCTATCTGTTTGTACTTTCAGAAACTTATAAACGCAATGACTTAAATACATCAAATTTGGCATAGGATTTTGTAACTACAGGTGCAGTTTTGTGTCAAATTTTCAGAAAAATGTGTCTGAAACACAAATTCGATTTTTAGATAGTATTGACGCATGCCAGGATGGCATGACTGATTCAATAAAGAAGCTAAATTCACGTCAAAATGTTAATATGTCGTAACTATTGTCCGCCAGTGCTATAAACGGCACTTTCTGGTATGACAAATTTATTAGAGAATATTCCCGAACGATTTGGGTAAACCATTCTCGCTGATTTCAAGTGAAAATCGCAACAAGGTATAACAACCATATTTAATTTTTTTTCAGTGTTTTAGCTAATTTTTTTATTTTATTTTATTCTACTCCACATAACTTTCACGTTTGAGTTCCAGATTGCGTTCCAAAAACTATTTTTAACGCTATTCATTGTTTCAAAATATAAAATGAAAATCGATTGCATCATTTAAATTATTAATGCAGCCGAGAAGAGTACTATTACTTTCACCGATTACACCGTTGAGCACTTAAATCTGTGCCGGCAACTATAGACAAAACTTGGAAGTTTGTGTATTTTGTACAATGATCATCCATCAGTTGTTTAGCTTGTTGCCCTTAGAAAGAAATATTTATTGTGCTGAATAAAAATATTAATATGATTTCACCAGTAAAAAGTGAATATTAGGAAAATGATTGCATTACTGATTAGCATTTAGCATTTATTTAGCAGCTACTGATACAATTAAAAAATGATATTAGTGCGTATATTAAAGACAGACTAATAATCTTAATTTGTTCAAACTCTGGTATTTTTATTCCAAAAAGAAAATGAGGTATACAGATTTGAATCTGAAGAAGTATCATGTTGCACTTTTGACGACAATGATGTGTTATTCACGTGACCAAGCATCAGACACAATGTTTTTTATGTAGAGGAAACTATGAATATATGACATAACACGATTTTCTTTAGTTGTAAGATAGTTGGTAATTTGGGTGAACCACTTCTGTTTGGACATCAATCATTTAACCAACCGCAAGATATTTCAATTTGAAAAAGCATTATAACGGAGTGTTGTTGTTTCTAATGGCACTTGCCACGGACAAGTTCGCCGACGAAGTCAGCGATTTTAAGACGATGGTGCGTGTCCTGTTTTTTAGTAGCGCCAACTAGGGCCAAGAGTACGTCTTAGCTACTTACGCATCACAGTCTCTTTTTACCGGAGGGTACATTCACACTTTTCATAGATGAAGAAAAACCATGCCCGAACCGGGACTCGAACCCAGGACGCTCAGACCACGGGGGAAACTCGCTACCCCTATGCCAGGACGCCGGCATAATGGAGTGTACTGTTCAGCAACGGATTGTAAAACCTTCTGCGCTTTTGCGTGAAAATGGGTTTAATTCGTCAAAATAGAGTGAAAGGAAAGATGAAAGGAGGAGATATTTACATTTACTAGTATCTAATAGGGAAAATCTAAAATCAAACGGAATACCGGAAGTGCACTCATCGTTCCACGTTTCACCCCTTAATGAAATGGAGTTGTCGAAATGCGGTCGTCTCAGAATCCGTTGACGAACAGTAGGTAAATATATTTTGGGAATCTGGAGTAACCTCCCCCCTCCTTTTCTCATTTTTCTGCGAAACTGAAAGAATAATAGATTAATATATATATATATGAGTTTCAAGAATATTTCAATCTAAAATTTGATATATGAAATTGTGCAATATTTTAATTACAAGTGATTTTATCTTTAGATTTAGAAACAATCAAGTCATGGTTAAATTAATTCATTAGAGATACTTCACGCAAAACAAACAAAAAAAACTTATATTACATTTTGACATTTATTGCTCTTACTTCGGCAAATATTTGGTTTATGAATTTTGCTATTGCCAATAAAAAAACAAAAAAACAACGTAGGTCCACGATGATTTAACTTCAAAAATTCCAAGAAACAATAGTTGCGAGCCTTCTGTTTATTTTATAAAAAATACAAATTTTGAAAATGATAGATTTTTTAAACTATGTGGTAAACCACATTCAATTAGTAATAGAATAATAAATAAATTTTCAAAGCAGCTTACTTATGAAAAATTATGGAATAGTATAAATATTTTGTTTTTATGCATAAAACTCATATTAATCAAAAATAATCATTTTGTTGTTTTATGTGATCAAAAACCTTTTTCTTATTTATGTTTTTATAATAAATCCACATTAAAGGGTACCCTTTATCCTTTGATAAAACGTGCAACATTGTGTTTTACCATTGCTTTCTTTAAAAGCGTTAAAAATACAAGCAATCATTTTATAAAACTATCGGAGTTAAAAAAACAATTAAAAAAAATTAAAAAATTATTAAAAATAATAAAAAAATAAAAAAAAGAAAAGTTCAAAATGCATTTTTTTTTCTTTTTGCTATATTACCAGCACAAAATGGCAATGCACGTAGTCCTGAAAATAAAAGTTAATGTTTAAAATTAAAGCAGAAAAAAATAATTACATAAGATTCCCAATTTTATGTGGGTAGAAAGGAGGATGGCGCTTACATTAGAGAATATACGAGAAAGTTTCGGGGAAACCATTCCGATAGTTTTATATAATGATTCCTTGTATTGTTAACGCTTTTAAAAAGTGAGCTGTTATGAAGAGTTCAGCGCAAAAGATGAATCATCTTGCGGTGAGCCGAGCATGACGCCGAGCAGCTGGTTAAAAGATCGCCAAGCGCGAAGCAGAACTTCACAACTTCATGTACTTTTTAAAATTCTTCTTTACGTCATATTTATCCATAGAAAACGAGTTTATGTCACTGAAAGATTCACGTTTGATGGACAGAATATGGACGAATGTTATTTTTACTATCGTGAGTAATCTATTATTGAACAAAATTCATTCAAAGGTGATGCTCATTGGATGGTGATCATTTTATTAGGATATTTCATTGAAAATCTCTTTAACGAATTCTAGGGATTGAAAAATGTCCAGTGTTTCCACTTTAACTGTAGACCATTTTCTAATTTCTAATTGTTAGAACAAAGCATATACTTCAAAGAGGAATAATGTTTTAAACAAGACAGAGAACTGCATTTTATGACATTTGAGAATTCTTACTGAGGAGTACCTCAGGTACGAAGATGTGAAGCTTCCAGCATAGTGGTTGGTTCTCGCTACTCGGGTAGGTACAGAAATGGTGGAGTCGGCTACTCTTACGATGAAGGTACGCGTTTCCTACGGGAAGGGTTGTATCGTGGCCGGTGATGATCCTTAGAACTCAACCACAATTCCAGCCACTGCTGTCGGGGCTGTCCGGTCATTCAAATTTAATCTGTGTGCCTTAATTAAGCGAGTTGGAGTAGTCAGACGTGGTTAAAACATTTGAATCAATAAAAGCGTTATTTGAAAAATTACAAATACAATCCTCCGGTTTTATCAGTCATATTTAGTAAAATATTCTTTGCAAACTTAAAATTTAAACGGAAAACATTTTTTTTTTTTTTTTTTCTGTATTGAAAACTGACCATTTATGAAGCTTTGAAGAAGGAAGCTGTCTCCAGAAAGTGTTGGTTGTTGATTACCAACCTCGAAGTGAAGGACATATCAAATGGTCTTAAATTGCCTTAAATGCTGTATTCAAAGCCTTATAACTCGGTGGGATTTGATCACAGAAGACTGTTATTTTCTTTGTTACGAATTTTAATGTGTTATTATTATTATTTTTTTTTTTTTACTAAATATAATAGAATCTAGAGACTGTACAGAAATTTAGATTTCGTACTTGATTATTGAATAAAACATTGTAAATATAATTTTTTTATTTCATTTACGGCATTTTCTGAAGTGGAAGTATATGCCTATTTTCCTATTTTCAACAGTTAAAAATTAATTATTGGTGTAAAATTAATGTGGGCATCTTGTATATTATTTATTATTTCAATTTCCAGAAAGTTATGAAGAATTTTCTATAAAATTTTCCCTTCTGGATGTGCATTGGGTAGATCGGAAAATTAAAAACTGTATCGTCAAACAACATAAGGTGGCAAAAGATGTCTACTGACTCGCATATAACTATTACATTTCCTCACATCACCTTCATGCCAAGCAATAGCCCCTAAATTCTGAAAAAAATTAGCAATAATTTGCTAGCCAATAGATAAATTTTGCCACTTAATGCTATTTAATAAAATTCTTTTTTTAAAATTGACACTTTTTTATCAACTCTATTGTGTATACCTGTAACTTATGGGGGGACCATATAGAGTTCATGTCTTTAACAACCGACACGCTTTATTGAAAGAGTTATTTCATAAGCAGCACTGCAGTTCTAACTGTTCCTGATCTTTTCATATATTGATATCCATAAGCTTTCTGCAACTGAAAATTTCTTCAAGTTTTTCTCGGTTGCTCGCTTAACAGTATCCGAAAATCAAATTTGTGTCTTAGATGCGTTTTTCCCCACCGATTAAAACAAAAGTAAGACACAAATCACACTTGTAGTCGAAAAATCACATGCAAACTTTCATATATTTAAGTCATCGCGTCTCTGAGCTATCACTTTTACTTGTTTTTAAAAGCACAAACCGACAGACGGGGAATTCATTGTTGGATATGACACAAAATTTGATACGTGTCTAGGCTATAGATGTTAGTTTTGTGAACGGATTTGGTTGAAAATTTGATATAAATCTACAAATTTGGTGTAAAGATCGTATACCAAATTTCAACCATCTTGCTCAAAGCGATTTTGAGCTATCTCACAGACAGATAGACGGACATTTTGCAAAAATGTGTTTTTCGAACTCAGAGAGTTCTGAAGCGTGGAGATTCGCCAAAAACTCGAGTTCGAATTTTTTCACCTTTAACTATATTTTCTCTATACTATGTATATGAGGAAGTAAAAATCCTTGTTTTGCAGCGTTAAACTAAAATGAATTATTTTACAATGCCTCTCTTCTTAGTATCTCTATTCGGAAAGATGAAGTTTTTGTCCATAGGTTTAATGCTGACATATCAATTTACTTAAGATGATAACGAGGTTCTCCAAAAACATACATCCACCGAAGTTCATGTAAAGGTCAAGTTTTTTTGGTTTTGGTTATATTAACGTCCCGTTTGAAGCAACATTAGGGCTATTTTGGGACAGACCTCGTAATTTTGAACCGCAGTCAGATGACGAGGACGACACCTGAGCTGGCACCCCTTCTCCACACCACACCACACCAGCGGGAGGACGTTTGGTCATGGATTTAACGTGCAACAGACCCCCTTACACGACGGTTCTTCGGTGGGATCGGGTCACGAACCTGGCACCCTCCGGTTCCGAAGCCGAGACCTTACCACCAGGCCACCGCGGCCCCCCATGTAAAGGTCAAAGAGAAGCATGACAAAAAATACTCGGAAATACCGATTTTTACTATCTCTTATACATAGTATAGTGAAAGTATGGTAATCGTCAAAGAATTTGTACATTTTGTACATTTGTCTTTACACCAAATTTGCAGATTTCTATAAAATTTTGTGTAAAATCCGCCCAGAGAAAATCTGTCTGTCTGGCTGTTCGAACATACGCTAACACGAAAATTACAAAACTATAAGAGCTAGACAGATAAAATCCGGTACACAGAATTAACCTTTATAATCTAGACACCTATCAAGTTTTGGGCCAAATCCAACAACGGATTAACCATCTGTTGGTCTGTATTTTGAAAAAAATAAATAAATAAATAAACATGATAACTTAAAGTCGCAATGGCTTAAATATATCACATTTGGTAGGTGATTTTATGACTACACGTGTAATTATTTGTCAAATTTTATTTCAATTGGTTGGGAACATTGCTTCTAAACACACAAATTTGGCTTTTGGATACTATTAACGCATGCCTGGATTAATCGCCAAAAAACTCGCCAAGGGTGGATGACACGACAGAAAATGGTAAATTCATCTCAAACGTTAATATTTCGTAATTATTTTACTCCGATGCTATGCAAGGCATTCTCTGGGATATCCTCTTTATTAGAAAGTATGCAAGAAAAATTTTGGGAGATCACACCCGCTGGATGGTGAAATTGATAGATATAAATTTAAAATATTCTTCTGGTTAAAATTGCTTAAAACTTAAACTGTTGTAATTTCAAAGTCCTGAAAACTGTATTTGAAAGTCCTGAAAACTGTATTCTTCAGACCAAATCTTTGACTCAAGAGCATAGACATGAACTCCTACAGGATGGATTGGGTCGTGATCGGTAATGGCTATTAAAAATTCACTCTTAGTTTTAGAATGCTGCAGTGACGACAAATTTGATTTTGAAACACAAATTTGTTTTTGAAACACAAATTTGATTTTCCGCTACTATTAACCACATGTTAGAGATTAGTCGCCAAATAACTCTCCACGGATGGCACAGGATACTGTAAAAAAACTAAATACGCACCAAATAAGAATATTTCATACACCAATGCCATGCAAGGCGCTCTCTGGCACGACATGTTTATTAGAGAGTTTACGAGAAAGTTTTGAAGAGACTACTCCAGCTGGTTTTTTACTAGGTATATGTATTAATATTGCGTATATATTCTAAATTATATACAGTTATCTCGAATCTTATTACACGGTAATTTCCCGAATTTTTTAATTACCTTTGTTGAAGTTGCTAAGCAATAGATAATTTTATGAGAGCAACCACTTTGTCATCTGTATAAACAAAACTCAAGGATGAGAATGATCCACATTTTAGGCATGCCACCTGCTGTTACTACTGAAAGCTAGATTCCACTTCGACTAATTAGATTTCAGCTATGCGCAGTATGAACAAATTGGGGCGTTGCGACTGATAAGTTGTAAAATATCACTGAGAATAGGATGATTAATGTAAGCAGCTAAGCAAACAGTGAGTTACAATGGAAAAATCGTGTGTTTTTATTATCGGATTTAATTTTTATTGCTAAAACGTCTTATGAAGAATTTTTATTTGAGTAGTTTGTAGATATTGGCAAATGGGCCTTACCGCAACTTTGAAGTAATTGAAGGGTTATTTTGGGATCGATCTCTTAATTTTGAACCGTGGTCAGATGAAGAAGACGGTATCTGAGCTTATTTTTCAATGCAGATTTAGTTTTTTGCATTTTTGTGTTATGTTTACGCAAAATTTTTTGTGGTGGTGGAGAAAAGAAGAAAGTGGCGGTAGAGATAAACATAAAGATTCATCAAAATTTTGACGTCAGATATTTTTGATAACTATAGCATTTTCTCTTTTTATACTCCGTTTATGAAAAAAGTATAAAATGATTATACCCTTGTGATGTGCAATCGAACTTTCAAGAATAAGCGACATCCAAACATGATGATGAGAAGTATCCAAAAATTGATGATTTGAAATGTTTATTTTTATACGTTTATATGTTTTACTTTATATTTTTCCTATCATAACTTCCGAAATTATTACCAGAAAAAAAGTCTTGCAATCTTAAGAAATTTACAAACGCACGCACACACACATGCACATACACACACACACAATTTGTTAAGCAATGTTAAATTTTCTTTTTAATTATGCCTTAATAAATCATATTAACAATTTTTTCGATTTTCACTTTCTTGTATACGTAATAAAGAGAAAATAGCGTACTCGTAAAATAATTCGAAATCGGGATTTTAGCTAAACCCTATACTTTAGACCTTGCAGAATTTGAAAAATATATTTTTGGAAAATGTACATTTATCTGTCTGTCTATAACAAAGGTAACCCAAAAACACTTTAAGATAGGCAGATGTAATTTGTTGTACTGTCTTTACATCAAATTTGTAAATTTCTATCAAATTTTGAGTAAAATTAATTCAGAAGAAGTCTGTCTGTCCAGCTGTTCGAATATAAGTTAGAACTGTAATTACAACACACTAAACACACTACTACTAAATGGATATTATTTTGTACACTAATTTAACATCTATAGTGCAAACACCTATCAAATTATGAGCCAAATCCTATAAGCGGTTGATAGTATGTCAATCCTTATTTTCAGAAATATGTTAAAAAATTCAAAAAACGCAGTAACTTAAATATATCAAATGTGGTATAAGAAATAGTGACTACAAGTGTCATTTTGTGTCAAATCTTTATTTCAATCGGTAGTGAAAACTTGTCTAAAATACAGATTCGATTTTCGAATACTATTAACCGTATGCTAGGAATTAATCGCCAAAAAACTCGCCAAAGATGACATGATTGATTCATAAAAATGGTAAATCGCCAAAGGTTAATATTTTGTAATTATTGCCATTGCCATGCAAGGTGATCTCTGGGATAATAACACTTTTATTGGAGAAGATGCGAGAATGTTTTGCGGAGACCACTGCGGCTGGTTAATTTTATCATTTGGGTGCATGCATATGCAGTTATTTAATATTGCAAATGAACAGAGGGTAACCATTTGTGAATGAATAAAATCATTAAAAATACATGTAATATTTTGCTAGAATATCAGCGCCAAGCATAGGAAATTAAAAAGACAATGAAAAATCATATAATGTTTTCCTTATACGTTAGAGGCAAAGTTCGTGTTTAATAATCTTGGTAATATGGTTCAATAAATCTCGTTCTCGTAATCCAGGGAATAAAATACAATATGTGTTTAAAACATATTTCAAACTGTCTTTGAATATTGCTCTAAACTGGAAACATTATAAAAATAAGACACCAAATTTCACTTGTATAGTTTATTGCATTTTTGTTCAGTCGTATTCCACATACCGCTGAATTGACCATCAGACATTGAGGTATGATTCCAAACATGTTTTAAGTTAAATATCACAAATACATTTGACTGTAATTAATTGATAAGTTTGAAAATACGCAATTTGAATAGAATAATTATAGGAAAATCAATATCCTCAAACCCCCCCCCCCCCACAAAAAAATGCGGATAAAAACATAGATGTATTTATTTCAAAAAGTCAAAAAAATTCTGTTTACAGTTATATAATTTTCAAAATACAACATCCGGTTTAACTTGCATATAAAATACCTCGTTAAAGTTTTGACAAATGATAGTAATTTCAAAATCTCGCAAATTTCCCGAACAAGTTTATGCATCTTGAATTCTTAATTAAGTGATTAAAACACGTCCATTATCAATTCAGGTTAATTAAATTAGCTAGATAATTTAATCTTTCTTAGAAACTCTAAGCTGAATTACCAATTACTTACGTAATTACGATTATAATTAGAATTTGGAGCGCGTTTTAAGTGCCATAATTTCAGAATTAAATTTTATTTAAAAATAATTGGAGACATTATTCATTTATTTTGGAGTTGAAATCTACTTTCATGTGTCCCTTCGCATCACCAAGGATGCCAAATCGCCAAATTATAATGTATACAATTCAAAAGACAAAAAAAATTTATAAGCAAATCGGCAGTAGGGTTGCTAGAAAAATTATTCGGCTTTCTTGTTAGTGTTACCATATTGGTGACAAACTCAAAGTGCAGAATGCAAAATATTTGAACCTATTTTTTTTTTCAAAACTGAAGAACTTCGATAAAGTGACCATATTGTGAAATATTGAATTATACAAATAGAACTAAAACTTATGAGATATATTTGAAATACTTCTGACAGTGAAGTTAGTTCATGTGACATCGGTGTCATCCAATAAAAATAACCGAGTGTGCGAAGTAGCATTTAACTGCACGTTGTCTCATGCCATTTCTGAGACGTCCAATACTGACATCTTCTGCAAGATGGACAATAAATTTGAAATTAAGTTGGCACGGAGCATTTCATTTATATCGTATGGAAATGAATAAATTCCATTCCTTATTTCTATCTTCTTGAAATATTATTTAACGAACACTGTTCAGTGAAAAATAATTAAAAAGATATTCGAATATCTGGTTCGAAGTATATTAGCATGATAATGGGTTGACCTTGATTCGACTTCCATCAATAGCGCATTTCAACATTTTGCAATCAATATTATGAGGTCATCTTTTGATTATACAGTTTCACTTCTATTAGTTTTCACTTCAATTAGTTTTCATTTCAACTTCATTTTCATTTCAATATAGTTTTTAGTACATTTTCACTTTCACTTCAATTTGGTTTAACATTTCCCCATATTTTTTTACTTAACAGGAAATTATTTACTTATTATAGGTTAATTTTTTTTATTTTAGTAACATTGTGAAAATGCATGTTTTTGTGCAATTATTATAACTCATGCCTATGCAACATTCATGTTTATGCACAATATTATTATTTTCTCGCATACGAATTTTAGAGAAAGTACCGTAATCGTCAAAAATTCGAACTCGAGATTCTGACGAATCTTTACGTTTTAGACCTATCTGAGTTCGAAAAACACATTTTTGAAAAATGTTTATAAAGCACTTTAAAAAAAAGGAGGGGGGTGGGTGTCCGTCTTTCAGTTCGCGACAAAAATAACTCAAAAACACTTCGAGCAAGACGGATGAAATTTGGGATACGGCCTTTACACTAAAAAACTAACTTGCAGATTTCTTTGAAATTTTGATTAAAATCTATTTAGAAGAAGTCTGTCTGTCCGGCTGTTGGAATATAAGTTAACCCTGTAACTACAAAAAGAAGAGAGCTATATTATAAGATACGGTACACAGATTTAATAGTGTAGCTATCTATAAAATTTTGAGTTAAATCCAACAATGAGTTGATTGTTGTAAACCGAACAGACTGTGTTCAGAAACATATAAATGCAATAATTCAAAAACGCAGTGACTTGTTGCGGATTGATAGGAGTGAGGATAGAACCTGGGACCTTGTGGTTCGCAGTCCAGTAACATGACCATGATACAAAAGCAATTGCTCGGATAGCGTAGCTGTTATCTGGCTTATAAGCTATTCATCACAGACTCTCCCCCCCAGTGAGTCGGAGGTGAGACGAACGATATGGCTGTTGAGTGGTGATGTATTAGATGTTGATTCAAATGAGCCTGTACCCAGATCGGATAGCGTAGCTGTTATCTGGCTTATAAGCTATTCATCACAGACTCTCCCTCCTGTGAGTCGGAGGTGAGACGAACGATATGGCTGTTGAGTGGTGATGTATTAGATGTTGATTCAAATGAGCCTGTACCCAGCTGAGTAGAACCAAGCGTTATGGTGAGCGAGCGTGTGTGTGTGAGTGGTTGCTGATGCTGCGTCAAGTGAGTCTGACGACTTTGGTTGCAGGTAGATGGCGTCACAACAGCTGTACGAAGGTTGAAGGTTCATTGTCCGAGGTCACCGATGTGGCGAATTGATATGAGTGAGGATAGGACCTGGGACTTTGTGGTTCGCAGTCCAGTAACATCACCACGATACAAAAGCAATTGCTCGGATAGTGTAGTTGTTAACTGGCTTATAAGCTATTCACCATAGACTTAAATATATCAAAATTAGAATGGAATTTTGTGATTTCAAGTGCAGTTTTGTGTCAAATTTTTGTTCCAATCGATTGTTATAAGCGTGTCTAAAGCACAAATTCGATTTTCGTATACGATTAATGGCATTCTGAGTATAAATCGCCAAGGATCACACGATAGATTCAGTAAAACTACTTAATTCACACCAAAATTTAGTATTTCGCAACTACTGTACGCCAACGCGTTTTCTTGAGTTGCAAGTTTATTAGAGAAGTATGCGAGAAAGTTTTAGGGAGACCACTTTCACAAGTTTAAACAGACATTCATTGTTTATAAGTATTACGCTTGTTCATCGAGATTATTGAATTTTTTGGCTGTTAAACGATTAATGTGGAATGCACTTTTTCTTTTAAATCTCACTTTGTCATTTGATAGAATTTGATCCCACCTTGTCACATGAGTTTATTTAAATGAATCAATTTACTACAAATTATTACTTAAACACATTAAATAATGTATATGCTACTAAGCTGAAGTGAAAATCCTGCACCGAAGTTTATGTCCAAAGAAAGTATTTATCGTAATTTTAACATTAGGATAAAGCACGTCTCCGAATGTTTTAATTTAGTAGTTTGAATTAACATTAAGAACTTTGTTATTATTATGTTTGAGTTAACATTAATAACATTGATATTATTATGTTTGAATTAATATTAAGAATATTATTACAGAGATTGTGTATCAAATTAAATTTTAAAAAAATTATTAAAATTAAAAATATACGGAAATGAAACTGGCATAATTAAAAAGGTACTTTTTAAGTTTGAAGAAATGCAAAAACTTTGTTTGTATGATGATATTTTGGAAAATAAATATATAAATTTCCATAGGCAAATCACAGCGACTACCAATTTGGTGATGGTTAAGCCTATTTTCGTGTTTGATTAAATTCTTTGTTTAATGATTGTTTGTTTATTTCTGTCATCTTGATTTCTTTTGCGTCTTTTTTTCTCTGAATGAATTTTTTGGTGACACGGTGAGTCCTCTCCCAATCTTTTCTATTAATACTTTGCAACTTCATTAATTAGGTAAATGAAGTGTTGAATTAAGTGCATCTGTGAAAACGTGCAGTGAAACAGTCGGAAACAATCATACGGCAATTTGCTTACATCTTACAGCTGCCATTCGACTATAAGTAATAAAAACTATTTCTGAGGCAGTTTTTTTTTTTTTTTTTTTTTTTTTTTTTTTTTTTTTTTTGCTATTTAGTTATATGCATAGATAATAGTGTTCATTTCAGGATCCTGAAACTGACACTTGCGGAACGATTAATTCTGGAAAAGCATGATAAGCAATAAGATATGAGTGTTCGATGAGTTCTTCGCTAAACTTTAACCTTGATTTCGGTTCCGCTAAACATATTCTCTTTCATTCACCCACCCCCTTACCAAATTTTCGTAAAATAAACGCCTCCTGGCACATGCTCAAAATCACGGAGAATTTCCATATCTCAGAATATACGGTAATTAAGTGAAAGTATTGAAACAGATAGAGACCTTGCTAAATGCATTTGTTGAAGTCTTAATAAAGTTATCACATTTTTTTTTTATATTTCATGAAATTTCTATTTTTTACAAATTTATTTATTTCGAACTTAGACTAATTACATCAATTTTTTAATCAAACCACCTGTGCACCACTCCACTCCTAAGCCACATTCTACAGCGATATTCTAAATAGCTGCCTAATCTTCCTAATCGAATTCTATTGCCATATTTTTTCTTGGCTTGATTAATTAAGTTGTTGCATGATTTACGCTTAATATCACACCTTTTAAAAATAGAATGTCAGCCCCAAAACGTTGCCTTGTTAAAACAGCACGCAATGTTTTGAAATGCATTAAAGCATTATTTGATAATAAACAGAAAAATCTAATAAGTGTTTTTGCTTTGTCGCACGAGTGCTATTAAAATATTAATACTGATGAATATTGACCTAGCACAGTATTAATATTAATAAATATTAAAATAGTAACATTATTGTATTAAAATATAACAACGCTGTTAAAATATTAATGACCTTGTAGCACACTATTGTAAAAAGCAAAAGCAATGTGATACAATTATGCTTAAAACTAATTTTGAAAAAATCATTGAAAATAAAGAAAAAATTTTACTGAGCGATTCAACAGCATTTAATACAAAATTTTATTTTATTTATTATTATTATTATCGCTGACCCAAATATGCTTTTAAAAATATATGTAAATACAGAAAAGAAAATCGTCCAGCAATGAAGTCTTATGAATACTAACAGAATATTTTTTATAATTTATTCCATATCTCAAAGTATTATAGTAGAAATTTCTTTTTTTTTTGAATTATAATAAAAGTCGGTTTTCAGTTTTAATTTTTTTTAAAAAATCAAGATGAACTAAATAAAAATATTTTATTTTGTTTCAGCCATCAACTGTACTTCTAAAAAAGTTATGAAGTCTAAATTTTATACAGTCCTTCGATTCTATGAATCCTAATAATTAAAATATTCTTAACACTTTAAAATTAAAAATATTCTTTCACAGTTTCAATTTACTGCGACTAAATCTGACCGAGTTATGAGGCTTTCAATATCATTAGTTTAAGACAAAAAAGAATTTCATTATTTGAGGATAATCAACCTTGGAGAAACACAGGATGCTGGTAAGTACATTTTTTATAGCCAGTTAAAAATCCCGCTTTTTTATAAAATAATGATATTCAGTTATTCATAACTCAAATCTGCTTTTGCCACGAAAAAGTGGAACTAGTTTTATAGGTGTCTCAAGAATATTTTATTAAATAAGTCTCTATGATTAAGGGTCCGTATAAATATTTACGGCTCTGTAACTCATCAGAACCTTCATTAATTAAAAATTCATAAAATAAAATGGTTTACTTCATTTAAACAATTTTTCTTATTAGACGTGTATGCTTATTATAAATGGTTTAGAAATTATTTGTTGGGATCCGATTAGATTGCATATCCTAGATGTATTAACCCTATTTACTTTAAATAATACATAATTATTGAATTAATAATAGAGATATTTTAAAAGTCACAGAAATCTTCTTCTCGCATTTATTTTTCTAGAAACTCTAATAAATATGCTTCTCTTATAAATGTATTTATAATATTTTCCAAACATCGAAAAAAAATTATGTTATAAAATAATATATATATATATATATATATATATATACTTTAAATTTTAAGATGACATAAAAATCATTTTTGCACTTTAATATTTTCGAAAGTTATTGTTGAAAAACACTAAAATCTCTCTTAATTTTTTATTAATTAAGATTATAATTAAAATTTCAAAAAACAATGTTTTGAGCTGTAAATTTCCATTCTCCAAAGGTTATACAGCGGCTCAAACAATTGAGAGTACAACTTGCTATTTATTTAATAACTTCGGATTTCAATATAAATAACACGTTACCGAGAAATGCAAACATGTTTTTATTTTTACACATAACAAATGGTTTAATTTAAAGTTTAAAAAAAAATCAACGAAAAACTTTCAAACTGAAAAGTTTCAGAATCTGCATATGTTTATTTAAAAATAAACATATGCAGAATTTTGCCTCAAAAAATTGAGAATACACCAATGAAATTTTTGTAATATCTCGCATAGAAGTGTCAGTATTTAGTTGCCTATCCTTTGGCTTTTATAATGGCCTCTAAATGTCGTGGTACCGATTCGACCCACTTTTGGGTGGTATCTGAGGACATTTTGCCCCATTCTTCTTGCAACACTTGTTTTAAATGGGTTTTGTTTCGAATTTTGTATTTTTGGTCTGCTGTTTCGAGTTTGGATCACACATATTCAAAGACATTGATGTTTGGGGACTGAGACTGTGTATGTAACTGTTCCTTATAATAAAAAAGACACCACATCTTGACAATGAGTGCCTTGTGTTTGGGGTCGTTGTTCTGGTGAAAAATGAAATTTCCATCTAAATTCAAATTTTTAGCACTTTCCTTTAGGTTGTTACGAAGTATATCCAAGTAAATCTTATCTTTCATAATGTCATCTATGAAAACTAAATTTCCCACCCCGGATGAAGCCATATAACCCCAAATCATGACGAAGTTACTATCATGTTTAACTGTAGGATTAAAATTTTTTTTTTTTTTTTTTTTTTTTTTTTTTGGATTTAAAGCGGTATATTGGGCGTTTTCCATAAGGTGAGACGGCCGTCACTGGCAAAAACGTTGAATTTACTTTCATCACTAAGTATAACTTTGTTCCAAGAGTTAATGGTCTTCAATTGATGTGTCGTTGCGAACTAGAAACGCTTTTTCTGATTTTGCAGCCTGATGAACGGTTTTTTCTTTCTAACACCTCGACTTTTTGTATCCAGCTTATTCAATTACATTTCACATAGCTTCAGCACTTACATTTCTGCCTATGAGTTGAGAAGTTTCTGCAGCTGTACTTACTTTAGGATCAATCTTGATTTCTTTCAAAATTTCCCATTTTGCGACTTCTCACAGAATACTTTTCCTTCCTATTTCACATTTATTTTCAATCAATCCATCATTTTAAAATTTTGCAATCATTTTCTGGACACAAGTGTGACTTCTACCAACACTTTCAGCTATTTCACGATAATATTTTCCTTTTTTAAATAATCTTAAAACAAATTTCCTTACATTAACAATGGTTTCTGTTCGAAGAGCCATTCGCAATATTAGATTAAAATAGCAGTCAAATAGAAAGTATATAGTAGTAATTAAGCATATTTTTCATAAGTTCGCACACTTTTTTAGACGATTTTATTTCGCAGTAAGAAAATATCGTCTGCATGGAAAATTTTGTTTTCACAACAGTTATATTTTTGAAAATTTTATTTATCGTCTGATATTTAGAATTTTAAATGGCGCTTTAAAAAATGCAATGGATAGAAGGATATGTTTCCGTTCTTTCCAAAGAAGGTAATTCTTATTCAGAAATTCAGAAACGCTCTAAAAGCCATGGTGGAATATCATATTATGGAAATTACGATGTAGAACATTAATTAAGAACAAGGAACCGAATCGAATCGAACATTTAAAACGCAAAATCTGAATGTAATTTTTTCTATACTCTCAATCAAAATCGTCTGAAAAATGTGCAAACACTCTCTGCATTCTCAATTTTTTGAGGCAAAAATATGCATATGTTTATTTGAAATGCTTCTGGAACTTTCCAATCTAGAAGTTTTTCGTTGATTGTTCTTTATTTTTACTTAAAATTAATCCATTTGTTATATATAAAGATAAAAATATGTTTGCATTTCTCGGTAATGTGTTATTATAACACATTATATTTTCTATAATGTGTTATTATATTATTCTCGGTAATGTGTTAGTCGGATTTATCAAGTAAAAGTTATATGTGCTCCTAAATTGTTCGAGCCACTGTATATGAAAAAATTTAGTAGTTCTAAATAGAATGGTCATACGTGTAGAGAATGCTAACACGCTAGACATATCTTTCCGAAAAGTTTATAATATCTAGGGATTTTCAAACCCATTCTGAATACTTATGCTTGTTTATTAAACTTTCTTGCAAAATGTTGTTTATAACCTATAACTACCAAAAATACTATGATAACTTTTTAATATCGACATTTATGTGTATTTTTATTCTTTTGAGAAATCTTTGTGTGTGGTATTCTAAGAAGTTATGATGTTCTTTAATGTGTGTTATTTGTATATTTTTACTTTCTTGTGAAATATTGTGTATAAGATAGAAAACAAAACTATCAAGGAAATTGCGACACAACATATATTTATGTGCTTTTTTATTTTTATTTCTTTCTTTAGAATTATATTATACATTTCGTTAGAAATATTTTGAAAAAAAAACTTTTGTAAAGCAAGCTTTTTGTAATATTTTAAAAAGGTGAAAACGATTCTTTAAAATTAAAAATATGGATGCCAAAACTGAATCGTGAAAAAGTGAAATATTATTATATCACTCTCCAGGCAAACTGAAATTTTAATTATATATTTAAAATACTTTAATTCTTAGTAAATATTTATTTTGTTTTTTATTGCGTTCTTTACAGCTTAGTTTCAAACAATATTGCTTTCTACTTTCCATTATAGTAATAATAATAAAAGCCTTTTAAAAATGTTTTTATCATTTCTTTCTTTTTAGTTTTTAATTTTTTTAAATAATTTACTTCTTATTGTTTAAGTATTTCTTGATCTGTTATTTTATTGTAATGTAATTAATTATTTTGCTGATTATATCTTGCGCAGAATCAAAATGAATCGATTAATTGATAATTAAGTTTTGGAAATATTCGAATATTTTATTGCTTTTGGAACACAAAGTGGCACGAAATTCCACCCATAGAGAAAGAGAACATGAAACAAATTAGTTAAATAAAAGCTCAAAAAGAATAAATATTTGTATATATATATACAAAATTTTTCAAATGCAATATTTTGAGAATTCTTGTAGGAAATCTCAAACAAACAGAGAACTTCGGCTGTATACTGTATTTTAAAACAATTTAAAATTGCATTAATAATGAATCCTTTAAGAGAATTTATGTGTTCTAGCAAAAGACATTTTCATACAATGCCATTACCATGCTTTTAAACCACAATTGTAATGCATCCTCGAATGAATTCATTCATATAATTAATTAGTTTTTCAGTTCGTCTTTTAATAACGTTGAATTACCAAATATAAAATAAAGTTGTGCCAACACCTTTAAGAACAATTCTTTACAGAACCTCCCGAACCTGATCAAAGTTCACAGAACTCTTTTCCCTCAACTATTCTTAAGAATTCCTTCTTTATACGATATTCTGTTTGATTTATTGCCAACGGCTACGAACAGAAGCCATAAAAGCACCAGATGAGGGCTCATCAAAAATATTTAAGGCCTTTTCCCTCCTTTTTCTTCCCATAATTCCTAGCTTCGATGGTCGGATCTGGTTTCCCGCGCTTGGTGCTTCGATTTCCCAGTAAATCCCTAAAGCAAAGCAAATCTTTCGGGGTATAAAAATTCTATCCCATTGTTCTCTCGCAAGAGGGGAAGTGAACCGTTCCATCAAAGTGCGAAAAGACCCTGTTTCTTTATTTAGCGTGATTGTTGCGATTACACACCAAGCTGGATAAATAAAATGCTTGAAATAATTTGTTGAATAGCATTCGTGTTTTTGGATTGTTTGCAGGTAGGGATTGCAATACCGGACCAAAATTTCAATACCGGTATTCGGTATTTGTTAAATCTTAATACCGGTATACCGGTATTTGTTAAATCTTAATACCGGTATACCGGTTTTAATACCGGTATTAGAAATTTTGGAAAAAGAAAGAAAACACAGGTGTTTCTTTTTTTATTTGCCAGTTTTGTTAGAGAGTGTAAATATCACAAAAAATAATTTGTAATTTATAAATTATAACAGTATATAATAACAAAAAGTAAAGGAACATCTTATTTATTTAAATCACACAAAAAGAGTAAATATCACTATTCAGTTTGTGGTACTATTACAAATTTAATAAGACCTTTTCTATTTCGGTATGTCTTTCTTCTGTGCGATTTTTCAATGTAATATATAATTCTTCAGATAGTGATGTGTGCTGTTCTTTCAGTGACTGCAACATGAAATTTATTGTTGCATTAGCTGTTAATAAATTAGAATCTCTCCGACATAATGCCTCAATAAACAGTTTTATTGGAATTAGAGCTGATATAGTTCTGGATATTAAGTCGAATTCACTATCTGAAAAATTAATTTACAGGTTTAAGTTGATTATTGCTTTTTGGATTGGATTTCTCAGTTTCAAAAATCATTCCTTCATTAGGAGTAAACTGTTCCAACGTGTTTTAGAATTTAATATTAACATATATTCTGTTTTATTTTCAGTTAGTATATATTTTAGCAATATATCCTTTTTATAAGGGAACGTTTAAATATTTTAACAATTTTTCGAACTTTATAAATTATAGGAAGCAATTCTTGATAGATTAATATTTCATCCTCATTAGCAATATAATATCTTCTTCAACAATGACATTGTCATTATCTTCATTGTCAATATCACTCTTACTCTTACTCTTTACAAAGTTGGAATCCGAAGTTTCTATATCCACAGTATTTGGATTCTTCTGTTCTTTATATTTTAGGTATAATACATCTATTACTCCTAATTGAATTCCATGTGCATAGCACAACTGCTGATTTGCACCAATCCACTTTCCAACTTTTTTCATAATTGTTTCTCCATCAGTCGTTATGGATACAATATTTTCTTTCAGGGATAATCCATGTTTCGCTAATTTAGATTTAAGTAATTAATTAAGCCATTCATTAGCTAATTAATTTCGCCCGTTAGGGAGACATAAAAACAAAAACGTATACTATTTTGCTATGTTCGCGATACCTGAACATATAGTGGAGACAATTTTAAAAATTTCTAGTAAATACCGAAAAACCGGTATTCAAACTTGTGAATACCGGTATTACAAAATTGTACAAATGGCTCAAAATACCGGTATTCGGTATCCCGGTATACCGGTATTGCAATCCCTATTTGCAGGTGTTCCTTTTTTTAAAAAAAGTATGTCTTGAGTGAGTTAGATAGAGTAGAATATATGTAGTAATTATACAGGGTGTTTATAAAGTTTTCGTGCAATTTGAAATAGTTTGTGACTTGAAAAATACATGTAATGGAGAAAAAAAGATTAGAAGACATCAATTTAGATTTTTTGTTTGCTTATGTTTAGAAATTTAACTTATAATTACTTTTCTAAATAGATATTCGAAAGAAACAAAAAGCATTGAACATATTTCTTTACTTTCGTTTTGTTGACTTGCTGTTATTTTATATTAATTCAATTTTATATCTTGTATAAAATTGTAAACCTCTATTTTCATAGTAGTGATAGATCAAACACCATTCACCAACTAAAAAAACAAACCCGATTAACTTTTTTATCTGGACAGTAGAAGTTCTCTATACTCCGGTCCTTCATTATTTTGGAGCGTATGGTCAATAGAGATTCAAGAAGTAAAATACAGTGATCTATAATCGAGCACTTCATTAATATGAAGCACATGACGAACAGAGATTCAGGAAATTAAATACTGACATTTTTCTATAATCCAAGACTTCGCTGGTGGCAAGCACTTTGGGATAACATGAAAAATTGACTTTGCTACTGTGTAAATAATGGGCTAAAGATAAAATTCTATTGTATTTATTATATACAATATAATTAGCTGTATTATTTCGTATATTTTATATTATTTTGGGATAGATATGGACTTTATTATTAAAATATGTTTTAAATGAATTTCCATTAATCTTTCCAGCATCCTCTGATCTGCATATGCTGGATTACTGTAATTTCTAAATCAATTTTCTGTAGGAAAAAAATAGATACAATCAGCTGTCTCATCCATTTTATTTATTACATAAAATGGGTTATTAGGGTGTGCCCTAAATGCCTTCTATTCCAAAATTTGAGAACAACGACCAATATAGCCATAAACTTGGTGTCTAGGTATTTTAAAGTGATCATGTGTGCTACACGATGTGATCGGTTACAGAGCCATCTTGAGGCAGACACAGAAGTAAGCGTTCTTTTCTCAAAAATGGTGTAAGATACTGGGGGAGGGAGGATAACATCTCTGATTAAGTACGGAAAGTTACCTTAAGCGGATTAAAGATAAGAACAAAACGTGTAAAACACGCGATTGTTTCGACGCAATTTCAAGCATTCTTACTTCAGAAAAACGTTAGAAATGACACAGAACAATTAATTTCCAACAAATACTTTTATTTTCAGACATGGAATATTTTACATAATGAATATACATTGTGGTCAGTTAACAAATATTATGGGTTGTTGAATTCTAATTTTTAATGCTTTATGCATATTAATGTATTTCTGAAGGAGATATTTAATTTCTATATTTAACAGAATGTATATTTTTTTAGTTGGATTTCACAAATAGTAATTTTTAATTTTTAATAAATTAATTATTAGAAATGGAACAGTATAAGCCCAGGCCAAAAATTGCTGAATTGATCAACTTTGAGCAAGAAATAATATACAGGGTGGCCGTAAAATAACTTTCTCTCTTTGGCGGCATCTACAGCTAAAAAAAAAAAAATGAACGAAATGAAACCACATTTTCAGATATAGACTGTGAAAGGAATGGAAAGATAAATTCTGCAGAAAAAAAAAATAGTATCAAAAGCTGCAGATAGGGGAAATATTGGCGCTGCTATCATGTACGAACGAGGAACTTTGCAAAATCAAAATGGATTATACTAAATTCCCAGTGAGTGCATGACAGCAGCTCCATGCATTCGTTGTAAAAAAGGGAAGAACAAATTAACTATTAGCAGTTCGTTTCTGACTATTTCTCCTTAGTTCGTGATTGACTGTTGATGTGTGCTTAATATGGTCCCTACTATACCTCAGTATGCTTTACTGGTAAAACTTTTCTACACTAGACAGTGTAATGCCTTGGTTACTCTTAAGCAAACCTGCGTGTCTTGAAACAGGCTGAAACAGAACATAAGACAGGCTGTTATGAACATCGAAACTGACAGTTTACACGCAGCAGTGGAGAAAGTCATATACAGTGTGAAATATGTTGCATACAGAGAAGGTCAGAATTTGGAAAATGTTGCACCTCATCTAGAGAAATTTAATACTGATGAATAAAAGATTATTTTCTGTGAGTTTCATGAATTCATTCGTAACTATATTTCCACAGCGTTAGCATTTCTCCTATCGGCCACTTTTGGTACTATATATATTTTTTTCTTCTGCGTACTTCGTCTTTTCATGAATTCCACAGTTTTTATATGAAATGTAGTTTTATTTCTTCCTTCGTTTTAGCTGCAGATGCCGTCAAACAGAGTGAGTTATTTTATGACCACACTGTATATGGCTCATGGCTGGAAAGGGAAAACATTAACAAAATCTTTAGATTTCTCTTAAGATATCCAATAAATATTAATCTTTATATATTTATTGGATATCTTAAGAGAAATCTAAAGATTTTGTTATATATAGTCACGTAGGTACTTTAGTATGGAACTGAATGACACACACAAGAAGTAGAGCTAAACCAATTTATTAACTCAACTCTGAACTCAGAACACAGCGATTGACAGATCTTCTGCTTTTATACTAGCAGAGAAAGTTCCAGAATACTTTTCTGGAGACAGTAATAAAAGTCCAGAACACTTGTCTGGTAAACGAAAGAAATGTCCAGAATCTTCTGGATATTGAAATAAAGGGAAACATAAAATCAAAGAATTAAATATTAATACAGACTGTGAATCGCATTGTCTCTAGCGGGACTCGAACTTACTATCTCTTGATTAAGAGACCAGTGCTGTGACCATTCGGCCATGGAGAGTCGACTGCCTCTTTTCAATGCGGCAATATATATATTTGTTTCCAAGTTTGTGAAGGAATAGCTCTTGACTGGAAAGAGAAAACATTGAACCAAACTGTAGATTTCTCTTAAAACAATTAAAAAATCACTCACATTTTTTTATGCCTACATATTTTTTTTTGTTCCCAAATGTGTTAATAAATGGGTGAAACGTTGAAAAGTTAAGGCATTGAAATGATAAGCAACAATCAACTTGTACCCATCACATCAATATCCGAATGAGACAGAACGTTCAAAAGTAATTTCATAACTTCCTTCCAACCGGCCATCTGTTCAACATAATCTTCTTGTTTCAAACAGTGTAAGACTCAAACGTCTGTCACCTAAGATACAAAACTCGCACTTTTAACAAGCATCACTCGCACTTCCTGGTCAATCAAACATTCTTTTTTTTTATCCTAGGTACATCTTCAAAATAATAAAAGAAAGAGGTGGGACCTTCTTAAACCTCTATAATAAAACTTGGGGCCTCAAAAAAGGGACGTCGAAACAACCGTAAACCCGTCAAAAGCAACCGTTAAACCGAACAGGAACATGTCACTTCTGGTTCGAATCGGATAATTGCAAACGTTTTATTTCACCATTTAATGACGCATGTCTACATAAAAGTCTTTTGTCCGAGCTAAATTTCGCCATCTTCGTGCTTTTGTTGCGAAGATTCATTGGGGTTCCACATCCCAGCAATTTCGCTGGAAAATCTGTTGCAGACACTGCAATTAGAAGAATAATACTGTGCCATGAGGAACCGTGAACTGACTTCTCAAGAAAAAAAGCTACCATTCAGAATTTAGGTTGTTTATGTGAAGTTGGAAATTCACTTGAAGATTTCAAAAAAATCCACCTTGAAATTAAAGTTTTGAAAATGCTTGTCAGATCTTGTTAAAGGACTTTTAAGTGGCCTCGTAGCGGATTCTTCTAACCCTTTAGAGTTCAAGAACTCATTCCTCTTCTTTATTCAGAGGATGACCTCTCGTTTCTTTTTCTTAAATTTTTTTTTTTAAGTAAAGAAAAGTTTTATAAGTAAAACATTGATCTAATAAGGTTTTATTAGAAATATTTCTTTAGTTCAATAAAAAAGTAGAGAGTATTTTTTTTTACCACTAATATTTTCGACGGCCAAAACAAGTGGTCTCGTGGCGTATTCCTCTAACCCTTTAGAGTTCAAGGGCTCATTCCTCTTCAGAGGATGACCTCTCGTTTCTTTTTTTCTTTTTTCTTTTTTTTTAAGTAAAGAAAAGTTTCATAAGTGAAGAATTGATCCAATAAGGTTTTATTAAAAATATTTCTTTAGTTCAGTAAAAAAGTAGAGTGTATTTTTTTACCAAAAATATTTTCGACGGCCAAAACAAGTGGTCTCGTGGTGTATTCTTCTAACCCTTTAGAGTTCAAGAGCTCATTCCTCTTCTCTATTCAGAGTATGACCTCTCGTTTCTTTTTTTCTTTTTTTTAAGTAAAGAAAAGTTTCATAAGTGAAGAATTGATCCAATAAGGTTTTATTAAAAATATTTCTTTAGTTCAATAAAAAAGTAGAGTGTATTTTTTTTAACCAAAAATATTTTCGACGGCCAAAATTAGTGGTACTGTGGCGAATTCTTCTAACCCTTTAGAGTTCAAGAGCTCATTCCTCTTTTCTATTCAGAGGATGACCTCCAGTTTTCTTTCTTTCTTTCTTTTTTTATTCAGTAATGTTTAATTAAAATTATTAATAATATTTATAAAAAGTAGAGGGTATTTTTTAGCCAAATATTTGCTGGAAAAAACGCAAATCGCAATAAACTTAAGCAAACAATAAAATTCCCAACTTTCTCTAATTATTATTTATTTTCTTCTAATCTCTAATCTCAAATTATTATTAAAAAACAATTCCCTCCTTTTATTTCATTTCTAAAAGCATATATTTAAAAATAATATATCAGTGATTTTTTTTCTAGTTTTTAGTAGTTATTGTATTTTATAATCCAGTTTTATCATTATCTTATAATCAATTTTTAATCGAAAAAAAATCCTTTAGCTATTTTTAAAATGCCACAGATTTAGTTTCTGAAAAGGAAAATTCTATTTTAAACAGATATAAATATAATTTCAATTCTTATTTACCTCTTAACTGTTTTATTTTCTTTACTATCTAATAAGATGACACCTTCTATTTTGGGAATATTTTCTTATTTTTATTCAAATGGAAATGCATTGAATACTTGATTTTTCTACGTATTCGAAGTAATTTTAATATTGAATTATAATCGTTATGAATGGTTTATTTTTTGCTTACAACTATCGAAATTTGATAAATCGATGCACGTGTGGCATTCGGACAAAACAGTTAAGCGGTTAATAATTTTCATATTTTAAGAACAAATATTTTCCCTTTCATACTTCTAATTTTGTATCCTGATAAAAATAAAATTCTTAATTTATTGCCTTCAAATTATAATCTATTCAGAAATAAGTGAAATTTTCAGGCTGACGAATGATTCTTTGTTCTATCAGAAGAGCCTAGAACTTCTTTTTAAAGGATATCTGGGCTTTTATTTGTTGTTTTGTAAAATCAAAAGTTTTAATTAGTAAAAATATGATTGATAATTAAGTTCTGAAAGCATTAAAATAATTTATTGTCATCAAGAACACGCAGTTATAGAAAACGTCAGAACTTTAGTGAATGAATGGAATACTGCCGGAAGTGAATGGAGAATGTAATTAAATTCCTTCCTTAAAAATAAGTCGTTAAATCAAAGAGATTAAAAAAGTTTTGTTTTTCTCTTTTTTTCTATTAGAATAAATGACAGTTCAATTGTGTAAAATAGTTATGAAGTTGATTAAATTCTTTTTTAAATTTTAGATTAGAATTAATTTTATTCCAATTTTACGATAATTGCTATTTCAACATTTTTTTAAAACCTTACCATCTTCCAAATAATTTATCATACAAGGACAGTTATTATAATCTTCAGAAAATTTAGATTAGAATTTTATTCTAATTTTGCGATTATTGTTATTCAACTATTTTTTAAAAACTGTATCATTATCCAAATAATTTTTCATGTGCTAATTATAATCCTCAGAAAATTTTGTTATGAATTTTAATGTTTCAGGTTGTTCTGAATTCTCCATTTTTTTTTTTTCAAATTACTTGTGCCTAATTATGAACGCGATACCACAAAATTTCTGCGATCTGATTGAACAAAATTCGACACATGATCTTTGCATCAAAATGTAAATCTGTTTAGAACTCTTCACTTCTGTATTGAAGAAATATGCAAATATGTTTTAAAATATAAAATTAAAAATTTTTTTTTAAATTTTGTTATGAAATTTTTTTTAAATGAGCTGCATGTGTTAAGATTTTTTGTCATTCTCTTTTCTATTAACATAGAATGAATGATATTAATTACCATTTAATTTTAAAGAAAATGCACATATTTAATCATTATAGTTATAACTGACACTCCATCAAATGAAAATATTATAACTTTCTCGCATATGCAGCATAGAGAAAGTATAATAATCGTCAAAAAAATTGGAATTCGATATTTTGACGAATCTATATGTTTTATACTTCCTGGAGTTCAAAAATCACATTTTTGGAAAATGTCCGTCTGTCTACCTGTGACAAAGATAACTCAGAAAGGTTTTGAGCTTGACAAAGGAAATTTGGAATACAATTTTTATACTGAATTTCAGATTTCCATAAAATTTTGCGCAAACTCCGTACAAAGGAAGTCCGTCAGTCCGGCTGTTCGAATATAAATTAAACGGTAACTACAAAACGAAAAGAGTTATATAAATAAAATTCGGTTCACAAATTTAACATTTATAATGCAGATACCTATAAAAATTTGAACCAAATCTCACAAAGGATTGCCCGTCTATTTTGGCTGTGCTTTAAGAAACATGCAAATTCGATAGCTCATAAATGCAATGACTTAAATATATCAAATTCGGTATATGATTTTCGTCTACAATTGTAGTTTTATGTCACATTTTTGTTTCATTCGATTGGGAAAAACGCGTCTAAAACACAAATTCGATTTTTGGATACTATTAACCGTATGCCAGGGAGTAATCGACAAATAACTCGCCAATTTTGATATGATAGATTCATTAAAGAAATAATATTCACGCCAAAGGTTAGTATTTTTTAAATATTGCATGCAAATGTCATGCAAGGCGATAACGTATATGGGATAACATCTATGGGCTATGGAATAATATCTATGGGCTATGGGATAACATCTATGGGCTATAGGATAACATCTATGGGCTATGGAATAACATCTATGGGCTATGGGATAATATCTATGGGCTATGGAATAACATCTATGGGCTATGGGATAATATCTATGGGCTATGGAATAACATCTATGGGCTATGGGATAACATCTATGGTATATGGAATAACATCTATGGGCTATGGGATAACATCTTTATTAAGGAGTATGCAACTATTGCATGCAAACGTCATGCAAGGCGAAAATGTCTATGGGATAACATCTATGGGCTATGGGATAACATCTTTAAGGAGTATGCAAGAAAGTTTAAAGAAGACCGCTCCCTCTATTTATTATTTGAACTTTGCGACGGCTCCTCAGTTTAGAAATCAGCAATGTTGCGAAAATATTTAACAAATGATTGCAATTTCCAAAAAAATAAAGATACTATATTAATAAGCAATCAAAGATTTTTAAATATATATTATTTTTAAATTCATAATGTTACAAACCTATAATTTTGCTTCCGGTACGAATAGTATCATCGTGGGAAAAACGTTGTACGATTTGTCCTCTGAGTGCTGAGCGGGTGCCACGTCAATGACCTCAGAGCTTGGCGACCATTTGGAGATTTGGCGACAAAATGGATAATACTGGAAAATTCTCAAACCTTCCAGTATTATCCATTAAGTTCTAGTAAATTTTCCAGTATTATCCATTAAGTTCTAGTAAATTTTCCAGTATTATCCATTTTGTCGCCAAAGTCGCCAAATTCGTCGCCAAATAGCCAAATGATCGCCAAGCTCTGAGGTCATTGATGCGGTACCCGCTCAGCACGCAGAGGACAGATCGTACAACGGTATTTCCCACGATGACACTATTCGTGCCGGGAAGCAAAACTACAGGTTTGTAGCAATATATTCATACGAAGTTAGTTTCATTTCAAACATTTTAAATTAAAGTTTTTTATATAAATTTCTTGTAGTTTCGTTAGTAAAATATTGTGAGAATATTGCTGTGATAATTCAACAGATAAATGTATTGTGATTCTTTTAGACATTTCTCTACTTACACTCTTTTATTTTTTCCCAATCAGTTCGATAATACTCATCTGTAAATGAATATAAAGTAAAATGTGCAGTAAATGATCCGAAATGTTCATCGTTTTTTTTATATATGTAATAATTAATAATAATTGAATCCTCATAAATTTTTTTGTCCGAATAACATTTTAGAAAGTTATTCTTTTACCTTTTTCTTTCAATATTTATTTCCTTACAATAAATAAGTGAATATTCGATAAAGCATATGTGTTTCTATCAAGGCAACAGGAATCAAAACCAAAACTCATAAGGATTCAATGAGAGAAGTAGAGGGGGAAAAAACCCAGAGAAGAAATGAGAATTTTGGATGGGAATAAAAGAAAATAATAATAATAATTGTTTCAAGCCTTGTCTGCTCTGATTGCTGCTCCAACTAGGGTTTGACGGTTTTCAAACCCGGTTTTAAAAAACCGGTTTTTTAAAGTAAATTTGTCACATTTGAAAACCGGTTTTTGAATTAAGAAAACCGGTTTTAAGAATTCATATTATTATGTAAAAATTAATTTTGAACTTATTTGATTTGCTATTCATTCTATGCAACTGGCAGCAACACACATTTTTTTCAACGTTGCAAGTTGCGTTGGCCAGTGCTTGTGCTCTGCACAGTTGCGCCTCGAATTCGTCAATTTATGTTTTTCATGAACATCCCGTTTCACTTTTTTTCCCTAGGTGAAACAAAAGTTAGATAAAGTTCATCTCTCGCTTCTCGTCGGATGTTTGTCTATCGGTATGAAGTCGGTGCTAATAGAAACGTCAGCAATTTGACTAGCTCGTTTCGAAGAACGTGTGAAAAGAATAAATAATTCCCCGTTTTCTGCTTCCTGATCACAGTATTTAATGATATCATATAAAATTTTCTTCGTACCGCTCCTGAAAGCTTTTTTACTACACCACTTGAACTAGCCATATCAATACGAAATATTCAATTAAAATAAAATTGGAATTTTAAATAAAACACAGGGTGTTAAAATATTCCATATTTTCTTTCGCAACGTTTTAACATAAATTATGTCTTTAGCAATCATCGAATTAGATTAAGAAGTGTTTATTTTTTTTCAGAATTCCTAGAAAATGTATAGATTAGATTATTTTATATTACATTAATATTAAAAGTTAAAATAATATAATTGTAAAATAAAAGTCGAAAATATTTATTCAATAACTTTAATTTCATTTTTAGATAAAGTTTGGCAAGTTAGTCGGAAGTTTGGGATAATTTCAAAAAGTTAGGGTTAGACAAGGCGATCTGAAAACATTGTAATAAAATGTTGAGCTGCAAAGGATGATCTACGAGCAATCTACATAATCATTTGAAAGCAGTTCATAAAATAATTGTCGGATATAATATAATTGTTTAGTTTCTTGAAGTCCCTGAAGAAAAACAAATCCAAAGACACTGAAAGCTGAATTTTCATTATTTGAACAAACGAATAAAAGAACAAAAAAACTTAGATTTGTAATTTGATGCCAAACTCAGTCACTAGTGAACGAGTATTTTCAATTGCAGGCAATATTGTGTCCAAAATAAGAATGAAACTTAGCCACCTTTCAGTGGATATTTTATGTTTTTTAAAATCCTATTTTCTTAGGAGAAATGAAAATTAGTGAAAATAATTTAAATGTTATTTGAAATTTTTGTTTGAGTTTTCGCTATTTTGTGTAAGTAATATGTATATGTAATCTTTAATTTTGTTTTTTATATTTTGACTTTGATATTGATTTCGTTTTTTGTTATTTTATATAAATTAAAATAAAATAAAAAAAATAGAATAGGGAAAAATATTTTATTTTTCCCTATTCAATTTTGTTTTTGACAAAAATTCGAAAACCGGCTAAAACCGGTTTTTTTAGAAATATCGAATTCGAAAACCGGTTTTTCAAAAAGATGGTTTTTGTATAAACCCTAGCTCCAACTCCTCTAAATTTAAAGGCAGAAAAGTCCCCTCTCTTCTTCAAATAAATTTATCGTGTTCACAGTAGGCTTTCATGGACTGTGCGACGAATCGCCCCGACCTCCGTTCTCTTGTTTTCTGATTCATTTTCTTATTTTTACGTTAAATTTTATTAATAATTTGGTTGGAAATTGATTTCACAAATAAAAAAGAAGCTCACAAACACACTCATTTATCAGAGTAACAAAATAAGCGAAGAGCAATGTAATCTCGAGATAGAAAATAAGAGACAATTTGATTTAAAAAAATTAACTTTTAAATTAAGTTCAGGGGTTGCTGTAACTCCACACCCACTGTCTGCGTTCCTCACGCGTTTCTCTTTGAATGTCTGTATGTCCACGCGAATTTCTTTGTGGTTAAGTAAGGATAACAGTATGTAACAAAATTTCAATAAAAAAAATTCGCAGGCTAATTTTTAAAATTTCTTATTATATTTAATTATTATAAAGAACCACAAAATTTTCCAATATCCTTTACAAACATGCGTGTACTCTTCTTCAACTGAATATTTTAGGAACCTATAATTAAGTTATATTTGCTCCATCATTAGTATTTTACTACAAATGCTGAATGACAATACTATTGCCATTCAAGTTTAAAAACTTTTGAAAATTGTTACGTGAAATTATTTCCAAACTTAATAGCACTTATTGGTAAGAACAATATTTTTTTTATTTGCAGGGGAAATGAATCTTTTTTCAGATCAACAATCGCAGAAATCCATCTTGGTTTAGTTAAATTTTAACGCCCCATTTGGAATCAATATAAGGCTATTTTTGGACAGATTTTGTAATTTTGAACCTCGATCAGATGATGAGGGTGACACCTGAATCGGTACCCTGTCTTCAAACTACTGCACCACACCAAATAGAACATTCTTGAATCAACTATGAAAGTAGTCAATATGGACAGGATATCCTCCTTAATAAAACGAAGCAAAAATTTAAAATTAATACCGAATGTCAGGAAGAAAATATAAATTTTGTATTTTTTTATAACGCATTTTCAAAATAAATTTAATTTTCCATAAAAACTAAAAGGATTTTTTTTTTTTGCATCATTAATGTGGGCGGTTTTTTTTTTCAATAAACAAATTTAATAAACAAAACAATTCAATAAACAAATTTAATTACTGAATGCAAATTATTACTTCCTAAATTGTGGTAAAAAATATTTTTTTAAATTTTAAATCTTTTTTTCTTTGTCTGTTTATTTGTTTTAACTTATGCTAATGATTCAACTTTTGACATACTTTTTCATTCATTTAGGTTAAAGTTATTCTAATACCACACAAAAATTATTTGATTTTCATTTAATGTTGTTATAATAAAATTTATATTCATGTAAGAACTACATTTTGTAGGAGAAATTATATTGTGGAATATTAAAAAAAATGGAGAAGAGATTAATCACACACTTTTAACTTCATGTAATATTAATGTATTCGTTCATGTATGTAATATTAATGTATTTTTCATGTCACTCGTTCAAATAGCTGTTGTGTATTCAAAAAAGCTTTAACTTTTTTATATATTAGGCACGCACAAAATACTTTTAGGATTTCTGCAAAAAGATAAATCTGAATTTCGCATATAGCGAAAAGCATTTGAGAAACTTTTTATTCTTGTTATGTTTTAAAAAATTCTTTTATAGGTTTTACAAAACTAACAGTTAAGTATAAAAACTGCAGACATCGAACGAGAAGTTCCATGACAGCGCCAGACACAAACCAGATAGAGAAAGTTTAGAGAGGAATATTTACACAACGTTTGCGAAATCTGTTTCATATGTAACTTGCTCTCGACATACAAGAACAAGTCGGCTGTTTTATGTTCTTATCGTTCCTAAGCAAAGAGTGAACCTCCACAAGAGAGAAAAGCAAAAACCTTTATCAGAACATACTCAAGTTTTCGGAAAAATCTCCTTTGGCAAAAGTTTAGTTTTGAGAAGAACGCACTTCTTTTGTTCGCCGACTTTTCCCGCCCTCCGAGGATAAAGAAAGTTCTGTGTGAAAACCGTTGCCATTGCAGAGAAGAGAATGAAGTATCGTTTGCAGTCCAGATCGAAACTACAAAAACAGGCTTTGTTACTCTTCGCGCTTAAGAACTGTTTCCAGTATAAAAGCTCATATGAAGGGTTTCATTTCTTGTTTCGGTTTTATAGCGAGAAAAATAATATATAATAAGAATAAAAGCCCGATTCTTTTGCAACCGGCGAAGTTGCACAACTTCGAATTTGTTTTCATTTAATCGCGCATGCGTCATATAGTGACAAAAAATAGTCGTGGGAATTCTTACAAGTGTGTGGCGTGAAAATAAAATAATGTTTTTACTCTTTATTCAAATAAATTAAAGAGTGAATCTACAAAATTTCATTTATCATAATGCAAATAGAATATTTTTGGAATAGTCTAATTTAAAGCAAATGAAATTTTAATTATTAATAAAAAGTGTTAGACTCAATTGTTAAGAACGATTTTCTTTTTAATAATAAGATTTTTTTTAATTCCTTAAAATCGAAGCGCAAACGATTCCATTTTAATGAACGATTTTTTAAGAATACGAATAAAGAATCATTTTTTTAGAATTTCCCAAATTCAAAGCAAGAGAAATAAACACAAATAATAGATCCATATCTTAAAAGAGCATTTTTAAAAATAGAAATAATCAATCTGCTCGAATCAATATGATTAATAAATTATCCATCCTTTTTATCCTTTTGAAGATGAAGCTGTTAAATTCATTTTTTTTATCTTGGAAAGCAGATGATAGGATAAAATCACTAACTACCATATCACGTAAAATATATCAAATTGACACGACGAATAAATCAAGTGAATCGAAGGTCAAAACAACTAATTTTTTTAAGTATATTTAATCTTCTTACATTTGATTTAAAGATAAAAATAAGTTGCATTTTTTCGAAGTTTTTTTTTTTTTTTTTTTTTTTTTTTGCGACATAATAACAAAGCTTTAGTGCAATTTTAAAAAATGCAATTGGAGAGAGATTCTATAATAAAGATTAAAAATCTTGTTCTACCTCGATCTTTAATTTATTCGTAAAATTTAGATTAGAAATTAAAAACTATTTATTTTCAAAATCATTTTTAACTCGAATTTAATGTTTATTAGAAAAGAAAATACATTGTGTTTGGTCTTACTTCTGTAAAACCTCTTCGCCCATTTCGGAAGGGTATTCTAATTTAGATATTTTTTCGAGTACTGTAACAATTTTTTTTCGATTCTCAAAGATAAAATTCAGTTCAGCCAACATGCAAATAAAAGCGAGTAAAGAATTTTGTTTTGCCATTTTTCGGACAAAATTAATATTTAAGCTACCTAAAATAGTCATGGAATTTGCTAGAATTATTTTGGAATTAATTAGATCAGAATGCTATTCTAAATTTGTAACAATTATTGTTTCATTTTTAAAAAAACAACATTATATCTTTCAAATAATTTCTCACGTTAGGAAAAATAGGATTATAATCTGGAGAAAATTCAAATTCGTGACTTTCGTAAGTTTCTACATTTCAGACAGCTTTGTTTTCTTTTCCTTTTTTTTTAAAATTATATGTATCAAATTGTCTACAAGTGAATACGATAACTCAAAATTTCAGACAGCTTTGTTTTCTCTCTTTTTTTTAAATTATGTGTATCAAATTGCCTACAAGTGAATTCGATGACTCAAAATTTCAGACAGCTTTGTTTTCTTTTTTTTAAAAAATTAAGTGTACCAATTGTCTACAAGTGAATACGATGACTCAAAATTTCAGACAGCTTTTTTTTTTCTTTTTCTTTTTTTTAAATTATGTGTATCAAATTGTCTACAAATGAATACGATATCTCAAAATTTCAAAAAGTTGTTTGCATGAAGTTTTGCTTGTAATGCTCATATTACAATTATAAATCTGTTCCAAAATTTTCTTTCTCTATTCCTTTGAAATCACAACTGAAAAATACTTTAGTCTTTTTCTAAATATCAGAATAAGTACCTTTAGTGCTTTGTAATATTGAAAAATAATAAAAATACTTATACTTTTAAAATTAAATCAATAAAATTTCTAAAGAGAAACACAGTATGTTATATGCAGTAAGCTTACTAACAAGATTTACGAGTTTTTCCATCACAAATTTAAAGTAAAAAGTATTTAAAATTAAGCCCCTACTTTATAAATGCTCTGTCTGATATGTTTTTTTTCTAAACCTCAAATAAGATTTGTAGCGTTTACATAATTCGACTACCTTCTTTTTTTGTACAACATATGGCGTTACCTTATTACAATCGAGGTATATTTCCCATAATTCTTTTTTGGGGGTCATTATTAGATTGTATTATAAGTGAATGTCGCGTATTTCGTGTTCGTGTTTGTTTTGTCTTGTGAAATGTGGAATTTAGAAAATAATTAAATAACTGTTCCTGAAACTCGTCTATTATTTCCATCAACCTTATAATGAAATTATAAAGAGTCTCATCCCTCTAAAGACTAAATATATCCTAAATTGACTTTTCAATAACTAATTAGGTTTACTTAAAATTTAAATGGATTTTAACAGTATGATTTATTCAAAATACATTCATTCCAAAATTCATTTAACAATAGTATTTATCCAAAATATATATTGGAAAAAAAGGATCTCCATTCTGAAATTTTATTTCCAATGCCATAAATTAAGTTAAATTATTTACTGGTTCAGATTGACGAAGTCGTTTCCAAAGAGCGCCTGATATAGTAACAAAACGAATCAATAATCTAATTGAAATAAGCTATTTTGCAGTATAAAACTATGTACAGAATAGCGCCATTTAGCTTACAGAATGTATTTACTTTATTTTAGCTTAGGACGATGTTATAAAATTCGCGGTTCAGGATTGATTCTTCGTCCTTTACCTATCGAAGAAAAATCAATACAAACTGCTAATGTCCAGTTTGTGGGTGTTGGTCAAAGTCACCTTTGAAATATCAGTGGTGCTCATATTTCATCTAAAGGTGGACAAGGGTTTATTGTCAAAACCAGGCTCCAGGTGAGGCTCCGTTATGACAGAGGTGAAGGAATTTCAAATTCCATTCAACCAAAATAAATGAATATAATGCTTCAGACGCAAATTACCCAAGCAACTGTTTCTATGAATGACACGATTTGATTCTGGTCAATTGGAATGATTTGTGTGGGCAAAAGCGGTCATCTATTAAAGCTAATTCCTGCTTTGTAATGATGTTACTCCTTAATACATCCAAATGGTGCTCAGATGTGAATTTATATATCTATATATATAGTGACATCTCTTAATTTAATCTAAATCTTAATTTATATCTTATTTTTTTATCATAAATTAGTTAAAGCTACTTTATTCGAAAATTTTCTCTTATTTCCTGAAGCAAATCTGACTTTTTTTTAATTTAATTATTGTCAACACGAGTTCTAAAAATCCGCTTTTCTTTGCATCCTACGCCACGAACGAAGGGATAAAAATCCATGGCGCCCAAGCAGTTATTTTAAAAATACTCCAGATTCCCTTTCATAGGTTGACACATGTTAAACAAATATCTATCAAAATCTCGTAATAAAACCATTAAAGGGAAAATTTCTGTCACTTTCGCTCATGTCTTCTTTTGCAAACGTACGCACGCCTTTGCTTGTGTTTAAAAACTATGCTTTACATGGTAAAATAAATTGAAATTCGCACAAAAAAAGTCTCTTCCTTTCGACCAAGTAACTGCCAGAAATTGTACCACATACGCACGCGCGCGCACACAGACATACACACGCACAGATATACACACAGAGAGATAAATTTATTTTGTTATTATTTTATTCTAAAATAAATTAGTTCAACTCATTACTAAATTCGCATATTTTACTAATATGCTTTAAAAAAAAGAGAGAAGTCATCATCGTAGGAGTTTTTAATAAATTCTTTGAAAAAAAAAATGATGTTTTTAAACAATTTTTTCCTTCTTTGCCTTACAGATCACGGTAGCAAGGTCTCGTCGTTGGGACCAGAGGGCTCCAGGTTCGAGACCCAATTCCACCGAAGAACCGTCGCGTAAGCTGGTCTGATGCACGTTAAATTCTTCGGGGCCAAATGACCACCAACTGGCATGATGTGGAAGCTGGGAGAGGGGGTGCCAGCTGAGGCGTCATCCACTTCATCTAATAGCGGATCAAAATTTGAAGGTCAGTCTTTAAATAGCCCTAGAGTTGCTTTAATAGAGCTAAAACTAAATTAATATGCATTGTTTCATTATAAGATTATACAGCATTCACATAGTAAAGAATAGTAGCATGTATATAGCAAATAGTATACAGTATATATATATACTGTAAATATTAGTAGTTCACATAGTAAAGAAGTAGTATAGTATGGATAAACGTTTAATGTTCGTACGCATCGGACATGAAATGTTTAACGTTTCGTTAACGTTAATGAAACGTTTAACGCATCGGACATGCTAATTTGAAATAATTGCTACTGTGACGGATTGTGATGCGCGTGGATAGAACCTGGGACCTTGTGGTTTGCAGCCGAGTAACATGACCACAATACAAAAGCAATTGTCCGTGTAGCGTAGCTGTTAACTGGCTTATAAGCTTTTACCACACTACTACGTTCACTTTGCTAACGCAAAATACGCACTACAGATAATGACGTAGAAAGATGCGTGCAAGAAACTGCAAGCCCTTTTACACTGTTGTATTGGTTTCGAGCTTGAAACCCTGTGAAACCGAGACCTCATCACTAGTCCATCATGGCTCCTTTGCAATATTTATCTAAATATTATCAATTCAGTCATTTAAATTTGCTGATGTGAACACAAGCAGGCAGACTGTTAGATCGTCTATCTAACTGTCTAAATTTTGATCCAGATATGCATCTCTAGTGATAAAAATCATATGACCAAGTTCTCATATGTGTATTTCATGGAGTTTTTTTACTTCTTTTCGCATGCACACAATGGAAATTTAGATAGATTTTCCGTTGAAGAATTTTGTTCAAAATTTTTACAAATTTTAAATTTTAAAATAAAGACTGTTATCCGTCTTTGGTACGTTTTTAAATTATCGTGTGCATACATTTGCAGGTATGATACCAAAAATTAGTTTTTGAGACAAAAAGGACTCTCAAATGAGGAAATAAATGAAATAATGGGGGAAACGTTCTTTTTTTTATAATTGTTATAATTTTCTTTACATGTTTATTACGAGAATGTAAAAATCATTTTTATTTTTTTCATAGAAGTATTTCAAATGAAAATATGGCAGTCGCCAAAAAATTCTTTTTCTAGAATTTGAAGAATTTCCTCATTTCAGATCTCCCTGATTAAAAAATAAACTCATTTTTTGAATTAAGTCTGTTTGTCTGTAAGCTCTGCAACTCAAAATCATTTTAAGCTAAACGGATGAAAACTGGACTTTGTTCAAAATTTATAGTTTTCTATCAAATTTTGAACGAAATTAATTTGCTATCAAGTTTTTAACGAAATTAATTTGTCCTGGCTTGTCTGAGTTCAAGAATACTTGATAACAATAAAATATAAAGAACAGAAGAATAAAATGTGGTAAAGCATCTGAAGTATAGATCCGTGTCCAATTTTGAATCTAATGTACCAAAATATTTTGAACGAAATTAATTTGCTATTAAATTTTAAAGGAAATTAATTTGCCCTGGTTTATCGGAGTTCAAGGGTACTTTATAACAAGAAAATATAAAGAACAGAAGTATAAAATTTGGTAAAGCATCTGAAGTATAGATCCGTGTCCAATTTCGAATCTAATGTATCAAAGTATTTTGAACGAAATTAATTTGCTATCAAATTTTAAAGGAAATTAATTTGCCCTGGTTTGTTGGAGTTCAAGAGTACTTGATAACAATAAAATATAAAGAACAGAAGAATAAAGTTTGGTAAAGCATCTGAAGTATAGATCCATGTCCAACTTTGAATCTAATGTACTAAAGGATTAACCGTCTGTCTGTCTGCTTTTTCGCATGGATGCAGGTACGATAAAACTCTAAAATGTAGCGACTTAAACAAATGAAATTTTGCGCGTAACTTTTTTACTAACGTTTTGTTTTCACATTGTCAATAAAAAGCATTAAAAATGCATACACTTTTTTATTCAATGCAATATGAAGCAGAAAATGTTTATATGCTGAAAAGGGGAAAATAAAAATCTGAGTACTTATAACGTTTAGGGCCTTGCTCAAGATTCACAATTTTATTTGGAGGATAACACTTATTTTGAATAATATGCGAGACAGGTTTTGGGGGACAATCCCGCTTATTTACAGGAGTGCCAGTACCGAAAAAGTGTGATCCTGGCCAAAACCGACGTCTAAACCAAATAACATTTCAAAATCACGTGTTACTCTAGAAATGAAAGATTTTTCAGAGCATTGCATTGTAACACCTCGTCCTTTATGACCAAGACACCACGCACTGCAGAATTCGTCGCACCAAAAAGTTGACAGTTTAACAACCTCGATGATAGACAGCTCTACTATTTTCACTCGCCCATATTGTTAGAGGAAAGAAAAAATGATAAGAAAAATCTCGAGTTCTTTTGTGAAAAGTAGCACTTCTCTTTGTTCTACAGGCAAAGCATTAGAATTCCCAGAAGAAGAAAATAATAAACAAAAGAAAATTCTGATCTCTCAAATTCGAATACCTTAATGCAAATAACGATCTCAGCGACCTTTCTAGCAAATAGTACCATACTTTCCATCAACTTGTTTTCGGGTATATGACCGTTTCGAAAATTTCCATCAGCAAATTGAAGCACCGCCGGTGAATAGCCTTCTTATTTCACTACTTAACCCCGAATACAGAGGTTTCCATTTCTCAAAAGGCAGTATTATTTTCCTAAATCATAGAGGTCAGGAAATCTCCAAGAGAAGGCAATTTTGCGCAAATTTGTGGGTTGGGTCGCACAATGGAAAAGTATACACTTGTTCAGTAAATAATACGAGCTTAGGTGTTTCTTGTCTGACTTGTCCATCATTTAATAATGGAGTTCTCAAAAGCTTGCGGCTTGTTGAATATTCGATAATCTTATTTATCGTACGTCGAAGAATCGGAAGTTTTGCGTATTTTTGATTGGTAATACTGTTTCCACTTAACAATGAAATTATAATAAATATGTTTCGAGACTTTATGGAGAGATTTAGACTTAAAGGTTTGCTAAAAAACAATGGAATATGCCACTATAAAGGTAATGGGTGCTATACATATTGTAGAATTCCAATGATCCAGATTAATTGTAAAACAGGTCGCATCCGGATTAGGGAATATCCAAACAGTTGAGCAATTAGCGGAAGAAAAAAAGGCTATATCATAGAAAACAAAACTGAAATTTGTATACAAACTTGAAAAATATTGAATCTGCAAGAAAAAGATACTGGACTTTGAATTATTGTTGATCTCCAATTATATATATTAATTGGGATAGCTCCTGACAATTGGATAATTAACAAAAAAAGCTAATTTTTAGGGGGGAAATGAAATTTCCTTACAATATATTAATTTAATAACCACAGAAACATTTTTTTTTTTTTGCTTTTGTATCCCTATATGCAATATTACTGTTTGAACTATCGGTCAGAATTGTGCAGTTGTGTTTATTTAGAAAGATTTTATCTCAGCAATTTCTTTTTTAATTTATCTTTAAACTGAGCCAGATAATTGAAATTCAGATAAGAGGAGTTCATATAGTTGCAGTTCTTTTGTATATCATTAGTATTATTGTTTTGATTTTACTTTCATGCCATGTATGCTTTAGAATTGACTTATAACATTTTTAATCCCAATATACTGGCAATTTAATTTTTTTTTCTAATCTTTTAAATTCTCTTTTAACATAAAGTTTAAATATCGTCTATAATTCAATTAATCTTGGTGAATTCAAAATTCCTAAAAAATCTTATTTTATTGTATAAATTGTCTTCGTGAAGAAGTCATGAAATGATGTCCTCAGTAATTATACACAAATAGATCTTAATTCATTCAACTTTACTATCCAGATTTTACTGGTTTATTCCAATAAAAAAAATTATTTAAAATTTTTTAAACTTTTTAAATAAAAATATTAAATTTAAATAAAAAAATATTTGATTATTCATTAGATAAATTTCATTTGTTACTTTAAAGATTAATTGTAAAATTTTGTATTTAAAATGCTATAGGCTGTTTATTAAAAATATTTATTTATTTACTGAAATAATGTTTTTTATTTTATTAAAATCTGTAAAATTCTGAATGCTCTTTTGTTTAGCTGAAAATTAATGGCTTAAATATTTAATAGAGTCAATAGCTCAAACAGCAGCGGAAGAAGGTAAACCAATGAAAATAATAATAGAATTTTTTGGAATGTATTCGTAAGTTATAGCGGCTTGATTACAAAATAATCTTTTTGAAAGTATGGAAAGCAGAGAAAAAAATAACACCTCATTGAAACTAATTTTATGAAATAAGTATTTTTTTTTAGGTTTCAATATTTGATAAAACTATGATTATTAGACTTTTTCCCACTTTCGCGTTTACGTATATAGAGAAAGTATAATAATTGTTAAAAAAATTCAAACTCAACATTTTGCCAAATCTCGACGTTTTAGATCTCCGAGAAACACATTTTTGGAAAAAATATCCGTCTGTCTGTCTGTGACAAAGCTAATTCCGAAACGTTTTGAACTAGACGGTTGAAATTTGGTATACGGTCTTTACACCAACATTGCAGATTTATATCAAATTTTGAGTAAAATCTGTTCTGAAGAAGTTCGTCTGTCCGAATATAAATTGACACCATAACTACAAAATGAAGAGAGCTAGATAGATAAGACTCAGCACGCAGATTTAACATCGATAGTGTAGAAACTCGCCAAGTTTTGTGCGAAATCCGTCATCGTGTTGACTGTCTGTCGGTCTGTACTTTCAGAAACATGTAACCGCGATAATTCAAAAACGCAATGGCTAAAATATATCAAATTTGATATGGGATTTTGTCATTACAAATGGGGTTTTATGTCAAATTTTTGTTTCAATCGTAATTGCGCTTTAGAAAAGGGTGTCTAAAGCGCAATTTATGCAGGCATTGCAAAGTTTAGAGAAGACCTCTGCCGCAATTTCCTTCAATACAAGCTTTGATCTTCTAACAATTCAATGTTTTGATAAATCGTCCTAGAATAAAGGATTCCGCCGGAATTCACCGCACCCTTGTTCTAATATTGGGGATTCCGAAAATACAACTTCCGGACTCGGACTGAATAAAGGACATTCCTAGAGTTAAAAAGATCTTATCGAAGGTCAGAGTTCGTCAAACTTATCAATGTAAACAAATAAGAAATTGTTTTAATAATCCATTTGTCCATTTTAACGTATGTTAAAGGGGAACAGGATTATATCCTTTGGGAACTTGAAAGCAATGGTAATTTCAAGATTACCCATCCCAACTTGCAAAGACAGATATTTTTATAGATTTTGTTTTATAATAGCCGCCTTTGACCACCACTGGTTCGCCAAAATGAATGATTGCTAATAATTTCCTTTGTTTTCTCAGTAAAATATTTTAAAATTTTAAATTTTGATAGACATATAACTTATATTATTTCAAAGGACTTATACAATTCTGTTCATAGCGCTTTGCATTGCTTTGATTTTCTGTCTGCATATTTATATATTCAATTATATCACAGGAAAAAGAAGTAATATTTTAAACTTGAGACAGTTTAAAATTTATCCACCATTGTGTCATTTTTAACTTAAACCTTAATTTTAAGTACAATAAAATATCAAAAAAAATATTCAAATTGCCGTATACTGAAACTTGCTCAACATAGAAAATCTTTATATCCTGATCACAGTAATGGGAAAAAAGGCATGATGAAATATCAGCAGCAACAATGTAAATGGTTTGAGTTTGATTGCAGCAATGAAATAAATTCTCACAAAATATAAGCATTAGATATTTCAGAGTGATAAAGTAAGATCCGAAATTAAAGCATATAGTAAAAGAGTTGCAACTGTTTTAACCTCTTCACTGCTATGGGCTCATATATTCGACCGGCGGAAGTCATCAGTTCAGTCCCAAGCGATCGCTGCTAGCAGCCGTAGATTGCTCATGCAGAGCTTTGACTGCTAAGTGCTATGACAATTTATAGAAGTTAGCAGTCAAAGGGTTAATATAATAATAAGGGCAGTATTAAATTTACTGCTTTCATAGATTAAATGGTATTAAGGAATAAAAGCTAACGTGAAAAGGACCGAAGAAAAAAGCGCGAGTGAGATTCAACATCCATATAGAGGCCGCGGTTTCCTGGTGGTAAGGTCTCAGCTTTGGAACCAGAGGGTTTCAGGTTCGAGACCCGATTCCATCGAAGAACCGCCGTGTAAGGGGGTCTGTTGCACTTAAATCCGTCCTGACCAAACGTCCTCCCTCTGGTGGTATGGAGAGAGGGGTGCCAGCTCAGGTGTCGTCCTCGTCATCTGACCGTGGTTCAAAATTACGAGGCCCGTCCCAAAATAGCCCTAGTGTTGCTTCAAACGGGACGTTATTATAACTAAACTCAACATCAAAATAGGTTTAACATTTCAAAGCAATATTAGAAACTGTGTTTAACTTAATTTTGAAAAGTTGATTATAATTAGAGAAAAAGTATTACAAAAAGGAAGTTATGTTATTGAAAAGCTCATTCTTTAAATTTTATGATAAAGTAAAAATAATTTTTCTGCAATGGTACATTTCAAAGTTATGGCAAGAAAAAATTAAAATGATTCTGAACCCCTTTCACATCCTTTAGAGGGGCTTAGAAATTTATCAATAGCATAGGAACTGAAAAATATGGGTTCTAAATATGTAAAGGATCCATTCAGCGTGTGAAATTGTATAAAGTTCAAAGAAACGAACCAATGGAATTCAATTTTACATATGTAGGTTATTTCTTTTTGTTAATCAAACTTTCATATTATATTCTTTGTATTAAGTAGTTATCTCAGTACTATATGATCTGATCAGTTGGATTTGCTTTAATTCTAATAACAATAAAAGAGAATGTGAGTGATTGTAAGTTGATGTTCTACGAGACAAACTGCTTGTCTTAGAGCTTCCAAATTTAGAACAAATATAATTTGGAAAAGTAGGAATGTGCATTTTTTTTTTTAAGTTTTAATTAATCAGAAATAAGAGAAATTTTAGCATTTTCCTGGATAAAACCCAAAAATATTACAGCACAAAACTAATTTTTACATCATTTTAAAATGTGAAAAAAATATTTTTTTAATGATACCAATTAAATTACCATGCAATTTTTTCCTGAATTTTTGAAAATTTTATATCTATATTTTGATAATTATATATATATATATATATATATATATATATATATATTGTGTAATTTTAAACAGTTCATATTTCATTGTTCCAATAAAATTCAAATTGTTTTCAATGTTGCAACAAATATTAAATTGCTTGATATTATTCCACAGTTAAAAAAAATTAAGGAAGAAAAAATCTGCAAATTATAAAACGCAGTTTTACATGCGGAAACAGAAAACAGAAAGTGAAATTACTTTAACGCAACAGACGACGAGTAATCTGAAATATCTGTTGCAACAAATATTAATATATTCCTTCGCAGTTAAGCGACAGTACGGAAGAAAAATTCAGCAAAATACCAGTCCAGTTTCACATGTGGTAGCAGACAACAGAAAGTAAAATTACTTTAACGCAAAAGACGATGAGTAATCTGAAATAGATTATACGGGCAATTACGTTTTTAATGACACGATAACACGGAACTTTTTTCAATTTAGAAATAACGTGTGCAAAGCCCAGAAAACATGCGCGAAGCTATTAAGATAAGATTGCGACAGTTTGATGTTTTCCTTTATTGACGGAATCAAAAATATTGTTACAAATCTGTAATTTTGCTATCCGGCACGAATAGTGTCATTCTGGAAAAACCGTTAAAACCTTTGTAAGATCTGTCCTGTGAGTGCTAAGCTTGGCGACCATTTGGCGACTTGGCGACGAATTTGGCGAGTTTGGCGACTAAATGGATACTACTGGAAAGTTCGAGAACTTTCACGATCCATCCACTAAGACCCGAGATACAGCCAGGTACGCCCTGATTGGTCTGAAGATTCCAGCCCTGCCTCCCGGAACTATAAAAGACAGGCAATCTGAATCTGCAAGAAGTGGTGTGGATCTCCAGAAGTTGTAGTGTGTATCGTCAGAAGTCGTGTGTGTGAGAGGAGTCGGAGTCGCCGACAAGTAAAGAAATGGAGGATTAGACAGCAAGCAAGCTGCTGAACTATAGCAATTAATTGTGCTGCGTTATTACGACTGATTGGCGGTATTTGTAGAAAATTTTTCGTAACAATATCTATCTATACATCTCTATCTCTCTCTATATATATGTGTGTGTGTGTGTGTGTGTAAAACAGATATTTTAAAGCAGTTTCGTGGCCGAAGAGAGGCGAGAGACTTTCAAATTTTAAACGTCTCTTTTATTCCATCCCCGAAGGCATAATTTATGTACAAGAAGCGCGAACAAAACACTTCCGTTCACCAGAGAAAAGAACGTAAAAGAGACAGAAAATATTTTTACCGATTATTTATACTATGAGATTCCAATAGGGATTTCTTTACATGTGTCGATTTAGGTAAAGGAATTATAGGGATCTTTTAAAAAGAATTCCCTTGGCTTGACAGTGTTTCATCCTTTCTCCCGGAGTGTGGGGACTTGTTAATTTTAGAAAAATGAGCAATTTTAGAACTTGTGTTCAATTAATTAAATAAAAAAGGTGTAATTGGATCAATAAGTAAGAAAATATTGAAGCTAATATGGGCTAAATTGAGGTAAAAATGTAAGAAATTAATTAGAATTGAAATTAGATTTTAAAATATCATTATATATAATATATATATAGGATTTAATTGAAATTAACCATAAACTAATATTCCTATTGAATCAGCTGGTCGCCAAAAGCGGATAGTATTTCCATTATGAGTTTCTTCATATTTGCAGTACTATCAATTTTACTATTTTGTCTTTAATTTTCAATAATTTCACCAGAAATGTTCTCTCATACTTTCCAATAAAGATCTTATCCCTCTACTTTCGCTTAAAATTTCGAAGCTTGGATAAAGCCACGAACGTCTCGCATGATGAATGAGAGTTACAAAATATAGATAAGTGGTGTGAATCTAAAGTTCCTATTGAATCAATCGCGAGATTATGACATTTGGACACATTTTTACCAACCGAGGGACACTAAAATATGACATAAAGCTACAGCTGTAATCACAAGATAATACATCGAATTTTATTGATTTAAGTAATTTTATTTATAGAGTTATTGGGTTTACATGCAGGCATGAAGTAGAGATCCAAAAACGATCAATCGTTTTACGAATTTGGTTCGAAATTTGATATCTAGATTTAGATGTTAAACCATGCACCAAATACCTAGCTACCTAGAACCTAATACTTAATACCTATAATTGCTCTTTGCTTTGTTATGGAATTTATTTTTACTCGAAATGTCAGACAGGCAGATGTGGATGAATTTCAATCAAAATTGGTTGCAAATCTATAAATTTGGTTGTAATTCCTTATATTAAATTTCAGTCGACTAGTTCAAAGCGTCTTTGAGTTATCATCAATCAGTATCATATACAGACAGACATAATGCCACCCACTTTTTTTTCTTATTCCGAGACGTCTGAAACGTGGAGATTCTTTAATCTCGTGTTTAAATCTTTTTGGCGAAGTGCTTTTGAGTTAAAAACCGTAAATCAGTATCAAAGACATAATGCAAAAAAAAAAAAAAAAAAAATCTTTTGGGATGTCTGAAACATTAGAGAATCGCTAAAACCTCGAGTTCAATTTTTTTTGATGATTTATAATACGTCTATATGATTATAATACTATAATATTTATATATGTTGAAAATCGTTCATTTTTTTCTTCAAGCTTATTATAAGATATGTATACAAATCTATAAGTAAGAATCATAAATAATTTTTTTCTCTGAAATATTATTGATACAAGAAATAGTACAATAAAGCTACATGTATTGTATGTGAAACATGGAAAGTCAACTTCATTAAACAATTAAACTGAATACAGAAATTGTTCTCTAATCCGATTTTCCCATCCGATGCATCTGTTGAAACAAGTCATTCGTTATGAGCTATTATTTTTTATTAAAACTTGAAACCTTCACCCTTTGAGTACTTGATTTATCTATTTAACATGCTTCCACTCAACACTTAACTTAATATTTTTCTCCTTAAGGTATCTGACTAGGTTCGAAGACTAATTTTTTAAAAAAACGGGCGCATAAACATTTTTTTATTGTACCAAATAGTAAAATATACTTGAAAGGTGATTATTAGCAGAAAAAAAATACACTCATTGCCATTAATAGTAGAAAAATAATTAATAGTAGTGTTTATTTAATGAAAATTTAGCAAAATTTTCAGTGTTAGGAAAAACAGAGTAGATTAAAAAATAATGGAAAGATTTCATTTATATTTCACCTATATATAGCTCAAACTACATAAAATGTAACAGACCACAATATAAAAAAATATTTTAATATATAAAAATTTAAAGTGTCTGCAAAACATGTTTAAATGAAGCTATCTTAACCCTTTCTAAGGCCGTGGGAAGGATGCTTCCCACCAAATTTATCAATCTTTGTATGAAATTATGTAGGTTAGCATAAGTTCTGACAAATTTTTTTAGAAAGACAGAAACTTAAATGCTTCAGTTCTTTATCTCATACAAAATGGTCTTGGTTTGTCACTTAATTATTAATTAATCAAATTAAATTTATCTTGTAAGGACCGCGGTGGCCTGGTGGTAAGGTCTTGGCTTCGGAACCGGAGGGTTGAAGGTTCGAGACACGATTCCACCAAAGAGCTGTCGTGTAAGGGGGTCTGTTGCACGTTAAATCCGTCCTGACCAAACGTCCTCCCGTTGGTGTGGTGTGGAGTGGAGAGGGGGTGCCAGCTCAGGTGTCGTCCTCGTCATCTGACCGTGGTTCAAAATTACAAGGTCCGTCCCAAAATAGCCCTAGTGTTGCTTCAAAATGGGACGTTAATATATTTAAACTAAATTTATCTTGTAAGCTAAATGAATCCCTTTTCTTATTCTAATTTCAAGCCTAAAATTATTTTAACATAATATGATTAGAAAAAAATGGCCCTTTAAAGGGTTAAGATCAGTGGTCTATCATACCCTCAAAGGTATTGATACCTGCATACCAAATTTCATGACATTTTATTGAATTGATTTTGAGATATCATGTTTTTCGTGAATCAATCACTGCGAAATATTCATTTTTCAGAAAATACTTTTAGAAATTGTATTTGTTAATGAGTTCATCCAAATGTCCTGGAAAAAATTTTAATTTTCACGCTTTTTGATGAAAAATGCCAAAAATAAGTAAACTACAGCAAATTAGGTAGAGAGTTAATATAACCATTTCATACATTGTTTTGGAGAATTTTACGGTAAAAATAAAACAAATCACTTATCTTCGGTTAAAAATACCGGTATTTTTCCTATTTCATTTTTATTTGTCGTTCATTATTTAAACTACTGTATCCATAGTTTTATCCTACATATATTAAAAACAAAGTCTATTTTAAAATCTACGCAGTTTGGACTTTATTATCGGATCATAAAAAATAAAAAAAAATTTCTGGAAAAAGGGCATTTGCAACTTAGTAGGATACCTTAATATATTGATGGCTCGTTTCCCACAAATAGAAAAATGTATCACTGTCATGTTTATATTATTTTCTAAAATGAGGACAATTTCTATAAATTGGTAAATATCTGGTCCAGATTAGAGCAAGTCTACTGTATACATATCTTGTTCAAACATAACTAACATGCAACAATTTCGTTCTTATTAGCAGGTCTGAGTGGTTGAGTTACGAAATTTTAAGTATCCTAGGTCGTTCCCTTTGCTTATCTTCTATTTTGTGATGAGTAAATTGTTTGCTGACTGATTAACGTCATGATTAATAAAGATTTCATTAATAAATCTTGAGGTTGACGAGAATACGAGCGTTTTGTAAACAAACTTTCTGATACATTTTAAGATAATCGCAAAGAACTTAAATTCATGCTTTTTTTTTTTTTTTTTTGAAGTGTTGGTTTTATATGTTAAGATAAGATTTAAACAAAGCTTACATAATTTTTTTTTGTCGTTTAACATTTTCAAGTGTTGGTTTCAATTATTAAGATAAGATTTACGTAATTTCTTAGTTATTTTTTATTTATAAAATAAACAAAGAGAAAATATTTGAACTGTAAAAAAAAACTTGATTTCGACATTTTGAAGAAGCTTTAATTTTTTTGCCAGCTAATTTCTTAAATATGTTATTTTATTTTACTTTAGTTATAATTTTATAATGAGTTTTTTTTATTTTATTTACAAGTTTGAACTCTATTTTTCAAGACAAATTTTTAGAAGTGAAAATTATTTGTTAAATGAAAAATTTGAAAAAACATTTGCAACTAAAGGATTAAATTTATTATTGTTTTTATGTTATTCTTTCCAAATAACCATTCAAAATGATGAACTAGATAAAAAATACTCCTCGTGTAGGTTCATTGTGACACTAAAAGTAGAAATTCTTTCTAAACCAAACTGTGTTTAAAGTGTTATTTAAAAACTGCTATAAATAATGAAAAATAATTTCAGTTTTATTCTCCAAAAATGAATTAGTTTTCAATTTCAAAAAAAAAAAAAAAATTCGGAATTTTATATGTGGGAAATAATACAACTTCAGTTCAATTAACATTTCAATCACGGATTATCAAAAACTGTATTGTGCTGCCATCTATTGATCTCTTTACTAAACTTTTTTACCACGTCACAATATTTCACATTCTTTACCATTTAAAATGTCAAGATATTCTTTATCAAATATGAATAATAATGTAAAAAGGCTTATTATATACAATCGAAAAAAACCACACTGGGCTGTAAACAAATTTTAGAATGCATGCGCATCTTTAAATTTCAAACTAATATTTTATAATGCCATAATGAATATGACAGAAGGGAAATATAAAAAGCAGGTTTCGTATTATAAACAATTTTTTCAAAAAAGCTCAGAAAATATATGATAAATTACTGTTGAAAAATATATGCTAAATCAAAATATACCTGTTAAACAACAATGATAAATTACTGTTGAAAAATATATGCTAAACCAAAATATACCTGTTAAACAACAAATTTTTTTTTGAAAAAAATTGGAAAAAGAGTTTTTTTTTTTTGGTTAAAAAAGGTACAAGCAAAAAAAAATTTTTTTTGTTCAGACAATTAGCAAATGTTTTGTCAAAAATTTTTCAGATGTTTTAGAATTATATTACTTAATTCCGAAACTAAAAATATACCATATTTCCATCCATTCTTTAAATATTGGCGTTTTATTTATTAATAACATGAACATTTCTAATTTTTTTTTCTGCATTGTTCAGGAATAATTGGTGTTTTCTCTAAAAATTGAATTTTTAAAGAAGTCACCTAACTTTAAAATACAAGACAAATATTCAGTTTCATCATAAATATGTGTATCATCTTCACAGGCTTTCTAAAAACCATTCTATCAAAAATATTTTAAGTGATATGAATTCAAATTAATGCAATATTAAAAATTTTTTTTTGATATGGTTAAATACATTTTGTATTTTTTTTAATAGGTCGAGAGTCAAGGAATGAAGTATTCCTTTTATTATTAAATTTTATTCATTCAATAAAGTAAATTATTTATAATTGACTCCAAAAGTCACTTATTGTTTCGAAGTTGTTCGTTATTGAGTCATAAACTCCAAAGATTATTTATTTGATATGCTGTCATAAAATTAAATTGTCTTTAAAAAAAAGGTAGTGATAAAAATGAAATATTTAAAACTATACACTACAAGATTTATAGTCTAAGTCTTGATCACTAGATGGCGCTTTATGTTAAAAATAATTTTAATCATGAATTCATCTTTGGGAATCGGAGAAAGAATTTGATAATTAATATTTTCGTATTAAATGAAAGTTTCGAAATAATGAACATATTTCCTTTGACGAATTTTCAGAGCAAATGCATCTCTTAATTGCAATAAAAATTACCTTCCTGAATATTTCATCATTACAGTTTTTTATTCTTAGTTGTCTTATTAATCTCTAAAAGTTATAATGTCTCGATTTTATAGTTAGATTGAGCCATTACAATTTTAGAATTTGAAAATTTTATAGTAAATCCTAAGTCTTGTGAGTTTCAATTGCATTTTAAAAGCAAGCCTTTAATGTCATTTATTTTAATGATACCAATTCAATATGAATACGCAAGAAATTTTATACTCAAAATATTTCAAAATTTCTTTGAATTCGCTGTGTCATTTCTCTCAGATATATTTCATCAGAATAGCTGATTCACGAGTCATCTAGACGTATTATTTTACCGATCAAAACACATAAAAGTATCTCTACGCCATAAAATTGATGACAATAGATTTTTCGTCCTATTGTGAAATCAGCAACTTCTAACAGTAACACTGTGAATCATTTAATTTATACAGCTATTGGAAGTGGAACGTAATCTGTTCAATTGTTTTCTTAACTAGCTTTTACATATTTGGTCTATTTCTTTAAAAAACAGTTTGTATTTTGGTTCTTCTTTTTTTGGTAGAAGGGACTTTCTATTAAATTTTGGTTAATTTTACAAGAAAGATTTTGTATTTTTCGGCCAAAGCCGTGTAAATATTTATAAATAGGTAATTATATTAAATGATGGAAAAATAAATAAAAATTAATTTTTAACTTGATTTTTTATTAAATTTAAATATTTAAAAAGTATTTGCTTAGTAGAAATTTGTTTTTAACAACATAATATATCATAATTTTATTAATCAGCTGTTAAACTATACAGAATTAAGTGCAGAAAAAATGAAATTGGTTGTAATGCAAATTTAAAGGAATTCATAATGTAAATAATTTTTAGATACTAGCCGCCTTTGGCTACTAACTTTTTCACTGGAAATATTATTTGTGTGTGAAGTCAAATAACTCTCTTAAATGTTATTGGATATTCATGCTTTTCTCAATAAGTATCTTCATATATCAAATTATGATAGACATTTAAACAGCATTATTTTAGTAGCCTTATACTTATCCAGTGCCCATGAACCTCATTTATGATGTGAAATCATAGGTAACAACTTCATAAAAGACATAACTGTCCGTATATATGTTGGTATATTATTAGTAACTTGTGACAAGTATTCTGCAAAATTCGTTTGAAACTTTATGTAGGTTAAATTGCTGGAACTAGAATTACCAAATTCGAGACTAGCTATTTAAAAAAATGTTTTTACAAAAAAAATAGACTTTTTTATAATTTTATTTTCATCTTTTTTATAAAAATCAATCGAAATATTAACTTTTTTTCCCTTGATAACTTAGGAGTATATAATCGCATGGAACACATTTTTTTATCAATTTAAAAATCAAAAAATTAGCTTTTTAATGATGTTAGTTTTATATCTATAAAATGTATTCTTATAATTTTATTAAAATTTTAGAAATATTTTTCAGTACAATTTAAATTATTTATTATTATTTTGGCCATTACATTTATTCTCTCGCACGTTGTTACAATATAAAATATATTTTTTGAGTGCATGCTTATCATTTCGATGTAATTAAGACAAAACTGTGAAAATAAACTAATCGTCATTAAACCTTAAACGTTATTCTGCTAAAATGTTTCACACATGAAGTTCGAATTTCCTTTTACTTTTCTTAAGTTGAATGAGAGGGAAATAAATGTGAGTTCTGTTTTTAAGTAATAAAAAAAAAAGTTTTTTCATTCTTAGTTCAGCGCAATAAAATGTTTTCCATGTCGATTTTTTCCCTAATTTTTTCCTTCAAATTTATTTGTTTTAGAATATTTACGTTTGAGTGAAAGAGGAAGGAAGATGAGTTCTATTGCACCTACAACTGAGGATAGTTACTTTCACTTCTAAAAGGTTAGAAAAGCTGAAGTCGTCAGAAAAGCTAATGTAGTATTCAATAAAGTCTGATAAATAAAGATAAGGAAGAAAAGTTTTGTTAATTTTTTTTTTAACTTTCTCGTTTACGAATAAAGTAAAGAGAGATAACTGTAACCGTCAAAAGGTTTATCATCCAGATTTGATGGAGTTTTCATGTTGCAGACCAGCCTGCGTCGTCCGAAAAATACATTTTTTGGAATTATATCTGCCCGTGAACAAAACTTAAAATTGCTTTGTGCTAGTCTAATGAAATTTGGTATATCGTCTTTGTTTTGGCGTATTAAGTGGACTGTATTTTTGGATGAAAAATCTTTTGCAACATTAAGTCCTTTAATTTGTCCTTTCGTGTGCTCGCTTGTATCGGAATACAACTCTCGACTGACTCATTTTTATAAACTTTTTTACAGATGGCGCGTCAGTGCGCTTTTGCTATACATGACGTAAAAGTATAAATAAATAATAATTAATAGTAATAATAATAAATAATAAATAAATAAACAATAATAAATAAATCGTCTATCGTCTTTGTTTTGTCGTATTAAGTGGACTGTATTTTTGGATGAAGGTATTTTATTTTTATAAACTTTTTTACAGATGGCGCTACAGTGCGCTTTTGCTATACATGACGTAAAAGTCTAAATAAATAATAATTAATAGTAATAATAATAAATAATAAACAATAATAATAAAAATAAATAAATAATAAATCAACAGATTTCTATCAAATTTTAGGTGAGAAAGTGTGACTACCTAGCTATAGGAATGCAAACGAACATGATAAATAAAAAAATGTAAAGAGCTAGATGGATAAAATTTGGAACAAAGTTGGAACATCTAAAGTGTAGATTCGCATCAGATTTTGAAACAAATCCCTCAAAGGTTTATTCGTCTGTCGTTCTGTACATTCGAACATGTAAACCCGATAGCTTAAAGGGGCAAAATTTTAAATGTGCAAAATTTAGCATGTGGTTTTAATATTAAAATTGTAATTTTGGGTCAAATGTTAGTTTTCAATTGATCAAAAAAAGTGTCCAAAATGTATACTCAGTTTTCTTCATTATACTTCGAAGCAGAAAACTCTCATGTGCGAAAATAAAAACTTGAGCGCTCGTGGTGTTCAAAGTCCACAACTTTTATGGAGAGTGGGAGGGGGGGGGGATAGGATTTTTATTAGTGAGTATGCGAGAAAGTTTCGAGAAGACCACCAGTTTTCCTCCAGTGTCGAGTTTCAGCTTCATATATATATAATACTTCATATTGAAGAAATATCCAAATAGGAATTCAAAAGAAGTTCAATTATCCAATTAGTTTTGAAAAAAAATAGAAGGAAAAAAAAAAGAAATCTGCATACGAAATATTCGCTAGTAAAAATCGAGTAAAGATAGCAAAATAATTCACTTTGACTGACATGTTTACTATTCAAGCAACGACATATCAATGCAAAAAATAACATTTTTTTTTTGCAGTTATATAATTAATACAAGAAAATCCCCTTTTTATTTTCTTTAAAAAAATAATCCTTTATCCAGTCAATTATTCAATCAGAATAGCTAGGGTGCTGTTTTAAGAAATCCGAATAATTGGAGTTCTATTGCACTGCTCCCCGTGTAATCCGTTTCGTAGTAATAAAATCTTTGTTTAAGTATCCCAGTAATTGATGCCCAAAGTTGGTTTCGTCTGTTGTTTTCATGAGATAAAGAACGAATGTGCAACCGATTTGATAAGCTTTATACCAAGAATTTCTCTTGAGCCACGTGGCCGAAAATAATTGTTTCCGATTTCGTCGCTCGCTTCAAAGAGGGGCAGATGGTGAAAGAATTCAGGTGTTGCAAGAAAATCGTTTGCCGTTTCCCTATAAATAATCTAATAAAACTCTGACATTCTAATGTGATATGATGAAAGAAGTTATTTCTATTAGAAGTTGGAAGCGAAGATACTATGATGAAAACTTTAATAACTTGAAATGTAATATGGAACTTTATAACACATCGCAAAAAAAGATCTGAATTTTAGATGAAATAAAAAAATAAGTACAAATCGAAGTTATACAGATAATAAAAGCTAAAAGTATTACAATATTTTTAGTTTATTTTTAACTTATGTTTTAGTCATAATCCTTTTTCGACCGAAATAAATTAATGATTTTTTTTTCTCACGTACTAAAATGAGAATGTAGGTGTTAGAACTTCTTAGATAAGTCCACGGGGAAAACTTTCAGCTTGCAACCTACCTCGATGACCTCAGCCTTCTCTTCACTTCAGATCTGTGAGTTCTCAATGAGTCTGGAAATTGTGTTTTATTCTCTTTGATTTTCCAACTCAGAGGGCCAGCATTTTGTGTAATCGAGAACTTCACGTTACTAAATTTGTTAGGATGCCCAGAGCCAGAGGCGATGGATTGATTTGGTATCTCTAGTTTCGATAGTTATTATAAAAGAAAAAAAAACCATAATGACGTATGAAAAGGAAAACATTAGCTTAAATCCAATAAAGGACGCTTTAGACGAGATTAAAGTAAAGATTTGTGCATTTATGACTATTTTGAAGAGAAAAAAAATAGTGAAATAGGATGTATGATGATTCAGTAAACGCTTTATAGGAGTGTTGCCAAGTAGGCTTTTGGGGGGGGGGGTGAAACCACTTTTCTTACAATTCATTTGATTTGACATTTTAATTCACAGTCTATTAATAAAAAAGAAGTAATAACAAGAGTAGAATATTTAATGTAAAGTCATTTATCAAAAAGATAACTTGGAAATTGGAAGTTTTGAAATATTCCTTTAATCAAATATTTTCAATTATACTTCCAGAACAGAAAATAAATTATCATGATACATTAGCAAATTTTTTAAAATTATCAGATGGATATCCCTATTAGGTCTGAAGAAAAATGATTACAGTTACATCATTAATAGTTTAATAATGAAATATTTTGAGAAAAATTCGTATTGTAATAAGTTACAAGCCTTCGTACTACCAATCAATCTGTATTTGACATTATATAGTGACTACATGCCGCAGATAGCTTTGAGGTCACGATTTTCCGTCTCGTTTCCTTTTTAGATTTAAGAAAGAATTCGCTCCGCTTACCCCAAATTTAAATTTAAAATACTGGATTTTTTTTTTTTACTTATCAGTTAATTGTTCGTGAAACAAAGAGAATGAAATTTCATTTTTAGAAAGTTGACTTCAAAAGAACTAAGATAATCAGTAAACTGTTCAAGATAACAAAAAATAAAATTAATTAAATTAAAGTTTTTTAAAAGTTATCATCTAAAAAACTGAACTTTTACTATGGTCTGAATAAGGCCACTCTATCATGAAAAAAATGTATAATTGTTTAACTTTTTTCGTTTTGTAATTATCGTGTTATATATATAAGTCGGATGTACAGACTCTCTCTGAATGGATTTCGTTGAAAATTTGACAGTTTATAGTCGGATGTACAGACTGTCTCTGAATGGATTTCGTTGAATATTTGACAGTTTAGAGTCGGATGTACAGACTGTCTCTGAAGGGATTTCGTTGGAAATTTGACAGCTTATAGTCGGATGTACAGACTGTCTCTGAATGGATTTCGTTGAAAATTTGACAGTTTATAGACAGTTTATAGTTGGAGTGTATAGTCGAGGTCGATTTTTCTTAACGATTATAAGATTTTCTGTTCATATACTTCACATACGATAAAATCAGAACTCAGCACATCATCGAAAACAAGAAACAATTGGCCTTTCAATGAAAAATTTTTTTTTAAATAATTTGCATAATTTACTGAATTTTAAAGATTTAAAAAAAAGAGAGTGTTCTTCAGAAATGTTTTAAGAAAACAAATTGTTTATGGCATAAATTGCATATGATTCACACTTACTTTCTAATTAAATGCTCTGTTTCTCTACTAGAATTAAAATGTAGCAAAGATGGAGGTCATTTAATTAGGTAATTGGTGCGAATCATAGGTGTGTAGATGTCAGCGTTCTACTTTCTTCCATTTTTCAAACATTTTTGAAATAATATCTGGAGCAATTCTTCGTAATTTAAAACAAGAATGGTTGAAATATCTTTTTCTCATTAGTTTTTTATTTAATTGTTTTGTTCGCGAATTCATGCTAGAAAATTTTGTTACTTGCTAAACTTGGCAAGACTGAAAAATTAAGCCGAAAATCATAAATTATTTTCACACATTTAAAGTATTATCGTTTGCTTTTAGCATTTTAATTTCTTTGTCTTCTTTTATTTTTTTCCTTTTAATAGAACTTTGTAGATTCGTTTTTTATCGTCTGCAATTCATGTGATGTAATTATCATGATGAAAAATGAATATGCAAAGACCATTTATTTATTTCCATAATTACGACTTTTATTAAAAATTAAGGCTCGGAGTATCCTAAAAATTATTTTCACATATTTAAAGCATCATCATTTGCTGCTAGAATTTTAATTTCTTTCTGATTTTTCTCATTTTAACAGGACTTTATGAATTTGTTTTTTATCGTCTGCGATCTACCATACGATGTGATGATCAAGATGAAAAATGAATATGCAAAATTCATTTTTAATTTCATTTTTTTATATCATTTTGTGTTAATTTACATTAGTGTGATTTTTTTTTGTTTCCTCGACTTTATTTGGCTTTATATTTAACTTTATATTTAATCTCGACTTTATATTTAATCCTATGCTTACTGTTAATGCTAATTATCAAATAGTTCATTGTGTTTGAATTTTAAAAAATAATTTCTTTATTTATATTGATTTTGTTCATTTAACTCCCCATCTCTTCGACAGTGTTCCATATTGGAGATATTTAGCGTAATTTAATTTGACATTTTTATCATAAACCCAGCACCCCTCCCTTTCTAAAGAAAAATTATCTACTCTTTTATTTCGCTTATATAGCTTCTGTTCAATTTTTTTTAAATAAAATATTCTAAAATCGTTAATATTTCTGATATAAACCGAACTGTTTACAACTGTTACTATTTTGACAAGGTAGCATAAATACCAAAATCAAATTATCTGCATCTTATCTTCCTGCAATATTTTTCAGGATAATTTCTGAATGTCAAAAGTGATATTTAAGGACAACAGATTTGTTTCCCGTGCGACATTTAAACCTTATCTTTAAAAAAAATCGATTGAAAACCTCTACCTTATTACCTTATGCCAAGAGGGGGGGGGTGAGAAAGAAGTTCCAGATATAAAAGGTATCCATTCTTCCTTATCCTTCTCTCCAGGGCCATTATCTGAAGGGTTCGAAAGTCAAGTGCCTTTTTAACAAAGGAATGGAACTGATAAAGGAAAGGATATTTGACTGTCATCAAAATTCACGGTATATGTTGTGGGCGTTTAACTGAAAAGCGCTTGCACGGATTTCTAATCTTTTTAAAGGCTTAACTGAATATGAATCGAATATCCTTTAATGCTAAGATAACGTCGGAAGTGACTCAGTTATCGATAATATGCACATTTAAAGTTTAAACAAATATTTATTTTGTTATTAAGAATAATAATTATATAGAGATATGTTATTTAGTAATTAATTTAGTGAACATGACATAGAATAAAAATATAATATTGAAATCATAAGATTTTATTCAACTTTAGTACAATAAAAAAAATATTCTGGAGTATATGAAAGAAAAATTCTGAAAGCGATCTATCTAGTTAATATTCAACAGATGCAGACGATTTTGTATTTTATTTGATTTATTTAGAATTATTAATCGTCTATCACATGACGATGGAAGTGAAGTAAATATCATGGGATATCAGACGACTTTATTTTGAGAAATCTGAAGGCGTCTACAGTCTTATTTATTAAAATCCTGTTATTTCACAGCGACCTTCCTTTCATTTTTTAATTTTATTCAACCCATTAAATGCAAATATTTATGAGGAATGAAAAAAGGAGGAAAAAAAATTCGGAATTCATTCAGAACATGTAAGGAATAAAACGAGATTTATAATATTAGTGAAAAATGATTAGTAATCATTTTTAAAAAGAATTATATTTAAGCATCCCAATTTTATTATTGTATGAATAAAGCCATAAAGAGTATTAGAATAATTATTAGAACTTTATGTAATCAATCGATGTTATATTTTAATTCGCTATCATGTAAATTAACAAAGTACTATGATTTACCCATGCGATTTGAACCTTTTATATTTAATTAGATGAATTCTCTGTTATGTCTTAATTATAGTAGAAGATTGATTCACTAAATACTTTAAAGACGTGAATCACAGGTGTGAATGAAATGACGTCAGCGGTAGTCAACATGTTAAACAGCAAGAAGATTTAGCTTTGCAAATCACATCATTTTCAAAACTATCTGAAAGACTTTGTACAGCTGCATAAAAATAGTAACATAAATACAATTATGAAATAATTTTGAATTCCAAATTTTGATTAAAATAATTAAACAAATGTGTAATCGTTTGATTAAAAAATTTTATTTAAAAACTTTCCTGGTACATATTTATATTAAATAATGCAATAATTTACATTCGTCTTAGATTTGATGCTAGTGAGAATGAAATGAAATGAATTAAGTAAACAAGAAGATAATCAAAAACCTGTTGGGCAATAGTTATAAATAGACTATTTGTAAGGAGGAAAAGGATACATGTAAAACCTTACAAATTTCCCATGATGCCATATTGTGCATTTAATAAAATAATCCAAAAAGAAAGAAATGCAGTATTTGAAAGCAAAATCAGTGTGAAAAGTTTTCCAGTTGAAATGGTTAAAACTGCATTTTTCCCAGGTATGTAAAATTCAGGCTTCGCAATAGAATGGCATTTCATCCATTTGCTGAATCTACGAACTAAATAAACTTTTTTGATGCGATTTCTATTAACATTAAAATATTATGAAACAAATAAATTAATATTTTTAAAAAATTTATCTTTGAAATTATGTAAACACATTAATCATTCAGAAATAAGCAGAAGAATACATTGCTTACAAATAGTAAATTCTGCTAAAGAAAGTAACATAACAGCAAAAAGAAAAACTAAGGACAAAAAAAATATCAATATTTTAAAAATATAGAGAAATTCTGGGATGACAGAAGACTTTCCTGTCAACCAATTAGTTTCTTTTTTTAAACTGAAGTTGTTTGTTTGCGTATTTATTTCACGCTCCTGATAATATCATTTAAATTCTATTATTCTAACTTCGTTTAAACTTCTGTCTTATCACATTGCCCATTTTTTTCCTTATGTTTTTTAACATGGTATTGTTTATAAGATTACATATTGCTATCAATTGAGTCATTCGTCAAAAAATCGTTCAAAGCGTTTTACATGATAAACTGAAGGATCTGAAGCTTCAAATTTCACTCTTATTTGAATTTGGAAATTAATAAAGACATTTTTTTTATTTTAATTAGATGTTTGATTAAAAATTTATCAAAATTAAATAAATTATAATGTTTGCTTCAATAACGCTGGAGTATATTAATCCTCAAAGTATCATTAAAAAGTACCATTACAGCATTTTAAAATTCAAAAAATTTTCTTTTTAATAATAACAATTTTAATTTCATTAAAGATTTTTCTCACTCTATTAATAAATTTTTAAAAACATTTTCCAATATTTTATGACATTGCTTTTAGTAGTTTTAGTTATTGCCTTTATACCCACGTGCGTTGCCACAAAATTAAATATTAGGGTGCGAGATTACATGCCCCCCCCCTGAGGTTTGCTACATAAACCTCGTTGGTATCGCTCGCTATAAATAGGACCTGCCATCTATTATAGTTGTTGTAAAAAAAAAAGAATTATGATTGAACTTAATTCATTTGTTTATAATGCCTCGATTCAAATCAGAACTGCATGAAATGCTTTCGGCCTTGAAAAAGGTATTTTTCTTGATTTTTGTGAGCACTCAGAAGACGAATAAAATTAACAAAGATCATTATGCAAGTGCAAAATAAAGGAAATAAAGAGTTTCAAGATTATTTTAAGAAAATTCTGAACGCAAATTACAGAGGAAGCCGCTTATTGTGTCCGCTCTTAATGTTATCATTCAGTTTATGATATCAAATTCCTTTGACAGAGAACCGCAGTATTCGAATATGCACGAAAACATGCGTTCAATGATTGTTCACATATATACAAGTATGTTGAGCATCTTGAAACAATCTTCATTCAGAACGCCTTTCAAAACTTTACTCAGTTAAATCATTTTCCCATTGAATTCGTTTTCTTTCATTTTTTATAATACTTAACAGTGCGGCGGAGATACATGTTTAGGTAATACTGGTAAACAACCGAACGATAAACAGCTGGCATGCTTTTATCTATCGAAAGAGAAATCACGTGAGCAAACCCGTATGTGTTGCCGAATCTTCTAGTTAATTAGCACAATTTTTGAGAGCAGATATATATATATGTTTGTGTGTATGCTATCAGGCTTTATAATTAAGAGAAATATTTAAAAATAAAATAAAGAACGAGGTCAAAACTTGCTATGATACTTTGGACTAACGGTTCGATTTTCTTAATTTTTTTTCACTCGCTGATGATGTAACATAGAAATGGAATTAAATTGAAATTTTAATTAGATTGTCTTTTTCTGTAAACGTTTTCAATTCATCACATTTATTTTTTTATCGATAAATATCGAAAAAACGTATTCGATTTTATAAAAAGAAGAAAAAAAACTCTTGTCACATTCCCCCCCCCCTACCATTTTCTCTTTCGAGCGCCCCTTCCAAATTATGAATCAAATATTCTAGATATGACTCCAATATTTAAAAATATTTCAACATTTAATAGATTAATTAGACAACAATTAATAGAATAATTAAAAGCAATGAAGTCTAGTAAATAATATTTAAGACTAATAAACTAGGTTATTAGTCTTGTTAAATATTGTCTTTTTTTTAAACGAAAGACTGATATCAGTATTTAAGCTACTGTCATTTTTTTGTAGCGAAAACGTTTCATTTTTTTCTCTGGCCAAGATATTTTTATGATTGAAGATATTTTGCAACCCCTCATTATAACGCAAAAATACGTCACAACTTTTCCAAGTTCAGTTTCACCAAAAAAGAAAAATGATGATTCACTGACTATTAATTTATCTTGTGAAATAAAATGTTCTCTTATTATATCAATATTCTCTTATTATAATGAAGGGGTACAATTCAGCAACAAATAATTTCAACTTTTTCTGTAAATAACCTGGCTCTTCATTCATCAGTTTCTTTCAGAATTAAACGCACATTAAATTAGTTAATAAACAATGAGCATTTTAAAGTGATTTTTCAAACAATTATTATAATTATTTTTCATAAGTCTTGAAAAGTTTCTAAACCATTTGCATGTACATAATGATAACGAAACCCTAAGCAACAGATGTTATTCCAACTGTTACTCATTCAACGGAATTTGTAAATCATTTCATTTAAAGCAACCTTTTTTTTTTTTTTTTTTTTTTTCATTATTGAATCATGATAAAAGTTTTCACTTTACTATCTTTTATATTTTTATGAACGTTTTTAAAATCGTCTGCTCTGAAATGTATTTCGAATATCTCTTAACATTCTCTCAAATAGTTTAATGCACATATTTTTTTTAAAAAAAATAATAAACATGCAGAAAAACTGTAAGGAAATTGTAAATTTTATATTACAATTGAAAAGTTTATTTTTCAAAAACTTTTAAATGGCTTAAATGTGGTTTAATGAAATAAATTAATGAAATTATTGAGAGCAAGCGTTAAAATTTTGATTAATATTTAGCTCAACATTTATTTAAAATTTTAAAAACCATTTTTTTATTGAAAACGTAGTAGTACTCAATAAGAAATAGCTGTGTGCCAAGAATACAGTCAACAGTATGCCTTGTAGAGATTTCCGAAAGATTTCTTTTTCATCTCACACTATGCAATTTACATATAAAGGGTGTCCCAAAATTAACCCATGATTTGAATTTGCCACCATGCTGTAAGGTGTTGGCACCCCCTTTAAAAAAACCGTTTGACGGCTGATAGGTTAGGTTCAGTAAAAATGGAGCGTAACACGACAGAACAAACTGTTAATACAAAATTTGTATTAAATAAAAAAAAACACATTTTTCTATACATTGTCATATTTTTACTGATTGGTAAAATATACAAGATTCGGTTATGTATGGGATAATACATAGAACAAATGGCTTTCATGGTTCTGCTTGTACATGCGCACTCTTTTGTCGAAATCCTTTTTGATCATTTTGCATAAATATTGCTGAATTTCGTTGATGCAGCGTTGAATTTCCTCCTTCAATGCACTCTAGCTTGTGGGCTTGTTGGCATAGACCTTTGTCTTCATACAACCCCGTAAAAATTCAATGGTGTTAAATCATGCTATCTAGAGGACCAATTCTCACATTTTCGAACTGTGGCTGCAAGACTTTCATTATTTTTGAAATATTGTTCAACAATGAAAATATATAATTCTATCGTGTAACGCTCCATTCTTACTAATCCTTTCTAAAACTATCAGCTGACAAATGGTTTTTTTAATAGCGTTGCCAACACCTTACTGCAAATCGTTCGACCTACAGCTACCAAATTTGGCACATGCATAGATGCATACCTTGGCGGTCGGAAATGTTCATTTTTTGGGGTTCATTTTTTCAATTTTTAATTAAAATTTTATTTATTAATTAAAAACTAACTTTTCCGCCAAAAAATATTTTTATTTCCTCACCGCCAAATGAATAAGGCTTCAGTTTTTTTCCACGCTAACAAGGATAGGCTTAACATATTTTCGGCCGATTATTTCAAACGATTTTGTTTATTTTCTTAGTGTTTGATGCATTTAAAATTTAACATTGTTAATGAATCGATCTTTCAGATTCATTCTGAAGTACTTTTGAATTAAAATAAAATAGAATAAGGAAAATTAAAGATTTCTAATCTGCATAGCGTTACCCCAACTGGCGTAGAAAATTCACTCATTTGTGTTACCATAATTGCCGTTAAAAATTCACGCATGCGCATTATGTTCTGATTGTTGACAACTATTTTCAACGGATGCGGACTTGATTTAAATTATTTTTAGGTTAATTTTATGCTTTTGTAATTAAATTGTATTTATATTAGTCATATATTTTTTGTATATGCTTACAGTTTTAAGTACACCGTTTTTTAAGTAGTTTCCTTTAACCTGTTTTCGACCGATTATTTTAAACGATTCTGTTTATTTTCTTAGTGTTTGATGCATTTAAAATTAAACATTGTTAATTAATAGAGCTACTCATGATGAATCTGAGAAAGTTTTGTTGACAAATTCTTGAGATATTACATAAATTAAGAAAGATATTCTTTAGTGCCCATAAGGTTTAAATGCTCAGTGACTCTGTTTTCAGTAATCATATTAAAAAAAATGCTTTGTTTCAGTAAAAAATATTATTATATTAATTGCAGATTAATCATTTCCATTTTAATTTAAAGCACAGATTCTACCGGGAGCTAACAGAAAATTAGAGATATACATATTACGTTATGACTGAATGCCTTTACAATATTATGAGTGAATTATATGACTATCAAAATTTGAAGTTTTGAAATATTTTAATGAAGAAGCTATTAAAGTAGGAATTACATAAAATATTTAATTTTTAAAATTTTAACGAGCATTAAGATTGGAGAAACGGCTGGTCGCCAAAGGCGGCTAGTTTAACAATAAAGTAAACTCGGATGACTCGCGGGCTGAATTAAAATAAAATAATAAGGTCAGAAACAACACGATACTCACACGTCACAGAAAAAATAGAAAAAAAGAACGGAATGAGAAAGTATCTAATAAGGCGAAAATCAAAGTCAAAGAATGAAGAATTCCGAAAATGCGCTCAGCCCTCCGCGCCTCACTTCTTAGTGAGATAGAATCGTTGGAAAGTGATCGTCTCAGGATACTGAAACGAACACCATACATATTTTATTGAAATATGTATGGTGTTCCCACTAATTATAAATTGGTAAAAACCACACATATTTCATAGACACTAATTATTTTTAAAAAAAGTAGCAACAAGTTAACAAATGAAACTTTTTTTTATCACACTAAAAATAACCTAAATTCATTTTTCAATGTGCACATTCATTCTAATTTATTGAACATCTCTGAACCTTTATTTAAGAATTCTTATTGACTTTTCGATCTAAACCTTGAGAATAATTCTTTTATCAAAGGACGAAATCATTAATGCAGTTCGAAGAATTCAAAACAAAACAAAAGATAAATACAAAACGAAAAAAATTAAAAGAAGATATCTTTTATAAGAACAATGAAACGCGTGTCATTAATTTATGCTGACATCCATTTCCCATGTCGCTCTATTAAAGCGAATATACACATTGTTTCTGCTATCTGTTATGCAGTTTCCGTTTCAAGGATACGAATTAGCTAATACTTAAGAATCTAAATTGATTTTTATAGCTCATTTACAGAGCAGTTCTAACCAAACTGTTAGGCAACGCGAAGTTAAGCCTAATGCCCTAATAAAAGACGTCGTTCGTAATAACTACTACTTCGACTTCCTGGTTAGAGTCACGTGGATTGCAAATAACCAATCAGCGAGTTCGATGAGACAAAAGAAATTGTTAAGTCAGAAGAATTTTAACGTCGCTTTTCGCAATTGATTGTGCCACATCCGATTCCAGTTCCTATTACTTCAAGTTTGTCAGAGGTAATGGTAAATGGAACAGATTTTAATCAGTATTTTCTTTATTGATTACCAAGTCTTTTAAAGATTTAAAGAATGTTTGTTTCAAAACATTCAATACGATGTTGAAAGTGCATTCGTAAATTTATGGAACGAATTTTTTTTTCTTTAATTTTTCATCTATATCGAGAAAATAAAGAGGAAGTATCGCAATCGTCAAAAAGAATTTTCCATTTTGAGATAATGGTGAATTCTCGCTTTTCAGACTTTTTGAGTCCAAAAAAATTTTTTTGAAATTATGTCTGTCTATCTGTAAAAACAATAATTCCAAAACTCTTTAAAATGGATGACTAAAATTTGGTATTTGGCCTTTATACAAAATTTTTAGACTTTTATCGAATTTTGAATAATAGAGGAAGTTGGTTTAAGTGCAAGTTAGGAAGATAAAACGAAAAGAGCTAGAAGAAGAAAAATTTACCTCAATTTAGCATCTAGAATATATTCGTATCAGATTTGGAACCAAATCCGTCAAGGGATGGATCGTCTGTCACTCTGTATATTCGCAAGCATGGAAATGCGATAACTTGAAAATATATAGGCTTAGATAAACGAAATTCGATGTGTAATCGTGTTCTTAAAATTGCAGTGCTCTTTCAAATTTGGGTGTGAATTAGTGGACAAAAGTGTAAATGTATACTTGACTTTTTTACTAAACTATGATGTAGGAAACTCTAATGTAGAAAAACTCTGAACATAAAAATCTGAGTACTCTTGGCTTTCACCGTCTTGTCCTAAGTCCGCAATTTTATGCGGAGAAATTGGAATAACACTTTTATTACAGAATATTCGAGAAAGCTTTGGGGAAACTGTTCCTGTTAATTACTTTTTTGTTCCTGTTAATATATATATATATGTAATGATATTTTAAACTTTTAATTTCAATTTAATTAATTTCCAAGATTTTATCTTAAGTTAGCCCATAGTAACTTCATTCTAAAATATTATCTTATTTCGTGATACAATTCCACTTTCTCTAATTAATTAATTCAAGATAAGCTTTATAAAATTGCTTAGTCAGCTAAACGCCGATACTTTCACACGCTCGGCGTGAAGGGGTAAAAATGTCCAGTAAGCAGATTCTTTCTTAAAAGATCCCTGTGTTTCCCTTACATGTGATTGACATGTGTCAGAAATCCCTATCAGAATCTTATCACTGTGAAGAAATATATTCCCTACCAAAATCTAAGGTTATATAAGGCGAGGGATAATTTATTTCGGCCCTTTTTTCCCCACTTCCGCTTTTGGCCACGCTGTGGCGGACGCGAAATGTCCGCATCCTTGCTTGTAAATAATTATGCTTTCCCGATGGATTAAAAATGAATTTAAAAATGTAAGAAGTCTCTTCACTGTCTTCAAAATGCATTCTGCTTCACAACAAATAATGTTACATATTAAAAAGCCGACAGGATTCCGAAAATTATTATTATTATTATATATATATATATATATATATATATATATATATATATATATATATATTTATTATAATCTTAAGAAAATTCGAGAATTGCAACTAAATTCTGCATTTTAGTCTTCTTTGAAATAGAAAAAAAATATTTTGGAATTATATTTATCTGTCTGAACATGATACTTCGAAAACACAGCCAGCATATTCAAATTTGGTATGCCATCTCTACACCAGAGTTGTAGATATTTTTCAAAATTAGAGCAATTTGTTCCCCAAGAAGAAGCAGTTTTCTAAAAATAAATTCTCTTCGGTATATGATAAAGCTCAACACAAAATTCAATATCAGGGGTAAAAGTTTCTACATTTTAATAATGTAAAATGGACAGAATTTAATATCTGTTAAATCTCCTCAAGTAAACGTAGCTACTCAGATTTTTTTTTTTTTTTAAAAAAAAAAAAAAAAAAAAAAGCTATCAGTGTGGAGGGGGGGGGTATTTTTTGCTAAGAAAATTTATTTAAAATAGAGAAAATGAGTGAAAATTGTAATAAATACTAAGATAAAATTATTTTTTCTCATTTATATTAAAGCAAAATTGACTGAAAAATAAGATTGAGGTTAGTTGTATACAAAACAATAATAATTACAAATTTGACTACTGCGACCCGCCCGAAAGCACACGGATAAAACTGAATGATCGAACCAGCGCGATAGCAACACTGGAGGGAACTGTGATTGAATCCTAAGGGCTATCACCGGCCACGGTACAACCCTTCCCGTGGGAGATACGTCCCGTCATTGATGTGAGGTAGCCAACCCCCACCTTTTTTCTGTACCCACCAGGATGGCAAGAACCGCCACCATACCGAAGCTTATCATGCTCATTTTTGAGGTCCCCCCCCTGGTGGGATACAAAACAACACAAAAGTGATTTTGGAACGGATCTCGTAAGTTTAACTGCCGGTCAAATGAGGACAACACTTGTACTTCTCCTTTTCTCTAAGCTTCCACTAACAACCAACAAAGAAACATTTGCTACCGAAGAATTTAATAAGCATCATACTTATTTACACGGCAAATCTTCAACGAAACCGGGTTTCGAATCTGAAACCCTTTGATGACTATGTTCAAACTTTACCACTTGGGTTGCGAGATGCGGAATGGGAAATAGGAAAGGGGGGGGGGAGAAGAGAGTTTGAGTTCTAATGTTCTAATTTCTCTGTAAATTGGCGATAGTAGGAACACAGTTTCACCATATTTTCCCTCATATTCCATCCGTACACACTCTAAATAATTATGAACTATTTGGAGAAGCATCGAGGACGAGCTTTTGCAATTTGAATTGAGGTTTCAAGAGTTTTTTTTTTTTTCTTTCTTTTTCCCTTCTTTCTTTCTATTTTATAATTCACAATTTATTGTTGTGATATATTTCTTTGTTATATGTGATGTGTTTTTATTTTTATTTTTCATTACTCACAATTTATGCGATGTGATTGATTAAAAGTTTATAATTTAACTTTTTGCACGAAACAATCACATTTATAATGAAGAGAAGTTGGCTAATATCATAAAGAAATTTTTAAGGTGGTGGTGGTCTGGGGGACAGTTATTGCAGAGAATGTTGCAACTCTGAAGTCCTAACAAGCTACTGCTGGGTCAAGGTTGAAGTGCCAAAATCCGCCAAGAGGTCTGAGCAGGTGTAGATCTCTATGTAACATTGAAAACAACCATCACTTTCATTAATATATCGGCGTTGAGAGCGTTTTAAGGTCTCCAAACAATACATCCGTCGAAATAATTTGAACCACCACAAATGACCTTGACCTTTTGGCCTAAAAAGCGGAAAGGAATGACCTCAAAAAGTTTGCCGGCTCAAAGTATTCTTTCTGTGCTGCATTTTTAACTCTATATACCATCACTTAATGAATGAAACTTTTTTTTTGTTGCTGTTTTATCGATGACAGATGATCTTTTGACACCCGCATGCCATTTGAGCAAAGCAGACAATTTAATTGATAATTATAATTCCATTAACCTAGATTTGTCGGTCGGTTTTTTATTTCTTAATGATCGAACCTTGTATTCGAAAACTAGTGTTCTCGGGCGTTATAGATTAGACTTCTACTTTTCAGAATCTAGATCGAACTTTCTAAATTTCTAAATCTACAACTTTTAATAATGAAAGGTCAATAAGTTCAAGAAAGGTCAATAAGGCTGTTCATCTATCTTTTTCAAATTTTATTTTTTTATCAAATTTATTATTTATCAAATTTTATTCATCTAGTAAAACTACACAGACAGATTTTAAACAGAATCCTTCTTCTTTAGTTTCCAGCTATGGAAAGAAGTCAACGCTGTTAAATATTAGATGGAAAGAAATTAATTTGAATTTCAGAATAATACTATAATCAATTGTTGAAAATTAGGCAAAAAAAATGAAAACTGCCAAACTTAGAAAACTGTAATTAAATTGACATAATTAAAAATTGACATAATTTTAATTTTTTTTAAAAAATTCAGACATTATAAAAAAAATTTTTTGCAATAATAATTAAATAATTAAAATTAAAAAAGACTTCTTCAAGATGCACATTTTTATCGTCTATATTATTAATATGCAGGCGCTATTGTTTAATATGCAGATACATAGGTGCTAAATTTGATTGTTGTAAGTCTAGTGATATGGTCTATAAAATGATAACAAATACATACTGTTCGGTGAATATCATAATCTAAATCTGTTAATAGACATTTAGCAAACGATTCCTTTTCAGACATTTTATAACTGCTACTATTTTTATTTTGTTGAAATATTATTAAAAAGTAAAAGCAAACGATTTTTTTCTTTGATAAACATATTTTGTTAATATTATTTCATTTATTTTTTGTATAATAGCTGATGATCCATTGTAAACCTTCTGGAATCTCGCAATGTTTGTAAGATACGCTGTTATGTTGAAAAAATAAACAAGCCGATGGAATTCTAAATTGCTTGGAGTATTATTTTAGTTTTAAGAATTTAAGATGCTCTGCAAGCCATATTTTAAAGCTTAAGAAAACGGGTAGTTTTCTAGAAAGCATGCAAAACATACACTTCATCTTTATTATTAGTTGAAATAACAATTTTTGAAAGTCCGCATTTATTTTTTAATTGACTGGATTATTTTCTAGATGAAGAATAACTTTCTATCCATGTACGATTATCATAACTGTATTTATAAAACACTCAGTATCGCGATGGTATTGAACTAGTTTTCGGTTTCGTTTATTTAAACATTCAAGGTTCGGATGCACTAGTTTGATTTCCGGTGCAAATGTTTTGTCAGCGGCTATCTACATGCTTTACACTCTCTGTTTGAAAGGATTAATGAGTTTTAAAATCTTACGTCTTGGGGACACTTTCAGAAAACTAAACTCGGTGTTTTATTTCTGCAGTTTCTTATACATTTAAAATATAAGACTCTTTTTAAATCAGAGGGAGTTATCGCCCCAAAACTTTCTCTCATATTCTCTAATAAAGTTCTCATGCCAGAGACGTATTGGCGTATGTCTTGGCGTTTAATAGTCACGAAATATTAATTTTTGGTGTGAGTTTAGCATTTTTACTGAATCAATCGTGTCATCCTTGGCACGATATTTGGCAATTAATCCATGGCATGCCTTAACAGTAGCCAAAAATCGAATGTGTGTTTTAGATACGCTTTTCTCAGCCGACTGAAACAAAAATTTAACACAAAATTGCACTTGTTGTTACAAAATTTGCTATATTTAAGTTACATATTTCCGAACGTACAGACGGATTGAAAGTCAACTCGTTGTTCGATTTGGCCCAAAATTTTACAGATCTCTATCTTATCGATGTTAAATCTGTTAAAAATTTTAACTATTTAATTTAACTAAATTAAATTAAATTTAAATAATCAACACCTTACGAAATTATATTCGAACAACCAACCAGATGGATTTCCTCTGAAAAGATTTTACTCAAAACTTGATAGAAATATACAAATTTGGTATAAAGACCGTATACCAGATTTCACCCGTCTAGCCCGAAGCGTTTTAGAGTTGTCTTTGTCATAGACAGATAGGCGAACAATTTCTAAAAATATATATTTCGAGCTGAGAGAAGTCGAAAACGTGGCGATTCGTCAAAAACTCGAACGAGAAAATAAAAATGGCTTCTTTGTTATTTGTTCATTTAGTTTAAAATAAATACTTTCATCAGTTTTAATCTGAGTGGGATACCATTTTATTGTTACTTTTGAAAATTTCATTTGAAGAAATAATTGGACAAAAAGTTTATAAAAATGAAAATAATATAGAGCTTAATGCTTTTTGTACCGTATTCAAGTCCAATTTTAATTTGGCATTCGAAAATTGATTTCTAAATTGATATAGAGATTGTATAAATAAGTGATTTTGTATATTATAATTACGGATATTTAATTATAACAAATCAAAAATTTGAATTAGCTAAAAACATTAATAAATAATCAATAATATTAAATAATATTTTAAATAACTTTTCATTTCTGAATTCTAAGAACCAGGACTTTTATCTTGCGCAGACACATGTAAATAATTTACTTTTTTCAGTAAATAATTTGTTTTCTTTTTAATTTGAGATAAAATTATTATATGTTAATTATGTTCAAACCTTTAATTATCCCAAATCAAATCTTTATTTAAATTTAATTAAATCAAATCTTTAATCTTTCATTCTTAACTTGCGAAATGAATTAAAAATAAATTTTAATATATATTTATCGGAAGGACTTAAAATTGACTTTTGTTATATTCAGATTTTAAATCATTAGCCAGCAATGCTGTCAATTTAAACCTATAGTCTACCTAAAATTTTTAACAGAAATTATTTTTAATTACAAATAATAGAAAGAAAAATAAAATAAAATAACTTTTTCATCTTTTGTTTGCAATATTAGATGTATTTAGATAGCTTTTCAAGCTAATACAATGTACACATTTATGATTTCTTATTCTTTACATTTTCTATGTTTTTTTTAAAAATTAGTTATTAAAAATCGGTCAATAATTATTTAAATCAGGTTAAGATTATGTAGTCTGAATTCCTGACCAAAAATTTTGCCAGACGATTTTTATTTATTTAAACCAAATGAAACTACTGCCATTATCTAACAACTGAGTGATTAGAATATAGAATTTATTTGAAGCATAAACATGAAGAAGAAAGAACAGGAAAGCTTCTTTTGATATTTTGTTCTAGCATAGCGTATTTGTACAGCTGATATTGTATCATTGTCAGCGGTTTTCAAGAAGATGTCTTCAAACCGGAAAAATATCTTTCACCGGTATTTTGAATGTGAATTCTTTACATGTACGTTAGAAGTGAGTCGTTTTTTTAACGGAAGCATTTTGATATCAACTATCGCTAAGGAAACCAGTCCTTGTAGACAGAAAGCTTGAAGAAAAAAAAAACTCCCTAATTCTTAGAAGATACTAGTCTGGCATTTTAGGATACAGATTCATTTTTGTGGTTTCGTTCACTTTATAATTCTGAACTTTCCATTCACAAAATAATAAAAGAAACTTTATTTTAGTGGTAAAATTAAATTAACTCAATGAAAAAATATCGGCAAATCCAAAAAATTGGTAATTAAAAGTCTTTTAATGTATAATTAGAAATTAAACAGAAAAATATAGAATTCTAAAGCTTGCTAAGTTACTTTAAAACAAATATAAAATTTTTAATTATCTTTGCAAATAGTAAAAACAGTAATTTAAATAACAATAATTACTCGGTATTCTTTATAGTAAAAATAATAATTATTCGGTATTCTTTCTATTAATAAAGTAATTACTCTTTATTCTTTTGAAGTTAGAGAAGAACTGTCTTATAGAGAAAAAAGTATGCGGCTTCTTAAATGTTCGAAAATCATAAAAGCATAATGTTCAAATTCCACTCTAAATTTCAAACTGTCTCTACAAGTAGATAATTCTTAACTAAGCGATTATTTGCTATTAAAAGGAAAAGCAAACCGTTCGAAATAAAAATATTTAAGTAATATCAAAATCCGATAATTAGAAATATTCGATTTTATCCTTAATATTCTGCCTATTTGATTATCTTGCGATTTTCTTCTTCTTAATTCACATCTGCACTTTTCTGAAATTTCTGATAAGTGATATATTTGATATAAAGGTGCTAAATTGCATTGTGAAAAATAAAATCTTTGTATTTTATTTGTTTTATTTACCCACTTTTTAGCTATTTTTTCGAACAGTTATATTTCAAAATTTTAAAAAGTAAATTCTCATATATGCTGCATTTATTTTTCATAACAGCACATATAAAGCGAAGCATTAACAATAACTTTATTTAATTTGAAGTATTTACATAATCATGGTCTTTAATTGAAAATATAATTTTCTGGATATCTTGTCTTTTTAAATGTTCGCGAACAACTATAATAAAAACACATTAATATTTCGTTTCTTACATCTTTATTTGCCTGATATTTTTTTGCACTATTCACTTATTTTCATCCTTTCCACCACCACCCTTCTTCCCCTGTTTAGGTGTTTTAGTTAAATAAAAAAATTTAGTTGAATATTTATTGCTTTACTCTCATGATATTATTTAATAATCCTAACACAATCATTTTTTTATAATCTGTTTTAATTTACCAAAATTGGAAAAAATTGTTATATACTTTAATGAATTATTATATCAAAATAATACATAGCATTTTTTGAAATTCTTTGTAACAATTATTAGGGTAAGGGAGAAAGGTAGGGTAATTGGGAACAAAGTGTAACTGGAAATAGTAATTACAATAAGCACCTTTGAAACCTTAGTGAGCTGTGAAATAAGTGACTTCTTTAGAGGAAAACGATAAACACATTTCCGTTTTTTTTCAGTGGTTGTTTCAATAGCACTTGCCATGGACAAGCCCGCTGTTTCTTTTTTTCAGTGAAATTATCAAACGTTTATTTATTTAAGTGGCAACCAGATACAAAAAAGTGAAATCAAATTGTTACTAAGTATCATTATTCATTGCCTATAGTGTTTGCAAATTGAGTTATTATTTTTTTTCCTTGGGTTAGAATATAATGATTACGAATAAGATAAAATTTTCACTTCTAGATTTTGTCTTGAGAAACAGAATAGGGTTCTCAACTACCTTTGACAATTTTTATCGTTGAGGTAATTAGTAATAAGATTTTAATGTAATAAAAACTTATTTTTTCACCCATTTTGGAAAATTTATTATATGATAGGATACCAGTAAAACACTACTGTTTACCGGTACTACTACCGGTGTTTTATGGTAGTGTTTTACCCGCCAATAATGTTTATTATTTTATGCCAAATCAACATCTGATATTTTTGAAGAAACTACATATTTTAAAGATATAATTTACATATAATACTTTTCACATATGAAGGTTGGTTATTAATCCACCGCTCGGCGCCAAAAATATAGTTAGTTCTTCTTCGTTCCTTTACTCGTTACATTTCTTTATACTTCGTTTCTTTACAATAAGCGAACAAATTTGAAATTCATCTGTAAGTCGAATGGAACATTATTGTCAAATTTGAAGCCTTTTATTTTTGATTTGATTTTTATGTTATAATGAAATGCCGTACATAAATATGAAATTTAGAGGTTATACTAAAGATCTGTTACTTGTACAGTCTCTTGTATTTTATTGAAATGATATTATTGATCATTTTATAATGATACTCTTTATCAAAAATATCAAATATTTTCCAAACAAGGTATAATTTGAATACAATTATACTGTTACATAAATTTCTAAAAACTTGTATCATTCAAAAAGTTCAATTTTTTTTTTTTTTTTTTTTGACTAAATCGAAAGATTTTTAATGTAATATTTAAAATATATTATATTTCTAAAAATTGATAAATCAACAAAATACAATTTTCTTAAAACTTACCTATGGTAAATTATTATATTCATAGGATAGGTTTCTTATAAATCTATCCTAATGTATAACCTAAAATATAGTTATTTTATTGATAATTGAATTGATATTATAATAAAATTATTTTATTGGTAAAATTATTAACTAAATGATAATAAAAATAAAGAGCATCAATAATACGAAATAACAATGATTTAAATAAATTACTTAAATAAATTTTCATACTTATACAGATCAATTAATGGAACATAGCGATTCTTTTTTTTTGTTACAATGTATTCTTTTTGTCTATCCTAATTTAGTTTGAATTTGTTTCAGTTTTCAAGGATACAAATATTAAAAGTACTTAAATGCTCACTGTAGCAAAACACGTCTATTTTTAAAAATTAGGAAAAAGTGACATCTATTTTCTTATTTATTTTTAAAAACAAAGAAAGGCAATGTAACTTAATTTACATATCTATTTAAATAATTAGGTCAAACCTCCACATAACGTTTGCTCACCAGCATAGGCGTTTGACGTCTGATTGCCAATTAACTAGTTTCATTCCAGCATTTTTTTTCCTTTTTCCTGTCTCTTTTTAACGTAATTATAGCATTTATTTTACACCTATGATGTAATCGCATTCAACATACAGAAAATGGTGGATAATAAGGAAGAAATTAAATAATCTAACAGAATAAAAATAAATTTAATTGAGATGTAAAGGAATGCATACAGTCGCAGTCATAAATATAAGAACTTCTTTGACAGACTGTCGTTTTGAAGTTATTTCTGCTCTTAACAAATGTTTTCATAAATAAAAAATATTTTAAAGCAATTATATATTAATATTGTTAATTATATATTTATATTTATATTGTTTAATCAAATTAACATTGAATTCTCATTAATTCAATATTTATTTTATTGAGTTTTCAGCGAAATATTCTAAATATTACAAAAAAAGTATTTGAACGCTAATGTAAATTGCAAAGAAGTATGTACCAAATGTAATTGAAAAGGTTTTTTTTTACCTTTACATATTAAATAAAAGAAATTAAGTAATTAAAAATTTTTTGAAGATTTATAAAAAAGTTTTAGATCGAAACTTCTGAATTTGAAGAAACTCTCTTGAACTAAATGCCTATCTAAAAACTTTCTCTGAAATAAGAATTTGCATACGCCATTTTACATGCAGAAAAATTGAATGTTTTCTTTCGTAAATCATTTTTTTTGCAACATAAAACACATAACCGTTCAAAGGTCAAATTATTTTTTGCTTTCTTATTTGCATATACAAATATAGAATGAATTAACTCGAGTTACATCCTTAAGAGTTTATAGGAAACAGATGATTGGATTCTTTTAAAACCATAAAAAGACAAATCATTCTTTTTTTTATTTCAAAACTTATTTATTATCATTTCTGAAAGAACATATTGTCAAAAAAATAATTTTTTGAGGAAATATTGTTCTTATTGTTTACATGATAGGAATTATTTTTCTAAAACATCTGTATTAGAACAGCTGATTTAAGAATTTATAAACAAACACAAAAAACAAAAGAATAGATTATTTGTTGTTTTAGCAATTATATTTAATTTTCCAACAAACACATGAACAAAAATAAGATGTTCGTTTTGTGGCAGTAAAGTTTCAAAATGACATCTCAAAACATCTTTAATGCTAAGACCACATCCATGTCTGTTTGCAATCGAATATCCGAAACAAATTAAAAATGTTTTCTGTGATCTTCCAGCAATTGTTTTCGATTGGCAGGTGACATTAAATGACGAAAACAAAAGAATTGCCAATAAAGTGAAATTAGTCATAAATTTTAAATCGCTTATTGCAGCAGATGCTAATCTTAGAACCTATTTCCTTTACTTACTTAAATGAAAGAAAAGTTTAAAGAAAATAGAAAAAGGTCAAAGAATGATCGTGACGCTTGCAGAAACTCATTTACTTTTGAAATGTTCTGCTTCATTTACAATTTCTATTTATTTCAACACGCATTTTCTAAATGTTTCAAGCATTCGTGCGTTTACTGATATGAATACTTTGTAATCTGCTTAATTTCAAAAGGATGAAATTATGATAGCCGAACAAAGACTAAAAAAGAATTTTGAGTTCCTACTTTGTGAGATATGCATAAATTTCAGTATGAAAATAGTAGTTGACCTTTGTCTAGTATGCAAATTTTGTAATTTGCTTGTATTTAGAAAAATATAATTATGATGATAGCGACGACACATAAAAGTTCAAAATTCCAAAAATAATTTTCTCAAAATGTTGGATGATTTTCTCTATAACTTAGAATCGGGAATAAATACTTTTGGGGAATTCTGATTTCACATTATAAATCCATCCATAAATTGTAGAATGTATAGGCTCTACAAATCTTAATAAATGTAATGAAAATATATACACTTTTGTAAGTGAAATAAATTTACAATCTCGATTTAACGCAACCATTAAATTATATTCTAAATTTCGACAAGTTTTCTAAGTTGGGCATTTACTATAAATGGTAAATGTATCACTTATGGTACATTAAATTATATTTGAGTTAAATATTTATATTTTGGTATTCTATATTTTAGAATAAATTAAATAATTTTAATTTGAAATATTTTATTCTTTCATTCGAAACGCTGAAGGCATTGATTCTTAAATAGAAAATGTTTAAAGATGGTACTAGAAATTTTTTATTCTTTTTTATCTATGGAAAAAATTTGAGAAGCTGTTTTATCCTCAAAATGGTTTTTATCTATCTTTCAAAAAATTCTACCTTTCAAAAAATCATCTAGTGCATCTAATTCTTGCATCTTCCAAAACCTACATTTTTGTCACAAAGTTGTCACATTTGTTCAAATTTTGGAGAAGGCCATTCACTTTGATTTGAAAAATGATAAAATTGTCAATAAACAAAGCGAAATAAAATAGAAAGAATACTAGAATTGTAACATAGACAATTAAAGCTAATGGTTATAGAAAGAGTGTCCCTCAAATTTGGAACATTTTGTTATTCACTGTCGACGTATAGTCTAGAAAATTGGATCATTTTATTGCGTAGTGCCATTGTATGGTCTAGAGAACTGGCACGTTTTGTAACATTTTGTCGTCATATTGTCTAGAAAATTGGATCATTTTATTGCGTAATGCCATTGTATGGTCTAGAGAACTGGCACGTTTTGTAACATTTTGTCGTCACATTGTCTAGAGAATTGGCACTTTTGTAGCTTATTGTCGTCGTATAGACTATAGAATTGGCCCGTCTTATAGCGTATAGCCGTCGTATTTTCTAGAGAATTGGCATATTCTGCATCTTATTTTCGTCGCATTGTCTGCAAAATTGATACATTTTGAAGCTTATTGTCGTCGTACAATCTACAGAATTGGCACGTTTTATAGCTTATTGTTTCATATAGTCTATGAAATTGGCACATTTTGTAGCTCATAGTCTAGAAAATCAACCTCTAACTTTAGCTGACTGGGTATTTCCGACTGATTTCCATCAGTTCTACAATTTTGATTCATGACCTAGGGCTAGATTATTATTTTTGCTCAATTTTGTCTGGTCAATCAGTTTTAACTTTATATATGCTAGTGAAATGACTGTGCGAATTGAATTTTGGAATTCATTGAGACACATATGAGAGAAAGAAAATGATGCTACAGCAATGATTTTGAAAATATGGAGTTTTTTTTTTTATGTAAATCTTAACCTAATGTGATTTGATTCCATTGCAGATTTTGAAAAAGATACTCCTCCAAATACTCATTTTTCGAATTCTCTAAGAAAGTCTGAGTAACAAAAAGGTAAAGAATTGAAATAATAAATAACAATAAAGGAAAAATATTTCAAATGTCAGCAATCATCCATTTCTAATCTTAATTTTAAGAAATATGATTGTTGCATTCATATCTGAATAGATTTCTCTGATAATGTTGTAGAATAATTTTCAACAAAAATTCATCGGAACACCGAAAAAATTGTGGAATATTATCTCCGAAACTCAACTGAGAATCTGCGCAACAATAACTATAATATCAGAAGAATGTTCGAAATCAACAGAAAAAAAAAATCCTTATTTCCGTTTCTACATTTCTCAAAAAATCATGGGCAAAGTTCAGTTGCCTGAGATATCACTAGTTAGTCATCACGATTCAAAGAATAGCAATCCTCTGATGCAACCACTTCTTTGACTGCACCTTTTACTACAAACGTATTGCGAATAAGACATTCTAAAAACCGTGCCTGATTTCACAATTTCATACGGGTGACCTTATGAATTCCACTACCCATTCACCAAGCATTCCATTTGAAAAAAAAGCGAATTGCTGTGAAATAGGACGTTGATTTGCAATCCGCCCACTTGAATGAAGAGATCTCGCACGGAAACAGAGAAAAAAGCTATCTTCTCATTAACAATGAAAGAACAATAATGAATTTTAAATGGATGTGACCTCAAAGGCATTTTAGTCATTTCCGACTGCACGCTTAAGCATTGGGAAATTTTCTATTTTGGAAAGCCGCTAATGACTTAGTAGCAGGTTGGATGCAATTTTAAGAGTTGACTGCAAGGACGTTGGGAGATGTTTAATAAATAAACAAAGGACTCTAGTCTTTTTTCTTAACGAAGTCCCATTGTTCCACTTAAATACTTTGTTATAAAAAATTCATTGAATAGAAATTCGTAAATTTTTATAAAAAACTAGAGAAAATAAACCCGAACATACAGAGTTTGAAATTTATCTAACTTCTTTATTTGTTTTAGTATATATAATGTTTGACAACGGATTCTAAAACCTTCCACACTTTTGCGCATGCGTTAGGATGGGATTAATTCGGCAAAGTAGAGGTGAGAGGGAAAAATAAAAGGAGGAAATGTTTACATTTAACAAAATTTGGTAATGCGCATATCCTTCCACTTCTCACCCCTTAGCGAGATAGAATCATTGAAAAGTGGCTCTCTCAGTATACTGAAACAAACAGTGCCGAACTATGAAAAAGTTTTTGACTCAGTTTTTCACATGTTTATTTAAATTAATAATATCTGGGAGACCAAACTTCGCACGGCAATTTTTTTTTTCTTTGTAAAATCATGTTTTTTTCGAAGGAAATATTTAGATACGAATCGCATACTGATTACATATGAATATTTTTCAATCTTACCTGCATATGAACGGATCATTTAAATTTTAAAAAAATCATGAATGTGCTTAATTTAATATGTTATTCGATACAATCTGCTATATTACAGTATTCATTTTATAGTTTATCATTATTTATATTTTTGAACTTATATTCAGTTTTACCATGGTGAAATCCAGTCCGAGATGGCGTTATATGACATCGTCAGCATCAAGACAGATAGGAAAAGGCTCTAATAGTTAGTTATAAAAAAATGGTTTTTTTTTGTGTGTAAAATCGCGTTTTATCAGGATGGTTTGGTTTAATTATATTAACGCCTTGTTTTAAAGCAACACTAGGGCTATTTTGGGACAGACCTCGTCATTTTGAACCGCGGTCAGATGACGAGGACGACACCTGATCTGGCACCCCCTTCTCCACTCCACACCAGCGTGAGGACGTTTGGTCATGACGGATTTAACGTGCAACAGACCCCCTTACACGACGGTTCTTCGGTGGAATCGCGTCTCGAACCTGAAACCCTCCGGTTCCGAAGCCGAGACCTTACCACCAAGCCACCGTAGCCCCCTGTTTTATCAGGAGAGACGCCTATATAGATAAACCTAAAAGGCAAAAATATAAAATGTAAATGCATAAGTAAAAATAAAATAAAATAAAAAGCAAAAATCGAACCGAGGACCCACAACACACGCGTCTTCATGTTGCTCGGACCACCATACTGAGGAGCCACCCCGTGCAAGCGGGAGTTGAATATACTTATAGTTATAATTTTTTTAATGCAAAATCTCATTTTTTCAGGAAAGACGCCTATATAGATAAACTCAAAAAGCTAAACCTTATCTAAATATAAAAATTGACCCAAATCGTTTGAGCCGTTTCCGAGATACACGAGAAATACTTTTATTTCCTTTGTAATGCAATAAATGCTATTGACCTTTCTCCTTGCGAATTTTTTTAATAACCTCTCCATTATCGCCTTCATCACTGACTATACTGTTGTTTTCCTTACATTTCGAAGATGTTCTTCGCAATATGTCATGCACTATTAGATATTCAATAATTATAATATCTTCAAGTGAAAGTAAAGTGGGAAAAATTAGATATTCCTTACCTTCTTTAATAAATCCCATGTCATTGAGGGCCGCGGTGGCCTGGTGGTAAAGTCTCGGCTTCGGAACCGAAGGGTTTCAGGTTCGTGACCCGATTCCATCGAAGAACCGTCGTGTAAGGGGTTCTGTTGCACGTTAAATCCGTCTTGACCAAACGTCCTTACGCTGGTGTGGAGAAGGGGGTACCAGCTCAGGTGTCGTCCTCGTCATCTGACCACGGTTCAAAATTACGAGGTCTGTCCTAAAATAGCCCTAGTGTTGCTTTAAAACAAGGCGATAATATAATTAAACCAAACAAACCCATATCTTTGAGATGTTGCCATCTTCCACTGCAGTTAATTAACTGTAATTTTTCAATTCCTACTTTTAGTTCACACTCTCACTATATATATAATATTTATATATCTTGTTCAAATTTTCAATCGTTAATAACATACTTTTTATTCATCCACTCAAGTTCAAATACATTTTTTAAACTTGTAGTGGATGACACTTGATGTTAATACAGTTTTTTTTTTCAAATATTAATTAATTAATGAAATTTGTCCAGTAATTTCTATTTGGTCGTCAAAGTCGGAAAATCCGTCGCCATGTCACCAAATGGTTGCCAAGTTGTCACATATTTTGTATCTATTTAATAAAAAGTAACTAGAATAAAAAAAAATTTTATTGACCTAAGTAGGAATTGACTTTAAAAAATTTTGTTTTATAAATTATTTGTTTTTAACTGTGATTAAAGAAAAATCGCGAAATGTTTCAAAGATCTGGTATTTGCAACCAAAAAATATTCAGCTGGAAAAAAAATTATTTGTAGAGAATAAATAATGTAAAATGTCTTTAAAGTAAAGATTCTACGGAAAATTTCATTAGGTCAAAGAAATTCAACCCAACGAAAGAAAAAGAAATTCGTTGAATAGAAATTCTACTGTAGATTTACGTAAAAATTCTACAAAAGTAAAAATTCCAGGTAAAAAAATTGAGAAAAAAAAATTGTAAGTAATAAGTTATGTCTAAGTCAAACATCAAATGGAATTTTCCATTTTTAAAATCTTTTATATTGCTATATGTAACAAAGCTTTCTCACTTTATCTGAAATGAAGTATAAAAAAAAAAATTTGCTTCGAAATAAAAGTTATTCGCCAAAAGGTTTGACTTCAGAAACTTGGTCTTGGCTTTTGTTATTCATCAGTAAGCATAAACATAATTTTTTTTAAAAAAAAGCATTTTTTTAATTATATCTATTTTCTTGCGAACATAACAATTTAAAAATGCAGAGAGCTAAAAGGATGAAATTTACTATGCGATAATAATGCGAATTCATTCATTTTCTTCCTATCCAACAAAGAACCTTAAATCTGGATCAGATTGCGTAACTCTACATTGTAGTGTTCTCACGCAAAGCAAGCACGTGTTGAAAAACATGCTTGTTTCATGCGTGTGCCGGAATTTCACGTTGCGAATTCGGTGGAATCAATATTTTGAAAGTAGGTGTAAATAAATGAAATAAAACATTTAATAAATATCTTGGTTACCAAAAATAAACGAAGCAAAACTTTCATTAAATACCTTGGTTACCAAGTACACAAAAATAAAGAGCTACAATAATAAAAATTGATTTAATTTTTATCTACAGTTTTAGACCTTGAAATTAAGGGGTAGGTGGGAGGGGACAGCGGGAAAGGTCTCCTTAAAACTTTCTCGCATATTCTCTATATTTTTGAAATAATTAATTAATAATTAAGCTGAATTTCCGCCATTTTCCACCATAACATTCAAAGATCATATGTTCTTACACCGTTTGCTCTACTACACTACGAAGTCGTAAAATATAAATTAGTGTAAACCAAAGTATAAAACAGAATAAACCAAAATTTGACATACAAAAACAGTGTTAAATATGAGATCGTATATTAGATTCCAAAATTCATTTGATCTAATAACTCAAAAATGCGTTTACACAATCTCTAATATACTTGTCATGTCAGAAACCTCCTTATATGCCAGTGGAGTAAAATATCTACGAAATATTAACTTTTGGCATGGATTTCGCCTTTTTATTGAATCTGTCATATGATTTTTGGCGAGTTATTTGGCGATTAATCCCTGATGTTAATAGAATTTTTAAAAAATGAATTTGTGTTTTGGATACGTTTTTCTGAACCGACTGGAACAAAAATTTGACATAAAAATGCACTAGTAGTCACAAATCTTGTTCCAAATGTAATTAAGTCTTTGCGTTTTTTAAATTTCTCTTCACATGTTGCTGAAAGTACAGACCGACAGACAGTCAACCCGTAGTTAAATTTTGCTCAAAATTTGACAGGTATATGCACTATAGATACTAAATCTTTGAACCGAATTTTATTTATCTAACTTATTGTGTTAATTTATATTCAAACAGCCAGACAGACGGGCTTGCTCTGAATAGATTTTACTCAAAATTTGATAGAAATCTGAAAACTTGGTGTGAAGACCGTATACCAAATTTCATCTGTCTAGTTCAAAGCGTTTTTGAGTTATGTTAGTCATAGACAGATAGACAGACATTTTCCAAATATGTGTTTTCTGAACTTAGGGAGGTCTAAAACGTGGAGCTTCGTCAAAATCTCGAATTCGAATTTTTCAACTTTCTATATACTATGCACGAGAGAAAGTAAAAGAGAGAAGTTTCAAAATGTTTTATATTTAATTAATTTAATCCATAATTATGAGCTTAATAACATGCATAAGCAATTACAAAATCTCATTGACTTTAGTAACAACTTCACGCAACCAACTTAGGAAATATTTTATCACATTTTGAGCAGGTTGGTACTTCGTTCTCATTAATACGTCATTTTAGGGGTAGCACCTTGAACAAAATAATAAACAGGTTTTATTGCAATTATATATCAGATATATAAATAAAGTATGAGCAAATCATTTAGAAATTGCTTTTATCCAGAAGTTCAATGTAACTATTTGTAACTAATTCATGACTCATTGTTTAGTGGCGTGTGAAATTTTTTTTAAAAAGAGATAACAGGAAATGTGGCTTTTGTTAAAACCGTGACGTAAAAGTGTGTCCACGCCTTGTGCTTTGCCGGTTGCATGTTTCAAGGTCGTAACACAAATAGTCGGATACAGATATTTTTTCGCGTCTGGTTTTTCTGCTGACGTTTAACCTTCAAAGACGGCATACGTAATGGCTCTTTTGTCATTTGAGTCTTTTTTATTACTTTTTTCCGAACTCTCAGTTCGACTGACCGACATTTGTAAGCCCTGAAGCAGAGAGAAATGTCTAGAAATAACTTGGAAACATCTGGCTTGATAGCTAAACTAAACAAAGCATTAGATCACATAGTTATCTATTATCAGTATTAATATTATCAAAATCGAATTTTTTTTCAGATTTCAAAATATCATGTCTATACTTTGATGAAATAGAATTAAAATTTAACAGTATTTCACTAACGGTAAAAACAAATGATGATGTTTCAGTGAGAATTAATAAAATATGTTAGAGTTCATTTTTAAATGCTTCGTTTTATTGGAATGAGGTCACTTCACGTCATATTCATGCGATAAGTATAAATTGATTCTATTAAAATAAGAAAAAGAAATAACCAATATCTTACATCGTAGTTACAATGATTAATTGCAAGTCTCTTTAGCGATATATATGTAATATCTCTTAATATAATTTAAATCCTAATTAATTTCCAAATTTTTATTTTAATTTAGCCCATATCAACTTCATGCTAAAATTTTCTCTTTCTTCCTGATCCAATTCCTACTTTTTTTATTTAACTAATCCTACAGGCGCTCTGTAAAACTGTTGGAATCAGCAGGTTCTCACACTCCAAATGAAGGGGTAAAAATCTTTAATGTTTGCAACATTCTTTTAAAGATACCTAAGATTTCCTTGCCTAAATCGACACGTGTCAAAGAAATCCCTATCAAAATCTCATTGTAACAACCATTGAAGGGAAAATTTTGGTCCCTTTTGCTCTTCTGCACTTGTGCCGCGATGTAGATTGGTGTATTACTTACCGCTTATTCTTTGTACATAAATTATGCCTCCCGGGATGGAATGAATCGAAGCTAAAAATACAAAAGTGTCTTCTTCTAGGCCACGTATTTGCTAAAATATGTTAACATATATACTAGTCGAAATTTTTTTACTAATTATTAAATTAATTACTTAATTTAAAATAAGATTTTCTTTTATACTTTGGGAAATTTTTGTCTTTATATATTTTATGAAACCAACTGTCAGAATTCCTTACTATTGATTTAATAACAGTCTAATAACCGCAGCGGCGGATTTAAGAAACTTATGACCCTAAACAATGTTCATTATGAGATCCCTCATTTAATTAGTCAATTTAGTTAAATATTTCAGGATATTTTTAACTAAATCAACATGTTAATGATTTATATAAATCAGGAATTCAGGCGAATTTATTATATTCAGGAGAATATAATAAATTCGCCTGTATGCGATAAATTTCAGGCGAGAAAGTTTCAGGGAAACCAGCTCAGTAGCTTTCATTTTATTGTTCATGCATATTTTATTTTAAATATTTTGAAACATTGGAAATCCCCTTCTATTATCTAATGAAAGAATATTTGTATAACGATGTTTAAAATCACATTTTTTTAAGCCTTAATGATTATAATTAACATTACGAATTGCAGTGACATCGATAGTAAATAATAGAATTGCAGAATATTTAATTACGTTATATTTAAACAAATAAAAAATAATATTATCTTATTCATTTATTTTAAACAAGTAAAAAATTTATACATTTATTAAAATAAATAAAAAAATACACATTATTTTAAACAAATAAAAAATTTATACATTTATTAAAATAAATTTAAAAAAATACACATTATTTTAAACAAATAAAAATTTACCCCTTTTTACAAATAAAAAACCCTACACTTTTATGGTTTAATTTTCAAAAATGTATGCGACAAATTCTCGGTAACCCGGAAATGCGCCAATATGAACTTTCTTATAATTCGACGTCTTTAAAGATCTGAGTATAGCTCTATAAGAAAAACAATTATTTGCATGCATAAGCGATCATAAGATGATATAAATGTAATAGACCGTTATTTTTGAGTTTTATTTTGTAACTAATTCCCTTTCGAGACCAGCTGGTTCGGCAAAGATATTCGTTATCTTTAACATTATACCTACCACGACGGATCAAATGATTCTTTTTGCACTTTTCGTTAAAAGTTCTTTGAAATAATATTATTATTCTGTCAATTGAATTTACCACTTGTATTCAAATCAAATGCAATTTTTTTAATATTCACCCTCTCTTTTTATTATTTTTGCTAAGAAATATATATAATTTTATTTGTCTATCGCAATTGATTATTTGATTTGTGAAAGTATTTATACCAAATACATACTTATACAGATAATTTGTGTCTAAACCTATTGGACTACACACTTTTGCTATTATTTATACAACTTAGAAATAAATATTTATGTTCCAACGAATCAAAAGCGGTGGAAGTATTGTTACAGAAGAAGTGTCATCACAGATAATTATTTTTCGAGCGCATCACTAGCTGTAAAAGTATACCGCTGTTGTTGGAACTATCCGAGCAAATAAAAGAAGACCGACAATATTTTCCAAGCAGGTGAAAGATAAAATGCCGCAATTTTCGCCAAAATTATATAAATCAGACCATTGTATGCTTACTGTTTACAAAAGTAAGCCAAGGAAAAAAGTGTTTGTATTAAGATCAAAGAATAAAACCATAAAATTGAAGAAAGTGATAAGCGTATATCTGAAACTACCAGATTCTACAAAATTATGAGTAGATGTAGATATGAAGTATTAGATGGTAAGAAAATATACTCTGTGAAATCGAAATCACAACGATGATTTTTGCCAGTTTTTTTTTTTTTTTTTTCAATATAGATTGGAATTTTGAATAACGAGCATAATTCCTTTCCAAACATTATACATAATGCGAAACATTCGTTAAATGAAACAATTTTTTTCCATAGGAATTCATGTAAAATAGAACAATGCGTTCCATTTTGAAAAAAAAAATGAGACAAATTATTTATAATGTATATTTTTTATTTACAAGAAAATTGTGTAATGGCATTTATCTTTGGCTGTTCTTCAATATTTGACGAAAATGAGACACAGTATTATCATTAATTGAATTTGTAGAAAGCATCGTTACTGCCTTATCAGGGTAATGCTTTTTAATATACGATGCAATAACTTCCCTTGCTTCAGTGCCTCCCTTATTTCACTGGAAGATTGTTACTCTGTTGCGTCTGTTATTTCTTCCTTTTTCTGAACAAATCTCCTGTGCAGCTTTTTGTTGTGATATAGAATACAGCTCCATAAGCTCTTCAGTAATTCTGGCTGTGTTTTTAAGCCCATAATCTTGGCCACAGAAAAAAAACTCTCATCGATTTAGGTTCCACATGTACTTGCTCAAACCTTTCTTGGTAATGGTCGACAATGCTATCCAGCCAAAATTTCTTTCATGTAGATAAAAGTTCTCTCTTCAAATGAGCGCTCATCTCAGACTCGAAGCAAGCTAATCCAGCATGTGACGTCACTTGTGTCTCTTTGCTGTTCGTTCTACGAAACATCGCTTGTAAGGCGAGTCACTTTTTTATACTCAGCATTCGAGGTTCCCATTGAGCGAGGTTTGACTGTTTTTAATCTACCTAGAATAAATTCATAAGTGTTGTATTGAGAAACAACAGGAGAAAATATGACAAGGCAACACTTTTTGCGAGGAAGTACTGCAACAAAACGATATCCAGGAAATTTTTGCTACTTCAAATCTGCATTCAGATTTGCGAAAAAGTGTCAAGTAAGGTATCGCAAAGAAAACAAAACTACAAACATCTATTTTAAATGCAAAAAATATATGTGGAGAAAATGTGTATTACGAATTCCCTTAATTTGCGGGGAACAAGAATAAAATTTATATATTATTTATTTCCAAATTTAAATTTTTTTATGTTTCAATTAAATAGATAAAGAAGATGGAATTGTTATTTAGAACCAGCTGGCGTGAGCTCCATAAAGCTTACTCGTATACACTCTAATAAAGATATTTTTCTAGAGAACGCCTAAAGAATTACGAAATATTAACCTTTGGCCTGAATTTAGCATTTTTACTGAATACGTCGTGTGATTCTTGGCGAGTATTTTGGCGATTAATTCCTGGCATGCTTTAAGAGTAATAAAAATCAAATTTGTGTCTTAGACGTTTTTCAGGCACAAATTTGAAATCAGATTTGTGTCTTAGACGTTTTTCAGGCACAAATTTGAAATCAGATTTCTCTCTTAGACAAAAATTTTAAACAGAGCTACAGTTGTAGTCATAAATTCCCGAACTAGATTTGATTTGTTTAAGTCATTTGATATATTTATATTATCACGTTAACATGTTTCTGAAACTACTGATCAACAGACGGTCATTCCTTTTTCGATTTCGCTGAAAATTCAATACATGTTTACATTATGGATGTTGTAGTGAAAAGCTTATAATAGCTACGCTACATGGGCAATTGCTTTTGTATTGTGGTCATGTTACTCGGCTGCGAACCATCGCAAATCCGCCACAATGTTAAATCTATGTACCGAATTTTATCTATGTAGTTCTCTTCGTTTTGTATTTATTGCATTAACTTATATTCGCACAGCTGGACAGGTATACTTCCTCTGAATAGATTTTGCATAAAATTTAAATATCTACAAATGTAGTATTAAGAATAAATACCAATCTCATTCGTCTAGTTCAAAACGTTCTTCAGTTATCTTTGTCACAGACAAACTGATGGACATTTTCCAAAAATGTATTTTTCGAACTCAGGGAAATCTAAAACGTGGAAATTCGCCAAAATTTGGCATTCGAATTTTTTGGAAGATTACAGTACCTTCTCTGTGCAACGTATACGAGAAAGTAAAAATGTTTTATTTATTCACTAAAGATTTTTTTTTTTTTTTTGCTATGCATTTTGAAATATATAACTTTTTAAACACTGGTCATTTGACCCCTTTTGGTAGAAATAGGTATATATGAAATGTCGGTATGTTTATTGTTAATTTCATTTAAATCATTTACATATAAATTCATATCCATAAAATCATAAAATTGCCAGACATTAAGTTGTCTTCTATATTATCTGCTCATTGTGCATATGAAACTTTCTAATGAAGAGGTAGTCTTGTAACATTGTGGCACTATTAAAAATCTAAATGTATGATTCATCCATGTTATAAAGTTGGCGGTATTGCAACGTCACGTTTTTTATCCGTCTCACAAACTACACAGATTTTAAACGAAATACTTCTCAAATTTTCTTGAAAAAAAAAATTACGCAATCAGATAGCTGATGAAACAATGAAAATGTTTTTAACTTCAAGGTAACAATATAACCTATTACTGGAAATTTGGCAAAAAATTTTTTAAAAAAAAATTCCAGAATTGAACAAAAATTCGCTCTACTATAAAATTGGCATCATCAAAAAGAAATTTTTTTTTAAATTTTGAATTTAAAAAATGTTATATTCATATTCATTTTCATTATATCATATTTATTAATTATCATATTCATTTTTATATGATAATATATTCAGATATCTCGGAAAAATTCGAAAATTCTGTTTAATTTTTAATTAATGAAATTTTAATTAAATTTTTTTTTGATTCTACCGAGGTGCCCTTTCCCAACTTCCAAAGTATATATGTGCCAAATTTGGTAGCTGTAGGTCAAACACAAGCACATATTCATCAGGCAGCATCTCAGGTAGGCAGACAGGTACACATTCATCTTTATTATTAGTACATATTATACTATTAATATTTACTATTAATAGTATAATATTCTGTGTTTAAACATAAGTTTTACTTTTAAAAAAAATTTCACTCTTTCACTAATCCAGCACTTTTATTAATCCAGCGGTTTTCTGCTCTGATATCTGCTTGATAATTGAGAGTCTACCGTATTTCATAATTCAGGTGGATGATTTGCTGTTCCGTCAGTATTTTTGGTAAATATGATTCTGAAAACGGGTCTGTCTATGATATATTCGTGATCAATATCATTTTATTAATTCGTTATGCTAGGATATTTAAAATGAAGCATATTTAAAATATTTATTTCTTTTGAATAACAGTTGATAGAGAAATTTACAATTTATCATTGGATACAGAAAAGTTAATTTTTTTTATTTACTTATTTTTGTATTCAATTTATCCCATTAAATCTGTCATTGTTGTTTTTTAAGAAAATAATGATACCGTAAAAAAAGCCTTTTTTTTTGTGCTGCTATTGTGTAAAGGGTCGAGTCACTGTTATATTGCAGTTTGCATTTTGTTGCAAATTCAACAAAGAACTGCAAATTATTAAGACATTTGCAAATGGTACATGAAATTCGTAGACGATTGTTATGTATTCAAAGGGTGAATCCCTTGCTACGTGCATTTCACTGTGAATTCAACAAAGAGCAGCTAAACAAGTAACAGATTTACAAATAGTACAAAATCCACCGGCCCTCAGATATGAGAATGAGAAACTTCCGGCATGGAGATTGGTTTTCGTCACATAGGTGGGTACAAAGAGTAGTGAGAGTCAGCTACCTCCTACCGATGACGGGACGTGCTTCCTACGGGAAGGGTTGTACCGTGGTCGGCGATTGCTCTTAGGACTCAATCTTAGTTTCCGCGAATACTGTCGCTACAGTATGGTCAATCAGATTAAACTGTATGCCTTTGTGGCGGGTTGGAGTTATGGTTAAAGATGGTACAAAAAATTCTTCAGAAGTTGCGTATTCAAAGGGTAAATTCATTGTTCCAATGCACATTTCGTTATAAATTCAGCAAAGCAACAATAGATTTATAGATGATGCAAAAAATTCATACGCAAAAGGTGAATCCATTGTTGCAATGCAATGTTCATTTCGTTATAAATTCAACAAAGCTCTCCCAAGTCACAGAATTAGATGGTACAAGAAATTCTTAGAAGATAGTATCATATTTAATGGGTGAATCCATTGTTGCAATGCAACGTGCATTTCGTTGCAAATTCATCAAATAATCGACTTTTCATTAACAGATTCACAGATGCTGGAAGAAACTTGCAGAAGATAGTTTTATGTACAAAAGATGAATCCATTGCTGCAATGCAACGTACATTTTGTAGCAAATTTATCAAAGAGTTACTTTTTCATTAACATATTTACAGATGATACAAATAACTCGCAGAAGAGATGGTTGAATACAAAAGGTGAATCCATTGTTACAATGCTGCCAGCATTTCGTAGGAAATTCAAAAAGGATCAGCAAATCATAAATGAATTTACAGATGGTACAAAACATTTGTAGAAGGCGGTTATATATGCCAAGGGAAAGGCATTTGTGGGTTTCGTACGTTACATGAAAATGACCAGTGTATCCAAACTACTTTCGAACATAATCATAAGAAATCCATAAGTAGATGAAGCACCGAGTTTGGAATTTACCCGTCAACGGTATGGCGTATGCTTGAAACTAATGCCTGCAACTTTTCAAGATCTGCAAGATAAAATTGTGTCAGCAGTAAGTTCAATAACCAGAAATCAGTTATTGCGGGTGCGGCAAGAAATGGAGTTCCGATTCGACGTTTATAGAATAAGAAATGGAACGAATAAATGAATAATTCGTATTGAATGCATCGAACAAAACTTTTACTTTCCTCTTACAAGTAATGAATCGTATACGTCTCGTTCTTTAGCAAATATGATCTTAAACCTGTTTCTTCTTAATGAATAACTTTGTATTATTTATTATATAAGGCAACTAGAGAAGTTAATTTTATCCTTTCTCGTAACAACATTGGTTCTGTTTCGAAATCAAGGTTTCCCTCTCTATTTTTACTCACTATGAGTAAGTTTCTAATATAAAAAGTAAAAATTCTGTCGCATTTGGGGGTTATATCTCGTTTCTCAGAAGTTTTCTGGCAAGATTACAATTTTTTAATGTTGTTTCTTTGACACAAATCTTCTAAAATGCCACTTGAAATTTTTTCAAATTTTTGTGACAATGTTTTTCTTTTACTGCTAATCATGCACTATGGTTGAAAGATGAGTTTCTTTTAAGATTTTTTTTTTAATTTAGCAAATTTTTTCATCGTTTGGTTTATTTTAATCGTATTAATGTTCCATTTTTTGAGACATGAGTGCTATTTCAGGACTGAATAGTGGCCAGATGCAGACAAACATTTAAACCGACACCTTCATTCCAAATTTCCATGCCAATCTAGCAAGTTGATCTTAGATTATTAATATCAAATTTAATACATAATAATAATTAAGCTAATAATAATTAGACTCACATACAACTTTTATCTTTTACTGAATCTGGTTTTGGATCTGGAATTCTCTTATCCCAGAACCAAAACCTTACAGTTAAAATTGGAAATAATAACGGTTTAGGATATGATTTGAACTCAGGACCACTCGCATCCAAAGCGAAAATCATATCTCTACATTACAAGTCGAACTAAAATAATTGAACACTGTATGAAATTACTTAATTAATTGCACAAAACGTTATTATTTTAAAATAGTTTCCATAAATTTGTAGTCAAAGTTTTCAGAAATTTATAATTTTTTTAACTAAAAAAACCGGAAAAATAAATTGTTTATATTTGCAAAAATGAAATTTTACTCAACCAACTATAACTGAGTAATGCTTAAAAGCGTTTTAAATTTTATTGCATTTCTTAGTTATACTTCTTAGTTCTTCATCTATGATGTTGCTTCTACAATCAGAAAGTTCCAGAAATTATTTAATTCAGAAATAATGAATGCGATTGAAGTTAAGAAAAACTAAGAATTTTTATTATTGCTCATAGAAATATATAAAAATGAATTAAATGGCTCCTTCAATCACATTTAATTCATTCATTCCCATTCTTCTTCGCCTTTATTGCTGCACTTTTTCGGAACTTGAAGATTGTAACTTTCTGAACAAATTTTTCCCCCTAGGAAATTATCACGTGATGAATCCGGGGGAATAAGCTAGTTCCAGATATACCCAAATGTGACGTTTTCGGAACTTGAAGATTGTAACTTTCATAACAAATTTTTCCTCCGAGGAAATTATCACGTAATGAATTCGGGGGAATAAGCTAGTTCCAGATGTATCCAAATGTGACTTTTTCGTAACTTGAAGATTGTAACTTTCTGAACAAAATTTTCCCCCGAGGAAATTATCACGTGATGAATTCGGGGGAATAAGCTAGTTCCAGATGTACCCAAATGTGACGTTCTGACAGATAACTGGATTTTTGTTTTTGTATAATTGATTTATTAAATCCTGTAATTCGGCAAATTATTGTAATAGAGCATACTTGATTTGACCTTTCCTGCGAAGAGAAGCTTTGAATGCATACAATCATTAGCTAAGCAATGTACGTTTTTGACAGGCCTAAACGCATTCGAATTACATGATATACTTTGCGTTTTCTGCGAAACGTTGCAGTTATTTTCAAACGTATTTTTCTGAACATAGTGGTATATTATCATATATCTTTATTTATAGCGTTCTCGTATGCAAAGAGAATACAATTCAAACTCAAGATTTTGAAGAATTTTTACATTTTATATCTATATAAATCAGAAAAACGTTTTATTTTTATTTTTTTGTAATTATGGTTGTCTGCCTCTGAACATGAGAACTCGAAATATCTTTGAGCTAGAAGATGAAATTTGGTATGCGAACTTAATTTAAAATTGATACACAAGTACTGTTTTCTTTATTTTACTACAAAACAAACAACTATTATGTATAAACCTCTAAAAATAAAAATCTGAGCACTCGTAGCATTCAGGCTTTGTCCATTGTACGCTATTTATGCAGATATGGGAAGGGAGCTGTATCTTTATTAGAGTGCATGCGAGAAAGTTTTGGGAAGACCAAACCCATTTGCAACCAAATGCAGTCGTCTTTCTTTTTCATTAGTTTCTTATTCCAAAATTCATGCATTTTTGCGTACTGATTTTTAAGGAATATCGGAAATATCTATATGTTAGATCAGAAATCTTCTCTCTCCGGGTTTTATTTTAAGACAAATTAAAACGGTTTGAAGAAACTGCTTTGATATAGGAATAATTCAGCCAATAGTTTCAGCTCATACCTCTTAGTGGCAGATGTTAGAGAAATAGCGAAATTGTGTTCTTGTTTCAAAACACGTGACAGGCAGCTTTCATTTTCAGACGACAAGAGCAGATTTTTTCATCTGTTAAAATAATTCTTCGGCTGATGTTCGTTTTATCATTATTTAGCTTGCATATTTAGTTTTTTTATGATGGCAATCTGCTATTTATTTTTAAAGGCTTTTCTAGCTGAAATGGAGTCTCGAATAATGAATTTTAGGATGGTACGAAATAGCTGAAAATGGTTGTTCGGAAAAAAGAAACGATAGATGTATTTATTATGTATTTTAACTGAATCTATTGTGTGATCTTTGGCGAGATTTTTGGCGATTAATCCTTAGCATGCGGTTAATAAAATCCAAAAATCGAATCCCATTTTCAGACACGTTTTTTCAAACCGATTGAAAAAAAAATTTGACACAAAATTACACTTGTAGTCATAAAATCCCATATCAAATTTGAAGTATTTAAGCCACGCATATTTCTGTCGTTTACATATTTCAGAAAGTATAAATGACGGTCAACCCCTTGTTGGATATAGTTCAAAATTTGATAGTGTCTACATAATAGACAGTAAATCTGTCTACCTAATTTTATTCATCTAGATATTTTTTGTTTTTTATTCAATCGTATTAACTAATATTCTAATAGCCATACATACAGACTTGCTTTGAACGAATTTTGCTACAAATTTAACAAAAATAAACAAATTTGTTGCAAGGACGGTATACCAAATTTCATTTGTCTAGCTCAAAGCCTCTTTGAGTTATCGTTGTCACAGACAGACAAACGTACATTTTCCAAAATTGTGTTTTTCGAACTTAGGAGGTCTAAAAGTAAAGATTCGTCAAAATTTCGAGTTCGAATTTTTTTCCGAATAAAAATCCTTTCTCTATACTTCATATACAAGAAAATAAAATGCACGCTTTTAATTTTTTGTCCTGAATCATGCTAAGAAGATAACAGATTATTAATTTTAATCTGTTTATCTGTCCTTTCAATTTTCTTGCGTACTTACACAATATGTTGCATTTTGCGTTTAGCTTCGAATTGTAATTATAAATCTCAACTCTTAAACTGATAGGTTGCGAAACTTGATACAACTCTTCTATTTAATAAGAATATCATCATGTACTAACAAATCAAATCTGTTCACAAGAGTGTTAAAAAGAAGTTACTAGAAGTTAACATTTTGATGTGACGCCGTCCTACTTTATTTTATGGTCTAAAAAGAAATTCTATAAATATTTCAAATTCATACAAAAATGTTTTAAGGAGATCTATAGAGCTTTAAAAATTTTAAAAATCAAGAACTTATACAAATTTGTGGGAACAAACCTCATATCATAATAATAAATACATGAATCAACTGTTAAATCTAAAGTAGGACAGTGCGTTTTTTTTTTTATTTCTTTCTTTTTTTCCTTTAAATTCAACTTGCAGACAGCTTTTATGTTTAGAAACAAATATTTAAATTCTAAAAAAATCTATTTTGATGTTTAAAATAAAGTATAAACATAAAACGTCATTCTTTTTTAGAGTTATAGGTTTGTTTAGTTGAAAAACTTATATATTGGTGTAAATGTTTAACAAAACAAATTTCGTTGTATAAAGTTAATACAATTCTAATTTTTCCTGAAATTTAAAAACTTTTAGCTATAGCACTGACCTCTAAAATTTGATTTCAGTGTCTGAAAAAATTAGGGAAATTCTTTTTATTGAAGTAGATCGAAATGATAGGACCATTCGCCCTGAATACTTGTTAAAAATAAACATCTTTCTATAAGTACCACTTTACTACTTAACTAATTATAACTAATCAGTTCTGTTACCTAACCTCTTGCATTTTTTAGCAATCTCAGTGTGACTAACACAGATAAATATACAAATAATCAATCCAAAGATGATTTAATTCAACATTTTTGTTAATTCTGAAGATAAAATCGCATAACAAATTGGTTTTCTGTATTTTCCAGCTATTGCGTCTATTTGCAGAAGGCCGGCTTCTGATTTGCAGATTTCGCCCAAAATTTGATTTAACAGCTTTGAAGTTAAAAAAAAAATAGAATTCAGGTATGCAAAGGATATTCCATATCTTTTAAAACTGTTTTCATTACTTAAACTAACTTATCAATAAAATAAATTCAAAATAAAATTATTTTCAATCAAAAGGATTACACAGATACTTTTAGAATCCAAAGCATCTCTTGGTTTTTAAATCTAATTTCGGATAAAAATTTTAAAAAAATCTTTTTTATAAAGATACATTTCTCACTCGCTCTCTCTTTCTCTCTCACACATGCATTGAAGGAATTGAGCTATGTAAAGGTTGTTTCCTTGCAACACTGTCTGTCTTTCAGTGAAAGAATTTGTGATAACGAAAAGTCATTATTTCTTATAAATAGATGTTTCACCTAAATAGCAAAACATTTCGTCGATTTATGATTTAAGCCCCTTCCCTTTAATTCTTAGAAATTTTCATTAAAAGTTGGACCTCCAATTTTCTTTTTTTTATTAATCGTATTTAAATGCCAATGTCTGTAGCGGATGTCTAATGGATAAGATGACTGACTTCGAATAAGAAGATTATGTCACTGACGGTGGTTGATCCCTGTTTATACGACTTAGTTCTGTAGTAACGGGGTGATTGGCTGTAATTAAAAAGTAATAGTAATAATAATAACTGTAATGGAAGAATGAAAAAAGTTATTAGACCATATCTTTCACTTTTCTTTTTATTTACTTGAAAAGAAATGTTGTTTCAAATTGCTTCATTTAAATGTTTAAAGAGGTAAACATTACAAAAAATTTTAGAATTTTTCAAACAAACATTTTTTAATAAAAATTGCATTTCACATGCTTCGATTGCTAAGTAAGTAGACCAACGGAAGCACTGTTCCATGAACTTTCTCATGTATTTCCACAATATAGTTCTTATTTCTGTTTATTTTAATCTTAACTTTGAAATGAATCATATATTCAATTGAAGTTCTTTCTTTTAATTGATTGAAACAAAACTTTGATTCATATTTATAATTTCCAAATGAAAACAACAAACTAAATTTCACTCAGTTAGCTGGTTATTTCCTTTATCGCCTTCAAATACTCACAAATAAACCGATAGACAGTCGTTAGTATATAAATTTGATGTAAAATTGGCTTAATTTAATTATTAATTTGCAGATCTACAAATCTGGTGATTAACACCGCACATCAAATTTCATCCATTTAGTTTATTTCGTTTATGAGTTTTCTTGTTTCTTATAGACACGGACAGAGAGACGATTTTTCCTTACGATGCATTTCGACCAAAATTTATAAAATTGTTTTTCTGTAGGTTGCATACCAAATTTCACTTATCTAACTATTTACATTTTATAAAAGTAACCTAAAATAGCATTTTAGGTTTTACCAACATAACCTAAAATAACCCACGAGCCTAATTAAAGATAAAAATTATTTGGGGAAGGGGGGGGGGCGAGGCTCAGAGATTTAATCCGCAAAAATTCATCAAAATATTAAGCATAAAAAATTTCTTCGTTTTGCCAATAACACGCTTTCCTTCTCAATGCGTTCTTTGTATATAAGAAAACACATAAAAAAAAGTAATAAACTTGTAAACAGTCAACACTCCTAATTACAAAAATATCAGATAATCAAAGAAAACACTTGTTGCGAAACTGAAATTTTATTCTTGTATTTTCTCACATTAAAATATTCGTTTTCGAATCTTATCAGTTCACCAAAAACGAACAGAAATGAACACCATTCATTCGCTTAAAAGTTGAGCTAACCTATGACACAGAATGAGTTCATCGTCTTAGAAAATTCAAGTGCTCAGAATAAATGCACTAACGGCAAAGCTGACTCAGCTGCTTCGTCGAGTTATGGTGCAACAAGTGTCAACATATGGACATGACGTCAACCTTGTTTTCTTTTCTACCTGTACCCGAGCGTATCTTTTCATCCTCTTCTGCGGTCAGGCCCGCAGCTTTTGAAGAAAAGATTTCTCTCCGAGTTTTCCAACTCGAAAAATGAGGAATCTAAATAGTGGCGGTTTTTCCAACTTAGTAGTTATTTAAGACCGCTTGTGGCAGCAGTTAGTTCGACAAATGATGTTATTAGCCTTGTTACCAAACGATTAAATAATTTTTTAAAAAATATACAAGTTCTAGAAACTCTAAAGTATTAAAAGTACTATGTGTTTCACATTAATTATTAAAATTATCATTAAATAAATCAGAACCTAATTGTTTAATTTTAATGTATTAAAATAATGATTAGTTATTATCTAGTTGTCTTATATTCCACTTGATAGACCCTTTAAAATAATATTTTTTGATGTTCTATTGGTTTATTAGTCCATTATTTTCTTATAATTTATTCTAATAATAAAATTTTTGCATAAGAAAGGAAATTATTAATTAATAATTATGCCTTATATTTCAAGAACTTAGTCACATTAAGGAAGAAGTAAATAAAGTAAGAAATTAATCTACAATTAATCATATTAATTCAATTAATTAAAAATGCTGAAATGTGAAATAAAATTGACTTGCTATTAAAAGAAATGCCTCTTACATTCAGACTGGGGCTACAAAATGACTGAACTCACCACTCAATCCATCACGCCGTGTAAATTAAATAGCAAGTGATTTAAGATTCTTATTGGATTTTTAATGTAAGTTTATTTCTAATAAATAACTTACTGAAATTGAACAAGCAAAGCGAAAACAGTATTACATTTATATATTTATTTTGTCGTTTTGTTATTAAAATTAAACCCTTTTCTTTAATTCTAAGTGTTTTTTTCTGTATTTTTAAAATAAATTTTTAAGTGTCGCTGTAATTAGAAAAACGCATTAATGTATCGTCTGCCAGGAAAAATTTTCTTCGGATTATATTCTTCAGTCTGGAAAAAAGAATAAATTTCCTTGGTTGATTAAGAACTTTAGAATATTTGATTTCCATTCATCATTGAAGGTGTTAAGTGAAATTGCAGTTTCTAGTGAGTGATTATTACAAAATTAAACACCCTAATCAAGAAATTCTACAAAACTTTATCATAGTAATTTTTATCATTAGAATTGTTCAGATATTTACGAATTTATTTTTATTAATATTTTAACGTTATTTATTTACATATTTAATTTAGATTAATATTTTTTCGTGGTTATACAGATATTAAAAAACAAAAAAAATCGTCTGCTTAAATAAGTTTTTTTCTTTGATAGCTTGATTTGAAAATAAGAATCTAATTCATCGAAAAATCATATAATAAATAATCTTTTACATACAGTGGCTCCCAAAAGTGTTCGTACACTAAAGAAATTTGCAGAAATTGTGTTCTATACTTCTTAATAAAGCATTTTATTAGTTGGTTTTTTTTAAATTAGCATCTTTAAATAGTTCTTAATAAAACTGAACAAATATTTTTATAAAAAATCAAGTAGTATTGTTCTAAAAAAATAAATAAATAAAAAATGTCACAAAATTAGAACACAAAAGTCTTCGTACATCCAAACATTATTTATTTAAATTCATCATAAAAATATCTTTTGCGGCTTATTTTTCTTCTAATTGAAAAATACACTAAAATCGTTTGATTTCAGTATTTAATATCACAATTATTTATTCTATTTACTTTATTCTTATATATGACGCGCATTCGTAAAGAAACGAGTTTAGACGTACGAAAATTAATTATATTTCATTTTAAAGCTGGAAAATCAATTGGAAGCATTGCAACTATAACTAATCTACCTCATTCAACGGTGCAAAGCATAATAAAACGTTACAGAGAGGGAAAAAAGGATTGCAAACAAGCCTCGTAATGGTCGCCCTCAAATTCTGTCAGCTATAAGTCAAAAAAATATTGTGAGTAAATTTCTAAAAAATCCACGTCTGAGTGCAATAAAGTTTACTTCACAATATAATGAATCAAATGGAACTTCTATTTCCTGTGAAACTATTCGTAGAATTCTTCGGAATGCTGGTATACATGGCCGCTCTGCACGAAGAAAATTCTTTGTAAGTCAGAAGAACAGAATAGCTAGGCTTAAATTTGCCAAATCTATGATAAACCAGCCAGAGAGCTATTGGAATCGTGTCTTATTTGCAGATGAAAGTAAGTTTAACATCTTTGGGTCGGATGGGAGAATCATTGTATGGAGGGGAAAAAAACGAAGAACTTAATCCCAAGAATTTAGTTGGAACAGTAAAACATGGCGGTGGAGGTGTCATGGTTTGGGGGTGTATGTCAGCGGCTGGAGTAGGCAATTTAGTATTCATTGATGGTATAATGGATTAAAGAGTTTATATAAATATTCTCAATAATAATTTAAAAGTGTCAGCACAAAAATTGGGCATTTTAAACAACTTTGTGTATTACCAAGACAACGATTCTAAGCACACGACCATGAAAGTTCGTTTTTTTTTGCCTTTATCATTGCCCTCAAACCCTTAAAACACCAGCTCAATGACAGGATTTAAATCCTATAGAACATATTTGAAAAGAATTAGAGGTGCGAATAAGAAGTCACGACATTAAATCGAAAATTCAACTGAAAGCAGTAATGATCGAAGAATGGAACAAGATCGGTGCGGAAGTAACCGACCGTTTAGTTGAATCTATGCCCAAACGTTTAAAAGCTGTTATAAAGAATAAAGGATATCCTACTAAATACTAAACATTTATAAAAATTTAGAAAATTTCATATTTAGTGATGTTTTTTTAAAGTGTATGATCACTTTTGTGTCCTATTTTTGTGCAATTTTATTTATTGTCATTTTTTAAAAAATAATTTGCATCGTAATTAAAATTTATTCTTCACTGCTTTATTAAGAACTGTAAAAATATGCTATGAAAAAATGTTCATGTAAAAATAAGAATATATAATGGTAAATAATGAAGTTTTTAATTGATTCTTGTTGGTGTACGAACACTTTTGGGAACCACTGTATACTGAGAAATGTCTCAGAAATTGGATATCAAATTAAATTAAAAGAATAATGTTTATAATTTCTACATTAAGAGGAAATTAGAAAAAGTTGTGGAAATCGTGTTTTTACATCTTACATTCATCCTGTGCGAGGTGGCTGAAATTCATCACTTTTAACTTTTCATCATTTTTTGAAAATCCTACAGCAATTTTTTTTTTTTTTTACGTCAAAATGCATTCAATTTTTTTCATTCATCATTTTTTCTTGAATTAACACAAAAGTTAAAAGAGATTTTAATCTTTTGTCCAAATCATCGCATTGTATTATAAAATGCTTAAGATTCTGTTTACTTTATCTAGCTGTATCTTATTCCTAAAAATTGGATTATAATTATAACAGCTATAGCGTATATACAAAGAAATTCGTTTAATATCATAACTGTACGCATGTACATAAATACAATAACTGAAAGAAAGAACAGTATTTATTAGAAATGCGCTTAATTAATTTTAAATATTAGAGAAAAGTAAATAGCAGTTCTGAAGTAAAATAGATAATACTGAAATAGTTAATTTTTTAAAACTGAAATATGATTTCGAAGGTTTTGAAGAAATTAATATTTATATTATTTTTAATTAAATAAATAATGCAAATGTTAAAAAAAAATCTTTTATTGAGAACTTAACACCCAAGAATTAATTACGTGACAAATTTGATAATTATAGATCCAACGATATATTCTGTGGAGTGTCTTTTGGAATGAATACTGCATCAAACAACTTAAAGATAATTCCAAACGACAAATATTAATATGATGAAAACTCAATTTATAAAGATGAAATCCTTATTAAGAAGATCGTTACATTCTTCGTAGTACAGTTTTTTTTAAAGTTTAGTTATATTAACGTCCCGTTGCAAAGCAACACTAGGTCTATTTTTGGACGAACCTCGTAATTTTGAACCACGGTCAGATGACGAGGACGAGACCTCAGACGGCACCTTCCTCTCCACACCACACCACTCCAGCGGGAGGACGTTTGGCCCTGACAGATTTAAAGCGCAACAGACCCCTCTTGTACGACGGTTCATATGTGAAATCGGGACTCGATCCTCGAACCCTACGTCTCACAAGCCGAGACCTTACCACCAGGCCACCGCAGCCCTCAACGCAGTTTAGAATCTGAACTCAAGATTTTGACGAATCTCGACGTTTCAACCATCGTAAATCACAATTAACTCATTATGTCTGTCTGTCCATCCGTCCGTCCGTCTGTCTATAAACATGATAACTCAAAAACGCTTTAATCTAGACGGATGGAATTCGGTATATGTACTTTAGACCAAGTTTGTAAATATCAGTCAAATTTTGAACCATTAAATACAATCTATCAAATTTTGGCTATTTAAATACAATTGAAACCGATAACTACAAAACGTAAAGAATAAGACAGTTAAAATTTGATACACAGATTTAGCATCTTAAAATATAGATTCTTATCATATTATGAAACAAATCAGTTAAAGGGTTCATTATTTATCGGCCTGTAGTTTCGCTTGCATGAAAACGAAATGATTTAAATCAATAAAATACGGTGTGTTATGTTGTAATTACTACTGTAGTTCCGTGTCAAGTTTTTGTTCCAATCGATGGACAAAAATGCGTCCAAAATACCTTTTCGCATCATAGATTGAATAAAAATGCTAGATTCACGCCAAAGATCTATACAGGGTGTTTATAAAGTCCCGGACCCATTTTGATGTTTAATAACTCATAAAATAATAAAGATAAATTTAAATTAATAACATAAATGGTTAAATAGACTCAAAAAGTTTCATGACCCTTGTCAATGAACTTCCACGTGTGCCCCCTTCGTCGCACGGAGAATATCAAGTCGATAGTCAATTTCACGCCAGGTAGCGACAAGCATGTCGGCATCCACAGAGCCATTTGCGAACATTATGGCGATTAACAATGCCAGAAACATGAAAGGATGCTTCATCGGAGAACATTATGCTCTTCAGAACATCAGCAGCATCTTCTATCCTCCTTAGCATATCTGTTGCAAAGGCCATCCTCCTAGGCCTATCGTTCGGCTCCAAAACTTGAACAATTTGAACTTTGTATGCATGCAGTCTTAATTTTTTCTTAATAACCTTGTACACCGTCGAAATTGAGATATCCAATTCTGTTGCCGCTGATCTCACAGATATTCTAGGATTGTGTAAAAATGTCTCTCTGACACGCTCAACATCAAAATCGCTTGTGTAAGAACGTCTGGAACGTTTCTTATCTTCGATACTTCCAATTTCTAGAAAATTCTTTTTCCACCGCAAGATGCTGTTTTTGGATGGAGGATCTTTTTGGTAAATTCTTCTAAAATTTCTCTGTGCTTGCACTATCGATTTCATTTCTATGAACCACCATAAAATCTGTGCTTTCTCTTTTGGTGTATGCATTCTCCTTAATATCCGCTAGAATAAAACATCACATACAAAAGTACTACATAGAACAAGCACATCAAAAGTAAACATAACATTGCAATAGTTGCCAAAAACAAAAGAGAGAAAAATGCAATTAATAATCAGACAATATTTAGAAAAGTACAGATATTTAGACTGGAAAATGAAATTATCTGAAATTAACCACACGTGCAGACGATATTTACAATAGTAAAAATATTCAAACTTGAAAAGGAAAGTATATGAGTTATTCCATCAATAAATGCCATAAGTTTGTTTATATCTTTATTATTTTACGAGTTATTAAACATCAAAATGGGTCCGGGACTTTATAAACACCCTGTATTCTCCAACTATTGTTCACCAATGCTATGTACGGTATTGGCGTCCAGGTTCAAAGTATTATGCAGGAAGAAAGGGATAAGATCTCTATTGGGGGCCATTCCAGCCATTTTTTTGTAAATATATACATTAATTTTCATTGCTTCAGTAATTTTTATTTCCCTTTCAGAAAAATATTACTTTACAAATCTGTAGATATTTCGAATTCCAAAACGCAGTCTAAAAAATTCGCATTTGCTTGTAAATAAGAATATAAGTTTATCAATGAAATTGTAAGAGACATCGTAGAAATAGTTTATGTGTAGTTATATGGACTAATTATTTATATTAACTAATCTTAGACTAGTATTTGAAAATAAATTTCAGTGTAAACAAAAACAATTAACAAATCAGAAACATCCTTGTAGGAATGAAAATAGTAAGCGATAGCTGCCAATCGTACAAATCATAATTTCCCAATTATATTTGTTATAGCAAAGTTATAGGAAAAAAAGAAGTTTTCCCTTTTTATTTTCTCATATGCATAGTATTTAGAAAATACAGTAATAGTGAAAAATTTCTAACCCAAGATTTTAAGGAATTTTCACGTTTTACAAATTCGGCAGTTCGAAAAATGCATTTTTGGAAAATTTTCGTCTGTCTATGACAAAGATAACTCAAAACCGCTTTGAGCTTGACGGTTCAAATTTGGTATACGGTCTTTACACCGAATTTGCAAGTTTCTATCAAATTTTGAGTAAAATCCCATCAAAGGATCTTCGTCTGTCCAGCTGTTCGAATATAAATTAGCACCATAATTGCAAAATGAAGAGAACTAGATAGATAAAATTCGGTACACAGATTGAACATCTATAGTGTAAACACCTGTCAAATTTTGAGCCAAATCCAACAAGGGATTGACCGTCTGTCGGTCTGTATTTTAAGAAAAATGTAAAAGCAATAACTCAATGACGCATTTACTTAAATGTATCAGATTGGGTATATGATTTTGATTCTACAAGTGCACCTTTGCACCAAATTTTTGTTTCGATCGGTTGGAAATAACCCATACAAAACAAACATTCGATTTTCGGTTACTATGGGATCGTGGTGGCCTGGTGGTAAGGTCTCGGCTTGTGAGCCGTAGGGTTTCAGGTTCGAGACTCCATTCCACTGAAGACTCGACGTGTAAGGGGGTCTGTTGCACGATAAATTCGTCATGACCAAAGGTCCTCCCGCTGGTGTGGAGAGAGGGATGCCAGCTCAGGTGTCGTCCTCGCCATCAGAAAGAGGTTCAAAATTACGAGGTCCATCCCAAAGTAACCCTAGTGTTTCTTTAAACGGGACGTTAATATAACTAACTAACTTCGGATACTTTGAACTGCATTCCCTGGATTCATCGCCAAATAACTCGCCAAGGACCATATGATAGATTCAGTAAAAATGATAAATTCATTTTATATTTCTTAACTATTGTATGCCATTGCCATGTAAAGTGCTGTCTGGAGTGTTTTTATTTCTTACCTCGCTCGCTGTTTCATGCTACCGTAATAATAATAATACAAAATATCACACATTAAAAATGTCCCATTTCTATGTAAAAATCCCCAAAAGTTTGTATACCAATTACCTTTTATTTTTCACATTACGATTGGGCTGTAAAAAACTGATGAAAGAGCATGCAAGAGTCACTGAGTCAACTGAATATTATCAGCTATAAAACATCCGTTTATTGCGCCAAAAGTTCAACAACTCCTAAAGAAACTAGGCAAATGAAGATATCATATCAACCAGCTGGAATGGTCTCCCAGAAATTTTCTCGCATGTTCTCTTGAAACTTATCCCGTTTCCTCCGCATAAAATTGTGAGCCTTGGTTAAAGCTTCGAATACCTTGCATGGCATTGGCGAACAATAGTGGCGAAATATAGATCTTTGGCGCGAATCCAGCACTTTTATTCAATTATATATATCGAAACGATTTTTCCCGACCGTTTGAAATTAAAATTCTACACGAAGTTACAATTCTAGTTATAAAATAATATACAGAATTTAATTGATTCAATGCATTTATGAGTTATAGGATTTACGTGCTTGTAAAAAGACAGAGTAATAGACGGTCTATTCTTTAATATATTTGGCTTAAAATATGGTACGAATATGTATTTTATATACTAAATCTGTGTACCAAATTTTATCTACCTTTTTTTGCGTTTTGTAGGTCTCGAGTTCCATTATATTCGAACAGTCAATCAGACATTTGTGAATGGATTTTGTTCAAAATTTGATGCAAATCTATAAATATTTTAGTGATTGTTTATATCGAGGGCCGAACTGGCGATGCTTGGGTTCGCAGCCGCGTAACATGACCACTAGACAAAAGTAATCACTCCTGTCCCGGAGCTGTTATCTGGCATATAAAGTTTCACAACAATATAATCTCATTACGTATACTAAATTTCATCCTTACTTCTCAGAGTGTTTTTATATTATTTCATTTATAGACAGCCTGATAGACGTAATGCCAAAAACGCATTTTTCGATCTTTTGGAGATCCAAAATATGGAAATTTGTCAAAATTTGAGTTCAGATTTTTTGATGATTGCAATATCTCTTCTATACTTCATATGCAAGAAAATAAAGTTGTCAGTAAATTTTTAAATGTAAACAAATATGCTAAAACATGCAAAGATATATGTAAATAAGTATAGTGAAATGAATGAATAACACTTAAACAAATATAAAAACCTTTTTCGATTATTTTTTATGTTTGTGGCTTAGATCATCGTGAATTCTTAACAGAAATAAATACTATCAATATCAATAGTATAGAGTGGTCCTACAAAATGTATTGTTACGAAATTTCCGGGGTTCGTTTGGATAGCGGGAGTTATATGGTGTGAAGAACGCTCAATCAGCAGGCGGCAGTAGAAAATAAAACAACGACGTTTATTTACACGAAGACACACAGGACAGCACAAAGACGAACAACTATATACAACACAGAAGACGATTATCTTCAGCCGAGACGTGCAGCAACAACAGCATACACAGCAGCATATAACAAGACTCTACTGTAGACAGTAGCGCACAGCTTAGTTCAGCACTAGTTTGACTCCGTCTCTGCTCCACTTACCTCTGGAAGGCCAGTTCTTTACCGTCGATTCCGACGACTCTCCTCAATTCGCGACCGACGACTCTACTCAATTCACGACTACTCTCTCCGATCTGATTCACGACTACCGCGGCAGCTGCAGGCTGCTCCTTTTATAGGTCTCAGGAGGCGGGGCTAGAAGCCTCTCAACCAATCAGGAACGTTCGAGGCGTAACTCGGTTGCTACTGGACGGAAGGGAAAATTCTCGATGTTTCGGGTATAATCTATTTTGGCGCCAAAGTCGCCAAATTCGTCACCAAGTTGCCAAATGGTCGCCAAGTTTGTCGCCAAGCTCTGGGACCTCCTATGGAACCAGCTATGATGGGAAGAAGCATCACAGATTCGTAACAGTATTATTTGGTAAGGAAAACTAAAAAGAACTTTGCACTTGTTCTTGCAATGCAGAAAAAAAAAATGCATCTTGTCAGCGGACACTTGCTGCCTTAGCATGCCACATTGGATTATCGAATTCATATCCACCACATTCTTCAAACTATTTTCCTAACGCCTTCTATTCTAAAATTATGATAGACAGTTCAACAGTGTTACAGAAATATAGGAAAATTTAGATAGAAGATTACACATTCGTTAGCACAAAATTACTTTAAACTGTATTTAAGTAATGTAAGATTTAATTTAATTATACTAACATTCCATTTAGAGCAACAGCGGTTACAATGGCTTGTGATATGGTCTCGACATTGGAATTGAAGGGTCTCTTTACTGGAATGGAGTCTATAGGTACGAGTCCCATCTAGGTATCGTCCTCTTCTACTGAACATGGTTCAAACTTACAACTCTTGATTATTATAGCATTAATTCTCTCATGCTACTTTCAAACTGGATGCCAGTATAATTAAACTAAAATTAACAACACAATAGTTCATTTGGGATCTCGTAATTTTGAGCGTAGTTTATTTAGATTAACAACATTTATTGCAGTTATTCTGGGATTTCCTATCTTGGGACGGGCCTCGTAATTTTAAACCATGGAAATGTAATAAATATGCACTTATGAGTCCATACTGACCCATCCTTTTATTTCCAGATCACATCAAAAAGAGAATGTTCCAGACATGATAGCTTACCTTAACTTCGGTAAGATGATCCTGATGGACATCATTAACTTAAAACCCTTTTGGCACTTAGCCAAGACGCTACCACCAGGATTGCTGGGATTGGTGCATTGTTGTATAAAATTATTATTTCGAAGTTATTATTCAATTAAATGTATTATAATCTGCTACACGCACTTGAAATTAGATATTTTCCAGCCGCCTTTGGAGAATAGCTGCTCGTTCACTATTAATATTAATTTAATCATGTCAAGTAACTTTGGTGAATGCATCTTATCACAACAAAAGAAAGTGCTAAGAATATTGCTACAGTGCACTTAAGGTGGTAAAATTAGTTGGCGAAATCAATCCCGTTGTTAAAGCAGGAAACTTTGCAAAAGTTTTATTTTTCAGTTTAACTCGAAAACAGAGAACAGGTAACCATTAATATCGATTCTAGGAATCATAATATTTCATATGAAATAAAAATTGGCGAAATCAATACAATGGTTGCAGTTGGGGGCGTTTCAATATTGAATTTTCACTGACGTCGTTGTTTTTTTATTTCTGTCGAATGTGAGGATAGAGGGAGCAAGCGATTATTAATGACATATCTACTGTTCTGAGACGACCACTTTTCAACGGTTCTATCTAACTAAGGGGTGACAACGGAAGGATGTGCGTCATTTCTGGATTTTACTTTATTATTAAATGTAAGCATCCCCTCCATTTCTTTCACCCCTATTTTGCTGAATTAAACTCATCCTAGCGCGTGCGCAAAAGCGCGGAGGATTTTAGAATCCGTTGGCAAACAATAGAGGTCGTGAGTTTTTTATATGAGACAAAAACTGGCGAAAATCGAACCTGTGATTCGTACTGGAATATTTGTTCATTGATTTTTGTTAAAAAAAATTATTTTAAATATATAGCTACTACATTTTTCTTTATACTTTCCACGCACGTGTTACAGACAAACAGCTGCTCATATAAATGTTCTTTATTTCCTTCGGTTGTTGATTCGGTCTACAACCTTTAAAATATTCCATTTTTTCACCTGCCAGAAGCAGGAGAAACAGACATCTGAAGTAGTTGTCTCATAGAAAAGGAGCACTAATTTGTCAGAAGCTTGGCATTTGTTAAATGCATGACTTCTTGTATCAGAAAAACGCGTTTTATTTACTTATTTTTTACCTTCACTTAAAATGGCTTTGGAAAATAATATTTAAAAAGTTCGATATATTTTTATGCAGAAAAATTCAATCTTTCACTTAATCTGTTCATGTTTGCTAATATATATACTTTTTATCCAGTAGAAAGTTAAAAGAAAATGCAGGAAATATTACAGAAATATTGCTTGATAATATCTAGATATTCTTGTTAATATTGTAATTTCATTATTTTCTTAAGATCTTAGAAACGGCATCTTGTAATAAGCTGCAATATCTGCATACCGATATAAAATCCTCAATCGATATAGATTTCATTGGATGATATAAATCTATCTACATAATTCTCTAACAAACGAGACACAGAAATCGGCTTTATTACTTATTGTCGAATGGCAGCAGTCAAATATAAAAAAAAGCATCGCACGAACATTTCAGACTATTTAACTGAACGCTTTTACAGTTGTACTTTCGAAATTTCGCTTAGATAATTAATGGAGAAGAAAATTATTATTAAAAATGCAAGGAAAAGAGTTCACCGTGCCACCGAAATCTCTACTTAGTCAAAGGGTAGAATTGTAACGAAATCGACATTCTGGCGTCAAACAAAAAGTTTAAACCAACTTGAAATTAGGTTTATCCGTCGCCAAACACGTAATCTTTATGATTTGTATGGAAAAAGCATAATATCCATTATTTTATACAATATGAGATTTCATGAAATAACTAACTGAATTATACAACATATATATATATATATTATAGTCAACATATATATATTTTAATTTTCCCCAGCTGTAAATGTTCTAGAATTATTCCATTTAATTCGCATATTTAAATTTTTTTAAATAACAAGCTAAGTTTTAATAAATGTATTCCTTGTTATTAACAGCCAGAAATGTCAGTATTCTGAGTTAACAAGCTGATCGCACAGTGCGACTATTAGTTATAATTAAAAAAACTCAGTAAGATAAAAAAAAAAGTAATTTATAGTTCGCAAAATTATAAGCGATCCAAATGAAAATTCAGAAAATTAAGTTACTATTTTTCGACCATAATTTCGAGTGGATATCCTGCAAGAAAAGAGTGGTTCTTAGAAACTTTCAGTTCGGTTCGTCCTACGTAATTCTTTCTTCCAGGATGCGCGTGTGTTATCGAAAGTGAAACTATTTGCATAGCTATCTCAAAACATTTCAAAATTTTGAAAATTCAGCAATAAAACATTCATTGTATTGCCGCATTTTGTTTACTGGTCGGTATACAATTATTATGCGTTTATTTTAACGTTGCTGAAACATTTATTCTCTTAAATAATTTTAAACAACTCATGTCCGGACTTTGGATCTTTGAATCATTCTGTTATTTCCAGGAAAAAAATAGTGCAATTATTTCACCTTGCCATATGTTGTTGCACTGCTATCAGCTGATAAAACGGTTCTTCGATCCGTTTCGTGATGATAAAAGAAACGATTCCTGATAAAGTGAGGCGAAACGAATGGCTGAATGCTTTCTTGACGTCGTTTGCATTTTGTGACAAAATTATTTCCTTGAAAAACTCTTTAGAATTCTTTCTCCTCAAATGACATTCCATAGTATTCAAATGATTATTGTTATACATTATTTATACAGATTGTTATGTACTTTAATGCCCCAAAGTAAAGTCTTTCCATTGGATGTTATTCTTCAAATTAAAACATTTAATTTTAAAGTTTGAAAATTTCTTTGATTTAGTTTTTTTTTAAATCAAACAACATTGTCAGCTCTAAATCAAATATCATTGGACATTAATCATCAAATGTTATGATTTGATTTAGACAAAGAACATTTCTTTAATTTAATTTTGTTTTAAATCAAAGAGTATTAGCAATTCTAGATTAAACATTGATTGGCATTATTCTTCAAATGTTTTACTTTGATTATAACGCAGAAAATTTCTTTGATTTAATTTCGAATTTCGATTAATCAAAGAATATTGATAATAGGTCAAATATCATTGGCATTAATCTTCAAATGTTTTGATTTGATTTTAACATAGACAATTTCTTTGATTTAATTTTGTTTAAAATGAAAGAACATTTATAGCTCTACGTCAAACATCACTGGACATTAATCCGCAAATGTTTTGATATGATTTTAAAGTCGAAAATTTCTTTGATTTCATTTTGTTTTAAATCAAAGAACATTGCTAACTCTAGATCAACCATCTTGGCATTAATCTTCAAATGTTTTGATTTGATTTTAACATAGACAATTTCTTTGATTTAATTTTGTTTTAAATGAAAGAACATTTATAGCTCTACGTCAAACATCACTGGACATTAATCCGCAAATGTTTTGATATGATTTTAAAGTCGAAAATTTCTTTGATTTCATTTTGTTTTAAATCAAAGAACATTGCTAACTCTAAATCAACCATCTTGGCATTAATCTTCAAATGTTTTGATTTGATTTTAACATTGACAATTTCTTTGATTTAATTTTGTTTTAAATGAAAGAACATTTGTACTCTACGTCAAACATCACTGGACATTAATCTACAAATGCTTTGATATGATTTTAAAGTCGAAAATTTCTTTGATTTCATTTTGTTTTAAATAGAAGAACAATGCTAACTCTATATCAACCATCTTGGCATTAATCTTCGAATGTTTTGATTTGATTTTAGTGCAGAAAATTTCTTAGATATAATTTTATTTTCAACTAATACTTCGCACGCGCCCACATCAGTGATTTTGTTTGACCAACGAGATGATCTTTTATCAAGGGTGAATTTAAAATTATGAAACAAAATAAGAAGACAGATACTTGATAACTTGATTTAATGGTTATTCTGTACACAAGATGATTTTAAAATCATAAGACAAACTTAAACGGTAAATTATGCCTACAGAAACCAATCACTTTTATAACTGATTACTAGAGCAAAAGGCGACAGCTATAGGAAGTTTTAAAGGAAACTGTGACACCGACCATTAGATTTTTTTTTATTGTCGGGTCAGATTGCCCACTTTGGGACTACTTTTTTTAAATTTTAAATAATAAAAGATGATGTGATATTTTTTTTTTTTTTCGATATGACCTCTGAAAATATTATTGTGCCGTTTTAAAATTCTAAAAATTACCGTTTAAATGATACCAGTTTGTTTTCTTAAATTTTGGCAATTAAATGTTTTTTACACATTTCATTATTACAACGAAATTCAAACCTTTTTCATTGTTTCAGTAAATATTTAAATGTATTATTTTTATCTATTATTAAAAAGTTAAAGAAATTTTTCGCTTATTATTTCCATAATTTATGTTTAAAAAAAATGAAGTTACGAAAAGTGAGGTGCAGTTAGAAGATAGATTATTTGAATAGTTACGCCTTTAATGGCACTACGATGCCGTGGGACACCGCTTCATTAGGAAGGTTCATGGACACAATAAACAGAACATGTGTAAGACCATTCAAATAAAACGGTTCTAATATCCTTAATTTGATGCCTAAAATACCTTTTGAGGGAAACATGAACAGCATAAGAGATCAAATAAAAATTAAATGTAAATAATATTTCCGACAAATTGGTCCCTTAGATAGCTAATTTTGTATATTATTATAAATTTGATGGTTGTCATGTATATCTTTGTATTTGGTGTATTATTTCATTTTTTCCTTTGTATTTCAGTCTTTTCGATCTTAAATTGGGTATTTAATTTGATTTTGCTTGTGTTTCATCTCATTGCATATTTGTAGTGTAATAGGTGTTTTGTTGCATCATTCTCATTTGGGCTTTTCGAAAATAACAAAACAGACGATCATCAGATGCAGTTCATGATTTAGTCCTTTTCTTAATTTTTTAAATGGATGGATCATATTTGTTTTTCGACGATAACAAAATTGTCTATATCACTAGATTCATCTTATAATACTAGAAAAACTAGCGTAAGTGGTCTTTCTAAAACTCTCTCGCATATTCTTTAATGAAGGTATTATCTCAGGGAACATCTTGCATGGAATTGATGAACGATGGCATATTAATCTTTGGCATGAATTTAGCATTAATACTGAATCTATCGTATGTCTTTGGCGAGTTTATTTATTTATTTTTTGGCGATTAATCCCTAAAATACGAAAATCGAATTTGTGATTTAGACAAGTTTTTTTCCAACCGATTGAAACAAAAAAATTGAAGTCAAAAATTCGCATTCCAAATTTTATGTCGTAATTAAATCTTGAATTAGAACTTATTGAAATCGTTACGTTTTTGAGTAATCTCGTATGCATGTTTCTGAAAATACAGACCGACAGACAGTCAACCCCTTGTTGGATTTAGATAACACTTTTCGGCTGTCTACGCTATAAATGACAAATCTGCATACTGAATCTTATCTATTTAGTTCTCTTCGTTTTGTAATTATCGTGTTAACTTATATTCGAACAGCCGGACAGATGGACTTCCTCTGAACATATTTTGCTCAAAATTCTATAGAAATCTACCAATTTGCTATAAAGATTGTACACCAAATTTTGTCCATCTAGCTCAAAGCGTTTTTGAGTTATCTTTGTCACAGACAGACGGACATTTTCCAAAAATTTATTTTTTGACCTCAGGGTGATCTGAAACGTAGAGATTGGTCGAAATCTCGAGTTTGAAATTTTAGGCAATTACTGTACCTTCTCTATAATACGAATATAAGAAAGTAAAAAACAGTAACTCTCATCCTAATCTCTATGTGTGTATTAATTCTGACCAATCCTTTTTTTGTCCATAATATGATAGCATTAATTTGGTAATAACAACCAATCTTAATGAGCAGTATCTTATCATACCAAATGACAGCATTATTTTAAATAGACTTGTACACTAAACATGGAGCATTATGAGTAATTAGCTATATATATATATATATATATGAAATTAATTGGTGAATATAATGGGCGAAATCGATCTCACTGTTGTGACTGGGGGTCTGTTTCAAGCTTTATTTTGCGACATCTCTAGAAAATGGAGGGCGAGAGGAGAGGCACCGTACCCTTAACCTCATATATAAATGTCATGAACTTTCAAATAAAATAATTATCTGAGAAATCGGAAGAGTGATTAAGGCTGAAAGTCTCTTTAATCCCTCCGCTCACTGAGAATGCGCAGAAAAATGATATTTTCATTTTTTTTTTTTTTTTCAAAAACAGGCGATGGGGTGGACAGACGATCGCTGTTTACATATGTAGGAATAATAAACTTTCTTTTAGAATAATAAAAAATGACGAAATCAAAGAAGTAGTTGAACCTGGAGGGCTGATTCTTTAACTTTCCTTATCATTTCAGATATATATATATATATGCAGATAAAAACTACTCAAAAAATTTTGTTTCATATTTCGTATGATTCATGTGTTTTAATGGAAGTCATTCATATTTCAGAAAATAATAAACTCTAAACATGAGTAACGACTGACGAAACTTTCGTAAACAATGACCCCCGTTCAGTGACCTTCAGCAATTGCACCGTCAATTTGCATTGCACATTCTTCAAATGTAATAAAAAGTCCGTTTTCATATTCAATACCGCAGGTGAGCATATGTATATCCACGTGTTAAGGCCTCAATGACCGATAAATTAACAACAATAAAATTTTGGGAAATAATTTTATGATGAGTAATATCTGAATAACATGAGGGTGGGGAGATGCTTTTTAGAATATTTGAATTCAAGAGTCTTGCAGACATAACTGAAATGACAACTATAGACCTTTACTCATTGAAAGATTTTCAATGAGTTAAAATCTTTTTAAATAATTTAAGAAACTATAGACCTTTAATTTTTAGAAAATGTTTGAAGATTTCATTTTATAACCGAAATCCTTCTGAACATTTCTTGGTATTGCGCATGCGTGTACGTTAATAAGTTTAAAAGATACAGTCAAAAACATGAAGGTCACTGTTGACTTTTCACTCAGAAACATTTAAAGTCGTTGTTTTTCTTTATATTATATTTTCAGAGCTTGCGAGCAGTATTAAGCAAAAATGGTTCATAGTATCAATATAAAATTTTCCAGATGCACTTATAAACACGTAATAAAGAAAATCATACAAAATCAAAGCATGAAAAAAATGCTTTTTCTAGCTAGTGCTTGCTAGTATACTAAAAAAGATTTTTAAAAATGTGTTATCATGTTTTAACAACATAAGAAGTAAAATAACTCAAGTAAATCTATTAATATTTATCACTTTGCAGAATTATCCAGTTATATTCTTTGAGAGATTGTAGATGTAATCTGTAATGGAATGTAAGATGTAAGATTTGTTAATATAAATTGCTTATTTTCTGACAAACTTTTCAAGCGAGAAAATTCCGTCCTCGACATTTTTTCGCATATATTTTAATTAATGAAAATTATTTCACTGACTTAAAAATTCATAATTTTAAAGTTAAATGTCTTATAAAACTGTGATAAAAAAAACTATTAAGCTTTAGAATTTTTGTCTTAGGGAGAGTCGCATTTGACTATTTTTCGAGGTCTGTTTAGCTTTTAAAGGTCCTTGTACTCCTTAAGAAAATTATTCAAATACTGTAATTACGAGCAAAATATTTTTTCTACATTTAAAACTATAGTTTTGCTAAAAAAAAGCTAAAGTTAAGATATTAGAAAATGTTTTTCTGTAAGTAAATTAAGTATTTTGTAGGATTTAAATATTTTGTGGCTTAATGCAGTTCACATAATGAGAATTCTCTTAACCTTAAAACAAATTTTGTATGTTCTAGCAATTTATTTTATATATATTTTTTATTTTATTAACTTTGTGAATATGTACCTATTTACATTTATCTTTTATAGTATAGATTGTACGGCATTCGTATGAATTCGTTTCATAAATATTCTAATGACAAAGTAAGTGTAATGAAATACATAGGAACTTAGCCAATCGTATTTAAATAAAGTGTTCATTTTATCCCAATATTTTATATTTCACAAAATGAGTATTTATACAACTTATTTAGTTTTCAAACACAAAAATAAAATTTAAAAATCTTTGTTAAACCCTTTCCGCCTAGGAGTCCTAGCCAACTGCCTATTTTCCTAAGCTGGAAATCTGATTGTAGTTACAGTTGAATAAATCTTTGTTCTTATATTTCTTAGTGCACTAAAGCGTTTCAAATATATCGATTAACAGTACAGGAGCCCTTGTCAGGTTTGGTTCGTTAGATCTTGCACTGATTTTATTTTTCCTAATAATAAAGACGAATGTGGGTATGTTGATCTGCAGGTCAGACTGTTTAACATAGACCCATCAGATTTGACATAATTCATATTTTGGAGGGTGGAAATATGCATCTCAGAGTGACTTTTTAAAAATTTTAATTTGAATATTACTTGAAGATAAAGAGATATTTTTGTATTTTTCCCTTGATAACCACCCGAAAATTTGCAGTAAAAAATGAATTCTTACACTGATTTTTTAAATTTGAAAATTGATTTTTCAATGATGCCAATCAATTGTTTTTCTTAAATTTTTATAATTGAAAAAAAAAAAAAACTACTTTTTTTGCCAAATATTTAAGAACAGTTTTCATTGTTGCTTTGTAATTCAAACCATATTCATTGCTTCATTAAATATTTAATAACAGAATTGTTTTCCACTTTAAAAAGCAAAAGAAAAAAAAATATATTTTATTAATTTTCTACTCAGTTTATATGATAAACGAAAAATTGAAATAACAAAAGCACTTAATTTAAAGAACAATTAAAAAATGGATTACCTATACACTCAAATTTTAATTTTCAGTGACACTATGACGTCATGGGACTTGACTCCATTAGAAAGTTCTTGTGCACAATAAACTAAGCAGATATAGGATATAAGACTATTAAAATAACATTGCTTAATAACTATATGAATTTGATACTTAAAAATACTATGTGTGAGATATTAAGTTGAAATGAAACATTATTAATGTTCATTGATAACCAGCAGGTCGCCAAAGGTGGCTAGTATTGTAATGATAGCTTTTTATCAAAATGACACCAAAAAGATTGCTATATCACCAGTTGACAATTATATTACATTAGACAACTTGCCATATTCTTTTTTTTTTCTCGGGCATATGGATTTTTTGGGGGAAAGAAGGGTGCAACAGACCCCCAATGGGAACGTAATCTTGTTAGGGGTTACGAGGCTTCCTATCGTGTCTAACGTTTGCCGAATACAGATGCGGCGAACAAGTTTTCCGCTGAAGGCGGCAAGTTAGTAAAAAAGCTTTCTTTAATATATCATTTTCGTTTATTTCATAGGTCTTCAGAGCGGATGAGTCTATGGTAAAATCCTTAAAATCTACTGTAAATACGTGTGATGAATTTGATAAAAAAAAATTCCGTCTTTGAAAGGATCGAAAATTAACCGATTATTCACTGTATGTCATTAAGATGAATGTCAAAGAATTTATAAACAAACTAGCCGCCTTTGGCGACCAGCCGGTTCGCCAATCTTAATGTTCGTTTAAATTTTAATAATTAAATATTTTATGCAATTCCTATTTTAATAGCTTCTTCATCAAAATATTTTAAAACTTCAAATTTTGATATCATATAATTTTCTTATAATATTATAAACGCCTTCATTCATAACGTAATATGTATCTCTGTAATTTTCTGTTAGTTTCGTAGAATTTATACTATAAATTAAAGTGGAAAGGATTAATCTGCAATTAATATACTAATATTTTTTACTGAAACAAAATAATTTTTTGTAATATGATTACTGAAAACAGTCACTGAGCGTTTAAACTTTATGGGCACTAAAGAATATCTTTCCTAATTTATGTAATATTTCAAGAATTTGTCAACAAAATATTCTCAGATTCATTATGACCAGAACGATTAATTAACAATGTTTCATTTTAAATGCATCAAACACTAAGAAAATAAGACGAATCGTTTAAAATAATCGGTTGAAAATAGGTTAAAAAAAACTAAAAAAAAACGATGTACTTAAAACTATAAGCATATATCAAAAAATATATAACTAACAAAAATACAATTTAATTACAAAAACATGCAACTAACCTAAAAATAATTTAAATCATCCTTTGATAATGGTTGTCATGTCAACAATCAGAACACAATGCGCATGCGTGAATTTTCAACGCCAGTAACGGTAACGCAAATGCGTGAGTTTTTCTACGCCAGTTGGGGTAACGCTATCCGGATTAGAAATTTTTAATTTCCTTTATTCTGTTTTATTTTAATTCAAAAGTATTTAAGAATGAATCTGAAAGATCGATAATTAACAATGTTTAATTTTAAATGCATCAAACATTAATAAAATAAATAGAATCGTTGAATTCGTAAATAGAATAATAGAATAATAGAATCGCCAAAAAATCTTAAGCCCAGCCTCATGACTGTTGGGAAAAAAAACTGAAGCCCTTACTCATTTGGCGGTGGGGAAAATGAAAAGATTTTTTTGGCGGGTTTAATTAATAATTAAAATTCTAATTAAAAATTCAAAAAAGGGTTATCCTATCTTTTAAGTTAGATCAAACTGCACACGGTGTTCAAATTTGATTAAAATCGGTTAAGTAGTTTAGGAGTCCATCGTGGACAAACAACGTGACACGTTCACTTCAAGAGACATTTTTTTACTTTAGAGAAAATATAATTAATCCTCAAAAAATTCGAACTTGAGATTTTGACGAATCTCCACGTTTTAGACCTTCTCGAATTCGAAAAACACATTTTTGGAAAATGTCCGTCTGTCTATGACAAAGATAACTCAAAAACACTCTGAGCTCGATGGATGAAATCTTGTATACTGTCTTTATATCAAATTTTCAGATTTCTATCAAGTTTTGAGTAAAATCTGTTCAGAGGAAGTCCGTTTGTCCGGCCGTTCTAATATAAAACGAAAAGAGCTAGATAGATAAAATTCGGGACCTAAATTATCATCTTTAGTGAAGGCACTATTAAATTTTGAGCCAAATCCCACCGTCTTTCGATCTGTAATTTCAGAAATAGGTAAATCGATAGCTTAAAAACGCAATTACTTAAATATATCAGATTTGATGGGAGATTTTGTGACTACAAGCGCAGATTAGTGTCAAATTTTTGTTTCAATCGTTTGGGGAAAAGTGTCTAAAACACAAATTCGATTTTCGGATACTATTAACGCATGCCAGGAATTAATCGCCAAATAACTCGCCAAGGATGGTATAATAGATTCAGTAAGAATGCTAAATTCATATCAAAAGTTAATATTTCTTAAATATAGTACACCAATGCTATCCAAAGCATTCTTTGGTATGACAAGTTTATTAGAGAGTAAGCGAGAAAGTTTCAGGGAGATCATTGCTGCTGGTTTAAATTTATTTTCTTGCATGCGATGCACACAAGAAAAAGTATTGAGTTTTTTAAAATATTGTTTATCGTACTTTGAAAGTATTCGACAAATTTCCGGATGGTTACTATTGTAACATTCCCCGTGTCCCAGTGCTGATAAGACATTTATAGCTAGCTGTGTTGTCGCTGTTAATTACTAAACTCCTCGAGATAGCCAGATGGTGGATCTTTTCACCTAGGTGGGCTCTCATTTGTTCATTAGCGACTACAGTGAAAGACCACATGTGGGGATTCCTCGTCCAAGTGATATTGATAGTACCTTCAAGAGAAAGGGGTGTCCAAACATCTGGATGCTAAATGTTTCTCATTGTGAAAGGGCTATGATAACACCGTGTTCCAGAATAGTCAGTTATGAAAGGTGCATCACTAAAAGGACCTTCCTACGACCTACTGGCGCAGCTGAGGAAGCATATTGCTGAACCCCAATTGGCCGAAAGAGAGCTCAAATTTTCCAATGTAAATTTAGAGGCAAGATTGTCTCCGAAATAAAGTGCGGAGATTTTTTTAAGGGGAGGAGAAGAAACGAATTGCAGATAGACTGTTGGACTACGCCCACGAGTTCGGAGTCCGAGAACTACCCCTGGAGTGGTCATGTTGACTTCTCTGTGGTGTTGTTTCTCCGTATTGATGGACAACTGAGTTTGAAGATAAACCTTCGACTTCGACTGTTGTGTCTCCTACTACAGGTGTAAATAACTATTTATTTAACCAAGATTTGAACAAGTTGTTCTTTTGTATAGATAGGGCTGTAAAATAAAGAATTGTCTGGAAATTCTGCTTCGTTATTTGTTCAGTCTAGATCAAGACATTACACTATTAAAGCTACTTTCGAATGATTTTATAATATTAACTATTAAATTTACAGTTATAATTAATATTATAAGAACACATTCATGACTTTGTTGCTAATACTGATTCACGATACATTTCTTAAAAATGCAATTAGTGATAACACATATTTCAGTCGTTAACTTTTTTTGCAAGATGGTTGGTAAACATGCTATTCAACCTTTTGATATCATAAAATAATCAGAACAAATTGCCTTTTCCGATTATTAATTATCTTTAATCCGTAATAAAAGAAACATCAAGCTGCCTCGAGATATGATTAAATCCTATTGTTTCTATCATTTTCTGAGAAAAATACAGATAAAGATCAATGATATTATGATTCGATACATGTAGTTTAATATAGGAAATTCAATGGTTACATACTGAAATAGAAATAATCTGTTAGTAATTGACTTCAATTCACGCAATCGAGAAAACAATGCACTGCTTTATCATTTTTGATGTAGGCAAAAACTTGATAAATCGATGTTCAATCGTGACTAATCGATGAACTACTTAGTCACGCGAAAAATTCTACTTATCCGTGAAAAGAAAAAGAAAAATAAACATTAAACTATGGGGGTGACCAATCCAAAACTTACTTGCATAATCCATAATAAAGGTACAATCCCCCCCCCCACATAGATTTTAAAACGTTGCGTAAAATTGTGAACTGCCACGATTGTTCGGATTTTAACATACAAAATTACTGTTCGTTTCAGTAAGCTGAGACGACCACTTTCCGACGATTCTATCTCATTAAAGGGTGAGACGAGCCCTATTAGATACTTTTTCGTTCAATTTTTTCACGTCGATGTGAGTATCTTGCCGTTTCGGACCGCATTGTTTTATTTTAATTTAGTCTGCGAGTCATCCGAGTTTACTTAATTGTTAAATGTAAACATCTCCTTCTTTCATCTCTACTATCACCCCTATTTTGACGAATTAAACCCATCCTAACGCATGCGCAAAAGCGCGGAGGGTTTTAGAATCCGTTGGCAAACAACACATACATGAAAGTTAAATGCTTTGCAGCATAATAAACAAAATCGGTACTTGTGTATTAACTGCATGGCAATGGTGGACAGTAGTTACGAAATAAAATAATGGTTAATCGCTGACATGCAGTTAATATATAAGTACAGGAAATTGAATATATATTTTGGACGCTTTTTCTCTAATACCAGATTTTGACATAGAACAACAATGGTAGTCATAAGATCACATACCAAATTTCATTAATATAAGGTATTGTATTTTTGTTTTATATTTGCATGCATGCGGAAGTATAGACAGACAGACGTACAATCCTTTGACGGAATTAGGTGAAGAATTTCATAAAAATCTATACTTTAGATGCTAAACAAAAATCATTAGTCTAAATTTTTACATTTTTTAATTATCGGCATATATGCAAATGTACAACAACAATATCTGTTAATACACAAGTATTAACAGATATTTTCTTGACGGATTTGACTTAAAATGCGATCACTATTTGAGCTTTAGATGTTGAATCTGTTTCCTCGATTTTATTTATCCAGATCTTAATGTTTTGTAGCAATCGCGTTCACTTGTACCAGGGCAGACAGACTTCCTACGAATGGATTTCGTTCAAACTTTGATCGAAATCAACAAATTTAGTGCAAAGATCTTACACCAAATTATAAAAGAATATTTTGAGCTAAAATGCTCACAGAAAGAACGACAGACTCAAGAGGGACCGAAACATGGCGATTTTTGAAACTTTCCAGTTCAAATTTTTTTGACAATTACAATAATTCTCTTTGTATACTCCATATAAGAAAGAGTATATTGAGAGTCTCTTCCTTGAGGCTTTCTGACTACTCCCCCCCCCACTAAAAAAATAAAATATTTATAATTGTATCTGTAAGTAATCAAGATGATTCAAACTTGAAGAAGGGAATAAATTTAATTTTGTGTCTGTGCTTGTGCACGCTCGTGTTTGTGAACATAATTTGCAGATGCATGGCCGAAAATAAGAAACTTTTGGAATTAACTTTAATTTATTGTAAAGGGGAGCATATTATGTACTGGAAAGAGGCAATGATGGAACAACAGTTTACAATGCGATGCAAGAGCAAAAAGTGACCGAAATGTTTCCCTTCGGGGGAGTGAGATTTTTACAGGGATTTATTTGACATGCATAAACTTAGGAAAGGGAATCTTAAGTATCTTTGTAAGAATCTTGGGATTTTAGGGATTTTTATCCCTTCTCTCAGAGAGAGAGAAAATGCTAAAATCATCAGTTTTCTACAGTGCGTGTCAAAAATAATGAAATAAAAAGTGAGAATTGGATCAAGAAATAAGAGAACATTTTAGAATAAAGTTAATATAGACTGTACTGAGATAAAAATTAGGAAATGAATAAGAATTTAAATTAGATTCAGTGATATCATTACAAAATCTAATTTAAATCTTAAGTAATTTCCTAATCTTTATCTTAATTTAGTCCATATTAACTTCATTCTCAAATATTCTCTTATTTCTTGATCCAATTCTCACTTTTTATTTAATTAATTCTACACGCGCTCTAGCAAAACTGTAAATCCAGCATTTCCCCATGCTCCGAATTGCTTACGACGTTCTTTTAAAGATACCTAAGATTCCCTTTCCTAAATTTACATATGTCAAAGAAATCCCTATCAAAATAGTAAAATCACTGAGGGAAAATTTTCAATCTCTTTTTTGCTCTTTTGCTCATGTGTCATTATGTAGACTTACGTATTTATTACCACTTATTCTTGTACATAGTTTATGCCTCCCACGATGGAATAAATCGAGTTTAAAAATTCAAAATTGTCTTCTCTTGTTGTCTGTTGATTTGTCTACACGCGCATGTAAACCGTGCAACGAATTAGAAGGCTGAATTTTGGAATATAATTTTTAAATCCACAGAGTAATCTGTGTCTAGTCTTGAACTAAATTCATCAATAAGTAGACAGTCTGTTTGTATGTCTGTCTATGTGTAAGCGAATATGATAATTTAATCATCACAAGAAGTTAATATAAATGAAATTTTATAAATCGTTTTAATACAAAAAAATATGTCCTTATCAAGCATTGGATTCATTCAGTGAAAACGAAGAATTTCTGAATGTGTACTTGATTTCCTTCTCTATACGATGAAGCTAATCTTTCAATCGTATCAATATATAGAAAAGTAGAATGTAAAATTCTCCTGCTAATTATTTTTTAACTGCATCATTACTGATGGAGCCGCGATGAATATTTGTGTACTATCGCAACCATTCATTATCGTAAATAAATCGCCAAATTCGATTCCATTGTTCAACATATTCTCACGAAAAGAAGTCGCCAAATCACACCAGCATAGTTATAATAGTACACAAGTCATTCGAAGATGTAGAAAGATCAGTTTTTATTTCATTTAATGTATTTTATAAAGTTAATATATAACCAGGAGTATGATCTGGCAAAAACTTTCTCACATATTCTCTGATAAAGGTGTTATTCCAGAAAATATTTGCATTAGCGTACAATAATTACGATGTATTAAACTTTGGCGAGAATTTAATATTTTTACTGAATCTGTCGTGTGATCCTTGGTAAGTTTTTTTGGCGATTAATCCCTAGCATGCTATTAAAGTATCCAAAAATCGAATTTGTGCTTTTGACCCGTTTTTCCTATCGATTGAAACAAAAACAAACACAAAACTACACTTGTAGTCACAAAATCCCATTTCAGGTTTGATACATTTAACCAACGATTTTCAGCTATCTCGTTTACTTGTTTCTGAAGGCCGGATTCGCAATGGCCAGATTCGGCCATGTTGTGCTTATCATGTGGTTGGAAAGTTCAGTAAAGGCATTTTTTTATTTTACACCGGGATAGCCTAGAGCGTTGGATTCGCGTCCCTTGGGTTGCGAGTTCGAACCCTGCAGGCCAAAGACTCCCCGCGTGTGTGGTGGCTGGCGCGCGTATAAATCTGTCGTGGTCACAAAGTTCTTCAAGTCGAGAGTAATACCACTGGGGGTATCGGATCAGGGGATGATCTTTCTCTGATTCTGGTCTAAATTATGATCTGTGGTTCACAGAATGAAATGCATGAATGAAGTCCGCCCCGTAAAAGGGGTTGTGACGTGTGTAATGTCAAAATCGTACTCCTAGCCATAGTTGACGCCACTAAAAGCAAAGAGACGGACCTTGTCGGATTACATCGCTGTCTTCGTAACAGCGGGCTTGTCCATGGCAAGTGCCATAAGAAACAACACATGTTTCTGAAAGTATGGACCGATCGACAGTGAACCCCTTGTTGAGTTTGTCTCAAAATTTGATAAATGTCCAAAATATAGATTTCAAATGTGTGTGCTGAATTTTATCCATATAGTTCTTTTCGTTTTGTAGTTATTATGTTTACATATTTTCGAACAGCCGGACAGACAGACTTTCTTTGAACGAATTTGGCTCAACTTTTGATAGAAATCTATAAATTTGGTGTAAATACCGTATGCCATATTTCATCCGTCTAGCTTAAAGCATTTTGGAGTTATCTTTGTCACAAACATGCAGACGGACATTTTTCAAAAATGCATTTTTCGATCTTAGGGAGGTCTAAAACATGCAGATTTATTTTGAATTTTTTTTTTATTATTACTATATTTTCTCTATTGTTCTATTCCTTTCACATACGAAAAAGTAAAAGCATGTCTTTCATAAACATGGTCAAAAAAGAGGAGGAAAGAGTTTTGTTTGTTCATTTATTTCATGTGTATTAGATAAATCAATGTCATTTTACACCGTGTTTTCAGCTGCTCGTTGCATGAATCAGCATCATTCGATAGCTTGTTTCCGGTTACTAGAGAAATGAATTTGCATTAGTTCAAATTCTACATCTGTTCGTGAATTTAAATACCTTTCAATTCTCAATTATGTTATAGCTGATATGAATTTATATACATTTAAACTCATTTTTGGCAACCTTGATATAAATATGTTTTTGTTTTTTTCATTTCACTGTTTTAAGTCATTTCATTGTACCTTTTACCCTTTTAAATCTTTTTTTTAAGATACATTAAAAATATTTATCAGCAAAAATCATACTAGTCACCTAATGCAAAGGAAAAACTGTTGCACAAGTTAATCTTCACGGATCAACCATCTGATGTTGTTAGTTCTGTTTCGCTTTGATTCAAATAGGGGGAAAAAAAGCCTAATCTCAACTGCACATCTTCAAAGCTTTATAAAAAGTTTCAACATTGACATTGTTGTTCTTGACAAACTTGTTTTCTGATTTTCTATTGGATTGCGTATAACTTGTATAATTTTACCGTATAATTTCGCCGCATAACTTGTTATAAATTGTTTTCAACTATTCTTTTCTCACTACATTTCCAGTTGTGATGACAATTTTTATTATTGGACATTGCAGAGTTATAAGCCAGACTTTGCATACCTTTCTTTGTCAATCTATAATCACCTTTGCCGCTTTAATTATATCTGTACTAAACAATTTTTTTAGAGTTGCACTTCGAATAACATATTTAAGTTTCTCTCTCTTGAGCTTTTTAAAAACCATTAAATGCTGCATTAATTTAAATTTTACGTTAAATATTTTATTCGATGTAAATAAAATTTTCCTTACTCTTCCATTACATACAAATTCAAAAGCTTATTACAATTTCAAGGACATTTTTTAAGTTTTCCTGCGTCTTTTTTTTTTTTTTTTTTTTTTTTTTTTTTTTTCAAATCGTGACATTATATTTTGAAAGACATTAACATCAAATCTCTGGATCAGTCATTCATAGTAGATTTATATTTGTGATTCATGGTACGGTGTGGTGTGTATTTGTGATTCGTGGTACGGTGTGTGTTTGTGTTTCATAGTACAATGTGTGTGTGTGTTTGTGATTCATAGTACAATGTGTGTGTGTTTGGGATTCATAGTACAATGTGTGTGTGTTTGTGATTCATAGTACAATGTGTGTGTGTTTGGGATTCATAGTACAATGTGTGTGTGTTTGTGATTCACGGTACGGTGTGTGTTTGTGATTCATAGTACAATGTGTGTGTGTGTTTGTGATTCACGGTACGGTGTGTGTTTGTGATTCATGGTGCGGTGTGTGTGCTTGTGATTTATACTATGGTATGTGTTTGTGATTCATGGTACAGTGTGTGTGATTCATAGTGTGGTGTATGTTTGTGATTCATGGTGCGGTGAATGTTTGTGATTCATGCAACGATGTGTGTTGTGATTCATTGTACATGAGGAGAAAGTTTGCAATTTTAACACAGGATTATAAGTTATATTAGAATCTCTAAATAACATGATTTTTCTTACTAAATTATACTTTTCAAACCGGAATATAGTAAACTTCCTTCAATAATTATTGAGGTTTTGTAAAAATATATATATATATTGTCAAAAATTTTATTTTTTTTACATAGTGAAAGCAATTTTGTGATTCTTCTCACGAATAAGAACTAAAAGGAAAACGATGACGGTTTTCTACCAAATGTGTAATCTCTATTTGAGATATTCATTTATTTTCTAAAAGATGGCAATCCATATTGAGATATGAGATAATGATCCAGGTATTCTTATGTCCAAGGCATGTTAATATCCTATATTCGAAAACAGAATAGAAAATATGTCAAGTTGTATACAATTCGGACGAGTATATAGAAGAACTATAAATGTTTCAAGTTAATATCTAAATTATAATAGCTGTATTTATATGATTGCCACTAATAAATTGCCAACCTTGTTAATAATCCAGCAGATGTGGTCTCCAGAAAATTTTCTCACATACCCTCTAATTAAATTGTTATCGAAGAGAATGCCTTGCATGGCATTGATCCCCCCAGGGGGCACCTCGAAATGAGGATTAGATGCTTCCAGCATGGTGGTTGGATCTCGCCACAATGGAGGGTACTCTAATAGGTGGGGGATCTGACTCCTCCCATCGATGACGGGACGTACTTCCTTCGGGGAGGGTTGTACCGTGGCCTGCGACGGCCCTTAGGACTCAACCCCAGTTCCCGCCAATGTTGCTGTTGCGGCGGTCCGGTTATTCAGTTTTTATGGTTTAAATCCGTGTGCTTTCGTGGCGGGTCGGAGAGTTAGATGGTTGACTTGCATGGCATTGACGCACAATAGTTACAAAATATTAACCTTTGGCATGAATTTAACATTTTTACTGAATCTATTGAGTAATCCTTGGCGAGATTTTAGAGATTAATTCTTGTTATGCTGTTTATAGTATCCGGAAAGCCAATTTTTGTTTCAAACGTATTTCTTCCCAACCAATTAAAACAAGCATTTGACAAAGAACTACAAATGTTATCATTAGATGATAGACCAAATTTGATGTTTAAACCATAGCGTTTTTGAATTATCGCGTTTACATACTTCTGAAAGTACAAACCGACAGATGGTCAACCTCTTGTTTAGATTTGGTTCAACATTTGACAGATGTCTACACTATCGATGCTAAATCTGTGTACGGATTTTTTTCCATACAGCTCTCTTCGTTTTATAGTTATGGCGTTAACTTATATTCGAACATCCGGATGGACAGACTTTCTCTGAACGGGTTTTGTTCTCAATTTGATATAAATCTACAAATTTTGTATAAATATCACATGTAAAATTTCATCTGTCTAGCTCAAGGTGTTTTTGAGTTATCCTTGTTACAGACAGACGGGCATTTTCCAAAAATGTGTTTTTCGTATTCAGGATGATCTAAAACGTGGTGATTCGTCAAAATCTCGCATTCGAAATTTTTGACAATTATTTACAATACTTTCTCAAGTAAAAAAGAAAAGAAAATGTAACTAAAAGTTCTGAAACCCTTCTTATAATTTGATATAGTGGCAAAATATGATTGAAATAAAATATATTGGTTTATCGCATGAAACTAAATTCAGAAAATCGAGAAATTAACTACCAGCTTCATCTTATTAAAAAATCATGTCATAAATTTATCCTATTCTGATTCTTAGCAAAAGTTTTTGAAGTGTGCAATTCCATTTTAATCCTTTTTTTTTTTTTTTTTTTCAAAATTATCATTGAAGTGGGGAAAGCGAAGCACAGATTTGGTCATTCAACTTTCCATCGACACCCGCATACCTTTGGAAGAGTCATCAAATTGGGTCATTGGATTTTTCGCGAACTTTCCGAGTCTAATTCGCGTGAGTGAATGTGTGTGTTTCTTTTGTACCTCAGAAATGAACCTTTTTTGGGGCCGAATAGCGTCTAGTAGCCAAAAATGCGCATTCCATAACAATGTCAAACTCAGAAAGCAGTGAGTAGGGAAAAGAGAAACTCAGACATTCCGAATAAGGAAGGTCTACCCCCCCCCCATGTAAGTTGTTATTATTGCTTTGGTGGGATATGAAAGGTTTAGACCACTTTTAACTTTTAACCCCTCCCCTCCCCCACCAAAAAAAATCCATTGCAATTAATTTGAAAGGATTCATTGCAATTAAAGGAGTACTAGAGGAAAAATGGCTATCTTTAGTTTCAAGTTAAAGTTCGGACATATTTAATTGGGATTGCACTATAAAGAATAGAAGAATTTGAATGGGAAAGGGTACCCCACCAACAGCTGATTATAACTGAACTTAATTGTCATTTTTTCTATATTCAGATGCATATATCCGGAAGGCATACTTTATATACAAGAGGCGCGGACGAACTGACGTCTGTTCACAAGCGATACAAGAGCAGATGAGAAAAGAGCGTCAGAAATATTTTCCCGATGATTATATACCATAAGATTCTGCACTTGTCAATTTAGGTAAAGGAATTATAGGTATCTTTTAAAAGAAGTTGTTTAGATCGACACATTTTTATCTTTATTTAACCCATATTGACTTAATTCTAAAATGTTTTCTTATTTCCTGATCCAATTCCACCTCTTTTATTTAATGAATGTTACACTAGCTTTATAAAACTGCTTTAATCCGCACTTTCACATACTCCAAGTCGAGGGATAAAAATCCATCATGCTTTGCAAATTCTTTAAAGAGATGCCAAAATCCCCTTACCTAAATCGACACATGTCAAATAATCCCCATCAGAATCTCATAGTATAAAACCACTGGGAAAAAATAATTCGCTCTCTTTTACTCTTGTACCAGGCTGTAAATTGACGTATCTCGTCATTTCTTGCTTGGGTTTTAAAATGTCAAAGTGTTTTCTCTCTTCGGCCACGAAACTGCTTTAAAAAAAGATGTGTTTACATTATATATGTATATAGAGAGATATATAGATTTTATAAAAACTACAAGAGAGATTTTATAAAAAGAAGAGACTTTTAAAGACACTCAATATTTAAGATGTGAGCCAATATTTCGTGTTTTTTCTGTTCTGTTTCTCTATCCCAGAGATTAAGATGGTTATTTCAATCACATAGATAGATTTATACTGCATAGATTTTTACTCAAAGAGAATAGGGGTTGTGTCGAAAAGGTGGCAGAGCTGCGTCATCAGAAATACAGAATTTCAAATACGAGGTCCGGAATATATCTGCCATTTAGATTAGGCTACTGCATTTTAAACATACAAGGGACTTAAAATCTTCCCATTTTCGTCGTGTATAAGTTTGGAGAAGAGTGAAGTTGTAGGCTCAGAGAAGAGTTTTAACAACAGTTCTCTGGCAATTATTCAAAATTTCAAGGATCACACCAAAATAACACTTGTTTTACTTCAAAGCGAAACATAATTTTTATCAAATTAAAATCATGGAATCATGGTTTCTATGGAATTGAAACTCAATTCATTAATTTTTCAACTACAGAGCCGTAACTCCCATTTGCTACCCCCTCCCCCTCCTTCCTTATTCTTACAATCTATCACAGTCAGATAAATATTCAAGTTAAAAGTTTATGAGATGTTTTTATTCCATTGAAAAAAAAAAGACGGAATAATCATACTTATTTGTTTTCAAAAGGCATTAAAAGAAAAAGAAATTTAATTACAGAAATAGTTACGAAATCGATTACTTAAATTTTAAAAATAAGATTGTAACTCGAAGCACAATGGAAGTTAATATTCAATATAAATTCTTCATGAGAAAATTAAATATTGACAAAAGGAAAATAAAATTGAGGTTAAAAAGTTAAAAAAGGTTCAACTATATTCAGCGGGCTGTTTTGAATCGAAATTTAAATTGGATTTAAAACAGCAATTATTATTTGTGGGAAACTTAAAATTTGTTTATAAATGCAAGTGGAAAGGTATAATTCCCATATCAAAAAAGTTCTTAGTTCTTAACGTGAATTAATTTATGCAAGCAGTCTTTGATTATGGTATAAATATGCTTAATAAAGAACTAAAGTTGAGCATTCATAATTTTTTAAAAAGACTTTAAAAGAAAAAGAAATTTAATTGCAGAATATGTTATGAAATCGATTATTTAAAATTTTAAAATAAGATATGAAATTCGAAGGCACAATTGAAGTTAATATTCATTATAAGTTCTTCACAGAAGATGTATTTCCCATGAAAGAAAATTAACTTAGTTCTTAACGTGAATTAATTTATACAAGCAGCTTCTTATTATGATATAAACATGTTTAATAAAGAACTTAATTTGCGAAATTTATTTTATATTTTAATTATCAGAGCATCGCATTTATCTCAGCTCATTCATATTTAAAAGAAGATTAGTACCAAGATTCGTCCTAAAACAGAGTTCAAAAACAAGGATGGATTTATTGTATACTCACGTGGGATACTATCTTTCTTTCAATAAACAAGTTGCGAAAGATAATACTAAATGAAAAGACGTGAGAGAAACGAATTAGAAAAGAAGTAATGCTTGTGTTCGAGAAACGGAAAGCTATAATTTCGCGCCAACGCCATCGATAGCCTCCAACCCAGGTATTTCTCGTATAATCGAATGAAAGAGTCTTTTCAGTGAAGAAGAGATTTGATCACACACCTATAGGATATATCAGTAAAAGTGTTACAACCTCGGATTCGAATGCCTGAATTTTTGATTTCGTTTGACCTCGTTCGTGGAGCACGTGTTTCAAGGACTTTTTTTAGCGTGACTCAGTTCGAATGCTTCTCGGGAACATTTTTTAATAGTGTTTAACTCCACGAGCCGCATGAGTTTTGAAGTTTGACAGACAGAACTGCACAGTTCGTGCACACACGCGAATCGGACTTTCGCCAGGGTGCGACATCGCTCATTCAAATATTGACGTGAGGATCCATATTTTAATTTCCTATTGTTCTAAATTTCTTTTCATCTCTATTTTTGAAATCTCTTTTGCTACTCAACAATGTAAAATCTATTCGATCATGTATTATGTCACTCCATAATACAGCATTGTTAGATACGGAGATGAAGAACCTTTGAATTCAAGTACTCCATTAATCGTCACTCAAATTGGCAATCGGCAATCCATGTTTTAAATTTGCGCGAGGTTAGTTTTCGGGACCTTATGGATACAGAAAGCTTACATCCGTTCTGACAAGACTCAAGACTGAAATATACAAAGTGTTTAAGTATCTCGGTCCAGATAATTGAAGATGCGAGGGAAAATATTTGGAAGTTGATTATATATTTTAATTAAATTTTGATTCCATACATATTCAAGTGAATTTGCCAGTGAATCTGAGAAAATTAATTTCAATATTCCATATTTATAACAATGCAGAGACGGATTACAAAGTAGACAAAGTAGGTAACTGCCTAGGGGCACCACAATTTTAAAAACCTCGTGACCTCAAGATTTTTAGGGTATTTTTTTAAATTTAATTTAGAAGGGTCATGCAATATTAGTTCATTCAAATTAAAATCAATTATCATTTAAATTTTAGAGTATTATTTTAGCAACATTCCTAATCAATTACTTTTTTTACTCCCTAAGTTTTATGTAATGCTATTTTAAAATTCTAAGAAGCTATACTTCTTTATGATTTAAAAAAGTGTTTGATCCTGTAACTTTGTTTGAAAATGGTTTTTATAATTTCTTCATTAACTTGTTAAAAAATACTTTTATGAATTTTTGTATCTTTATATACACGATACTGATGTAGTTACTGTTATTTTTGTTTATCAGAATTTGCTTCTTAAAATTTCTTATAGGAAAAAATAAATAAAAATGTATTAAAAAAATACGTAGTTTTGTAAGTAAGTGAGAGAAAAGAGAGACTTTTAAGACTTGTATTGTCTCAGAGCCCCGACAAGACTTAATCTGACACTGTAGTAATGAATTATTAATTAAAATTAATCCCTTATTGTTTTGTCTTTTCATAATCTAATTAAGCTGACAATTTTGATTTCAGAAATATGTTTTCTTACTGATTCATTTAAGAATCTCCAGAATATTTAAAGCTTTTTGTGGATTATGTGCAATTGTTGAATCCCATTTTAGCGTCTTTGAAGGATTTCATTTCATGTTATAAGAATGAAAAACAATAATTCTTTTGCGGTATGACATACGGACATGACAATTAACGGATCAGTCTGATGTCAGATAAGATTGAGCAGGCCTTTTCTCTCCAAATTTCTCCGCCACGCCAACAAGGAATTCTTTATAGGAAATTATTTTTCTGATATTTGAAAATTATTATTCCAGATACTATTAATCAGATGATAATTAACAATTCTCACAATATTCTCTTAAAACTTTTAATAAAATGTTACTGAGAATGAAACATTAGCACTTCATTTTCAGTTTTCTATCCTATGTTGTGGGTTTAAGATCGGTATAGTGCAAGTTCGAGACTATATTCCACCAAAATTCGAACTCCGGATTTAAACGAATCTATACGTTTTAGACCTTCTTGAGTTAAAAAAAAGTTGTGGAAAATGCCCGTTTATCTGTCTGTGACAAAGATAACTCAAAACCGCTTTGAGCTACACGCATGAAATTTGGTATACAGTCTTTACACTAATTTTGCAGATTTCTATAAACTTGTGAGTAAATAGAAGAAGTTCTATCTACTCAGTTGTTCGAATATAATAAGTTAACACGATAATACAAAACAAAGAGAGCTAGATGGATAAAATTCGGTGCACAGATTTAATATTTCTAGTGTGGCATTATCAAAGTTTAAGCTAAAGCTCACAAGAGGTTGACCGTCTGTCTGTCTGTACTTTCAGTAATAAATGAACGCAATAACTCAAAAATGCGATGATTTAAATATGTTATATTTGGTATGTAATTTTTATTACAGTTATATGTGAATACATAGAACTGTTCTTAGTTTAGAGTTCTTTATCAAATTTTTGCTTCAATCGGTTGGGGAAAACGCGTCTAAAACACCAAATCGATTTTCGGATACTATTAACCAGAGATTCATCGCCCCCCCCCACCAAAAAAAACTCGTCAAGAATCACACGATAAATTCAATAAAAATGATAAATCCTCGCCAAATGGGAATATTTCGTAACTATTGTACACCAATACCATGCAAGGCGTTCTCTGGTTTAATACTTTTATTACAGAATATGCGAGAAAATTTTGGAGAGACCACTTTTATTAGTTTACGATATGATTTATTTAGTAAATAGGAAAGTATAGTTTTTTTATTCGATCTGTGCCGTTCCCTCACAGGTTAGTGATCCTAGGCAGTAACCTAGTCTGTCTAGTAGGAATCCGCCATTGCTCATTTACGTTTGTCATGTGACTGTGGCGGTGTGTATATTTACTTTATTCTATCCTAATCTTAGAATTTGTTCCTAGGGACCGAATAAATATTATTCAGAATCCCTAGATTCTCAGAAAAAAACAGCACTGCTTACGTGACAACAAATATAAAGAATTAACGGTCTGCTCTGTGGCTCAGTGGCAGATTTCGGTCAAGGCAACTAACTGTCCTAGGCTGAGATGGAGAGAGGAAGCAAGTAAATAAAAAAAGAACTACTTTACTTTCTTAATTGACAAATAATTAATATTATAAAAAAATAAAAATTCTATGAGTAAAAAAATATTAATGTTAATATTTTATGAAGAATAATTAATCATTTCCTATGGTTCATTAGCTTAGTTGTTATATTATTTTTTAAGCCCTGAATTTCTGCTGCAATAATATCGTGCTGAAATGTGAATGCCGGCGGTTTGGACCGATAACAGATAAATAAAAACTCATTCTCACTAAATTAATAAAATAAAAAAGGTTAACGTGAAATAAATAATTGATATATTTAAAACGCTGCACTAGATCGACCATTCTGTTAAAAAAAAAAAAGGAGTATTTTGATGTGTACTGGCTACGGTCTCAAAGTACCTGAAATCGTCACTGATTTAGTTACTATAATAAGCTCAGTTGTACTTGTCCACATTTAGTGGCAACGACATATGGGTGTATACAAAAATATCGATAAAGAAATAGTTCCTTTTTTTTTTTTTGTTAATGGGTGAAGCTTGGTCGAAAATGAATTGAATTGTTCCAATTTTACAGAAGCGTTTTGAAAGAATTTTATCTTTACCGGGAAGAGGTGACACGTTTGATATGAAAAAAGTGACGTCATTAGAGCTTCTGGTTGTCAGTGTTGTACTTGGAATAAATATATTTATAATCTACATAAAAAATATATAATTTTTTTTGGAATATTTCTTAGAAAAATGGGTTTTCTCACAGACAACAAGTTTTCAAATTATTTATTAACTTTAGTTTTACATCTATAGTAATTACACATGAAATTTTACATTAAGAAATAATATCAATATCATTAAATCAGTGGCAACGTTGTTTTCTCTACTTTCTCGTACATTTACTCAAAAGAAAATAATATGCATTATGGATACTTGGACCACTGGGTCCAAGATTTGATTTAAATATGTAATTTCGGTGTTAGAACAACATGCCGATTTCATTTAACTAACTCACTGAGTTATTGTGTTATCCTGTTCCTATACATTCGGAAAAACGGGTAGATAGACAATCGGCCAATTGGCAGAGTTGTTCAAAATCTGATACGGATTTACAGCCTTGCAATAAATCCATATACCAAATTTCATCTGTCTAGTTTGTTGTATTGTTGTACAAGTTCATGTGTGCACATATTAACAAATGCACACATAGAAAGGCTTCTCCCGAAATTTGATACAAATATACAATTTGGAAGCGGAATCCACAGAACGGAATTAATCAGTCTAGTTATTGTGTAATATACTCATAATCTAATTTAATTTTCACGTTAACAGACATATTTATATAATTCTCAGTAAAGTTTAAGTAATCTCAGTAAGGTTTAAAAATGGAGATTTCTCAAAATTAAACCTTTCACTACTAACGGGACATACATGCCCCACTTGTCGTTGAAAAGCATAAGAAATTGAATTTATTTGACAATTACAGTTCATTTTCTTTTTATATGATAAAGAAAAAGAACCATTTAATTCTCGGTGCGTAAACAAGATGTTGAGACTGAACGATCTGTTAGGTTTATCAAGAAAATATGGAATTCAAAATTTGTAAACCTTAAAAGTGCATTAGAAAAACTTGGAGAGGCAAAATGCACTTTTTTTCTGCAAACATAACCTGCCTTGAGATTAAAAATTTTAGATGGCAAAACTAAGTTGCTTTTGATACTTGAAATAGATTACTTGATGATTATATTCACATAAATTATTAGCCATTTGTACTTCTGTAAATTTTCGGATCGACTTAGTTGTAAACATGTCGACATAGTTTAGAAGACGTTTTTTATTGAAAATTAATTCAGATATCAGCTGACCATGTTGAGTAGGTATTTTAGTTCAAAATGAAAGTGAATGAAAGAAAGCCAGCACTAAACACAAAACGAGCACTCTGGTAAAAGAATTTAACTCCCATATTGTGCTCACTCTGCATGTAAAGGTATGACCAGTCATTGGAGTATGGGTAGCAAGCCCCATATCATTAATATACTACGAGGGAACAGAGAATCAACCATCCTAATAATAGCTTCCTTTATTCCTATATAAAGAGCAGCCCATATTCTTATATCTGCATTACAAAAATAGAATTTACACGTTCTTAAGGATTGAACCCAGTGACATCACTAAAAATGAATTCTCTCTAAATTATAAAAATATACATAAATAATACCATTTTATGAAGTTTTGGACAGATTTGAATCTTAAAAACTAAATTGGAATATAGTCGAAATAATTTCTGTTTGATTATGGATGATAGAATCCAGATTTTTTTTTTATATATAATTCTTTTCTAAAAATAATAGAGGCATAGAAATAAAAAGAATATATATATGTACCAATAATATTGTAGCAGCTGACTTAGTCTAAAAATATGCATACAAATACAAAGTTTGGTTTTTTTTCTACATATGCTTTAATCATTAAACATAATTTTATTGAGTATTTATCCTTTAATTAACCTTTGTGCATGTGTGTCATTTGTGCATTGAACTTTCGCTTTCCAATTTTATAAGGGCACTATATTTCCAAACTTGTAAGTAAATGCTATTAAGTCGATAAAAGAATTAAAATTACTGAAGTATTCTATGAATTCTGAGTTGAATCATTAAAACAGCGCATTTCTGAAATGACATGTGTCATCTAATTAGATAGGGCATAAAACAAAACAGTTTAGGATTATTACAGTCTTTAACTTAATGCAGGAAGTATTTTTAATTGTAACCATATCCGAACAATAATCATATGCTGAATGCTGAACTGTAATTTAATAATTACATCAGTATGTGACGAAAATTTTATTTTTACAAACTTATTTGATTGTGACGAAATTGAATTATTGTAAATTGAGAAAAAGAATAGATTATTGAAAAATAAATTTTATTTCTACAGGATTTTGATTATTAAAAAACCGATGAGAACCTAAAATTATCGTTTGTTTCTTGTTTTATTATCTAAAAATAATAAGCTATCTAATTTTGCTTAAATGCCTGATTAATTTATTTGACTTCTTGAATATTTCAATTAAATTATTTGATTTAGTCAGTTCAATAAATATTAATAAAGTATTGCAAATGTAATTTTATTAAACTTAATTTTGATTTATATCTACTATAAAAATTTCATTTAATTACAATTTCATGATAAAAGATGATGACAATCTCATACTTTTCAAATCGTAGACTAAATTTTTTTTTTTCACGAACAATTGATTTATTCAAAAAATATTTTACAGTTTAACAGCACATACAGAAATATTATTATTATTATTTACATTTATCCGTAGATAGAAATTTGTTCCTTTTAAAGAATGTGATTCAAAATTTTACAGGTGATTTCAAAAAATAAAGTTACGAAACAGCAATATATTCTTTAAAAATTTAAGTTGATCTTTTGAAATAAATGAAAGTCGAAAATCCATACATATACTTTTTTTAATTGCATTTAACATTTAAAATTTATTAATGTTTGATTATAATTTATAGCATAAAACAAATATCTCATATGCAAAAGCGCGCGAAACAAAGTAACTCCATTTAGAAATAGCATTGAAAAATATTTGTTTTCATAAATAAATGTTGAATTTAAAACAATTTGCTGTTATCTTGTAATAATAAAAGAAATTCTAAATAATTAAAAGATCATTAATAGGAAAGTAAAATTGTATCGCTATTTCCGTAAATGCTATCTTTCCGCAAAGAACGTCATTTTTTTCTTTTTTTCAGAATTGAAAATTCTGATTAATTAAAAAATGCCATAATCCACGAAAATAGTTAATAGCTTACTATCTCAAGAATTAGATCACTTCTGATTTTTTCGTGATGACTGCCTGTCATATTGCTTCTTTCAAAAGCAATAAGAAGTAAAAAAATAGAAATAATGCACGTAATCATAAGAAAGAAATCACGAGGATCGTGACGTTTTAAGTCACATGACCAGCAAGTTGGTAGCGTAGTCGACATTAGCCATTGCATTCAGAGTAGAATTCTTTCTGTTGCTGATTCCATATAAGCAGCAAGTTCGTTCCCGTGGATTAGTTCCGATATTGTATTAGTGATTCGATTTGTGATTTTCTGTAATTACCAAAGAAGTCAAGATGGTGTCGGGAAGCATGAGTTGTATTAAATATTTGATGTTTATCATGAACTTCGTGTTCGTGGTAAGTATGTTTTTCTGTCCTACCATTTGCTTTTTCTTATAAAATAAAAGTGAAAACTATTTCGTTAAAGCGAATGGCTGCTTTTCATTATAGTGAATTGCGTATAAAATTTTTGTCGCAATTTATATTGGGAAACTTCATACAAATTTAATCTTGACTATAACGGGGAAATTTCCGTTGTCCTAATTTCGGGTTTTAATTTTCTGTTTGGTAAATTGTTATTGGGAAATATTTGATTTAAATTGGTTGTCATATTCTTGCGAATAATTTTTACCTTAAAAGATGGGCATTGTCAAAATGCAATGTTTGTTTTCGCTCTCAAGTTGAAAAAATGGCGACCCATCTAGAGCGCCGCCTACTTTAGAAACATCTAGTTTGTTTTGAAATTGCCAAAGCGCAATTTTTTTCCCCTCATGTTGTTGTGTTATGCATGAGTTAGGCTGTTCTTATGTCTTCTTTTTTACACTGAAATCTATTTTAGGATTTGCCGCGTCGTTTTCCTTATTGACAAAGCTTTATTTATAAAGTAAAAATTCTTAAATAATGAATTGTTTCTAATGAAAGATTTTAAATTGCATAACTTTTCAAATAGAATAGCTAAATGACAGAAATGTTGTTACACACGATTTCACTTTATTTTTTATGGTTACCCTTGTTCCATTTACTAATTTAGAAACTAACCCACTTCGGTTTTCTTATCTTCATTTCTTGAGTGATAAAAATCATAGAATTCGCCATCTTGCATTGATCTGTACTCAAATATGAACATCACTAAAAGAATGAATTCTTTTTTTGTTAATCATGAAACAGATTTTGAATGTTATCTATTAAAATTTATTACACATATATTGCTTAATGATTTAAATTTTTTTATTTAGAAATTACTTTCATTGATTATTGTCTTAACATACTGCTCGATTATACAAATTATTAGAGAAATTAAATCTGTAAGGAATCAAAATGTATTTTCTTGTACTTCTGATAGTTTTATTAATTCCTAATATATTTCAAATGACAGATATAAGAAATGCCAACTAATTTTTTAACATCTTACTTGTGATGTTTTAAACGATGTTTATAATTATAACAGGGGACCTATTTAAAAAATGATGAGATACATTTTATTAAATCAAGGCTTTTCCTGGTATTAATTCTGTTGTTTTATTCTGCAGAGCTTTGAAACTGATTAAATTTTATTGAAATATTAAAATTTAGCATTTAAATAAATTTACTCTTTAATCTAAATTTTTAATACTTTCATTTTTAGGTGGGCTCCTTATTGATAATTCAATTGTTTGAAAATTCGTAAAATCTTTTTCTATAAAGATTATGGCCATAAGATCTTCAGTTAATTTTTCGCATTCAAGAATTAACTGAATCTTGGGACTACTATCTTTGTCCTTTCAACTTAGTTTGTCATCTCTGTAACATACAAAACATTTTCTTTTTTTATGGGTACTAAGATGTATAAAAACTTTATTTGGCATTCTATTAAGGAAATTATTTCTAATTATAAAGTTAGTATGAATGTCCTGTCCTTGACTTTCTTGTGAAAATATTGCCTTGATTTTCAAGATCTTGTTAACCATGAATCAGTAAGCAATAGTGTTCCTCTTATTTTCATATGTAGAAGCATACTATATTGTATATTTTAGTATAAGAAAAATCACTTACGAATTTATTTCTATCTTTCAATAATTAAGATTAAATTTTAATGCAGATCTCTAATTTAGGTGATAAGATTAAATGGACAAGAACTGCACATGAAATTTAATTTTTCCAAGTCCTTCTATTTTATGTTACTGTGTTCATGCATAGGCAATTGTGAATTGATTGTCACTTCATTTATGGATTTTTTTTAAAAACATTTTTTTAGTACCAGGTTTCAATCAATTCCTTGCATTTCTAAGGCATTTGCATATTCATCAATATGCAGACATAATTTTTTTTGGATTTCATCTAAAATTTACTAGAAATTTGATAGGGCCAATTGTCTAATATTGGCTCATTAAGCATTGAAGTTATATTTGGTGTCAGACTTAATTTTAAAAATGTCTTTTTGACTGCAAGATCTCGAATATGAAGATTCAACAAAATATTGATCGCATTTTTTAATAATTGCAATACTTTGTATGCTATGCATATGAGCAAGTTGAAAAATTGATGCAGCCTATTCATTGTTAAACTTTAAAATTGTTTAAAATAAATTTGCATGTATATGAATATTATAACTGACATGTGACATTTTAAGTTTCATAGTGTGGCTGAAATAATTATAAGTTTGTTTTTAGAGCATTGTAAAACCAATCCCTCAACTTTATTAAGCCTTCTAAGTATAGCTTGAAATATAGTAGGAAAAGTAATTCGGATCTGTATCGGTTTTTTTGAATGAAGATTTTTGATAAAAATGTAGCATTGCATCTATTAAACTATCGATTGATATTATTTAACTTACTCAGAATCACTTAACCAGTTAATAGGTGTTTGTCATTTATGCTAGGTAATAATTCATTATGATATATTTAAGTATCAGCATATGAATAGCCAATTTTTTGGGAATAAATTTCATTTGTATAAAAATCGATTATATCTTTTATGCGAGTGAACTATAAATCATTAATATTTGCTGATGGCTAGTTCTCTCGTAGAATACAATTTAAATATATCCGATCTACAGCTGTATTATAAAAGTGCATTGTATTCATATAAAAATATAAAAGTGGCTATAAATAGGTTTATACTGCTTTTTAAATATGTCTTCAGTAGATATCTGTTTATATTTTTTGCATCACTAACGAAACATTATCAACTTAAAAATAATATATTTTAAAAATAGTCATCTTATCTGTTATGCATCTGAAATTGTCTTGTAAAACCCTGTGAGAAATTTATGTATAACTGTAATTTGCTTGTTTATTACCTAAAATTAATTTTCATTAGGTATTTTACATCTTCATCTAGTAATATTTGGTTAAGATTTTGTTCTATTTGAGAGCAAATTCTTTTCCAAAGTATTGAGTTTTATATTAAGTGTAATGTTATCTTTACTTTTAGTGAAGCTGCTTTTACTTGCTAGTTGGGCTAGAATATGTTTTTTATTTTTTCTATTTTAACCAAAGTTATTTTATTATAAAAACAGGAATTGTAAACACCTTCATATATTTTAAAAAGAAATTCAAATGTTTCGTTAGAAGGAAATAAAATTTTGACATTTCAACTACTTATCATTTATTGGTTATTTGTAATCGGAAACATAAAACGAGTGAAGTTGTTAAAACCAGAAGTAAACAATGATTAATTTTCACTGTAAACAATAAAAGAAAGAGAAAAAAATTATTAGAAGAATGGATCTTGAATAATTTCATTGCCATTATACTTAAGTCTTTGAAAGTTTAAAATTTTATTTTTGAAAAGATATTAAAAGAGAAGTATATAATTTTATCAAAACCAATAAAAATGCAAAAATAATTAAAAAAAAAAAAGTTGACCATGTTATTGCATACACTATGTTGATTTAATTAAAATATGTGACTAAAATATATAAAAATTCATATCTGATAAAATTAAGACAAGGTTCAGATTTTTCAAGATATTGGATGATGGAAGTGGTACCACTGTAGTTAAATTGTTAGTTTAGAATAAAACTCAATTTTTTTTATAATTAGCAGTGTAAAGTTTAATGGGTTTTTAATGTGATATATAAAGAACTGAAATGAAATTGAACAGAAACAAAGTTACATTTATTCTTTTGGGTTTGTGTAATCTTAATTAAATACCTGCAATTTGTATATTTTAAATTTTCCTCATTTTGTCATTTGATCTATTTAGTAAAATATATTAGCAGTTAGAATTTCTTTTTTTCATGGAATTTAAATCTTAAATTACCTAGACTATGTCAGTTTTAAAATCTATTAAATTTTCAATATTGCTTTAAAAAATTTCATTGTTTATATATTAACTTCATATTGGCCATTAATTGCTAAAAGGAATCATCAAAGATGTTGTGCTAATCTTGCTATGTCTGCCAATAATGTGCTATTAAGCTAAAAGATCATTAATTACTTGCAGTTAATACAAGTACCATATTTTCAATAATTTTATATTTTCTAATGAAATTATATTTTCAAATGCTATATTTTTCTTTAAATATTTTTATAGGTATGTGGCATCATTTTGATAGTTATTGGAGCTATTGTACAAACAAAGGATGTGACAGAATTCCTAGATACGAAATTTTTTACGGCGCCAACAATTCTCATTACTATTGGATGTATCATTTTTGTACTTGCATTCTTGGGATGTTGTGGTGCTGTACGAGAGAACTCTTGTATGGTTACAACAGTAAGTAGATTTTAATATTAAGATTTAACTCCTTTCTTCGAAAAGAATACCTGATAATTGTATTAAAATTTTTAATGTTATTCAGCTACAGTACCTTAAAGAGGACTTAATATTTTAAAATATTCTGCTATTGAAAAAATATCAACTAATTTATTTGAAATAATTTAAAACCCTGTTTGTCAAAGTATTTAAGAAAAGTTTGCTTCAACATTCAAATAAAGTAAAAATAAGGATTTTATTGGGTTAGAAGTATAATCTTTTTTTTTCATAGGAATATTTTTTAACTTATGAACTGTTTTGTAACCCTGAATTTTAAAAATATCTAATCTGGAACATTTTTGTATAATCATGCATACTAACATTGTAATAATATTCTTAATCAAATTAAGTGTGAGGGGAGACTATGCTTAATTCATTTAAAAAGTAATAAGCAGTATTTCTAATCGTTATTTAAACAAATAAAAAAAAATACTTGTCTACTTTAGTTTATAAGGAGAAGGACAGATCTGTAAATATTTCAACATGTTTTGAAGCAATTTATTTTATCTTTTTGGAAAATGACTAAAGTTCTATCCCTAGAAATAATTTTAAGGTAAAATTATTTTTAAAAAAACTATGCATGTGACAAAAAGGTACAGTGCTAGAAATGTAAAGGTATCTTGAAGGGAATGCAGCTATTGATTATTGAAGAAATAAGTTTTAGTGTTGTATTTTTTAAATTAATTTTTTTAAATAAAGGATAGCTCAATTTCTTCATGTAATTAAGTATATCCAAATCATTATCATTTAAAAGAAAATACAACATACCAACTTCAGTAATGAAAGTTTAAAGTAGGAAGATGATGGAAATTTGTTTTGAACTTTTTATATACAGGAAGCAATTTTTTCTATAAGAGACTCGACTTGGAGAATTACAATTTTCAAGTGATTAGTTATCTAACATTAATGTACTCCTGAAGTTAAAATAAGATTTTAAAAGGTATTTATTAAATTTAGTATTTAAATTCAGTGTTTATTTTCTTAAATTTAGGTAGGAAAAAAATAGAAAGCAATAAAAAAAAAATGAAGTACTTGTGTATTTCTTATCCAAATAATAGTTACAAGGTCTTACCTTCTCTGAAGAAAAGAATAAGTCATAAACATAAAACAAATTAATTTTTCTTTAGAGAACTTAATTTGCATTGCTATTATTATTGCACTGATATGAAAGCACAATAGCCAGCTAATTAAAAAAAAAAAAAATTCAGCTTATATAATTTTAACCATATAACTTATAGTTAAATCTTAATTTTAAGCAATTAATCACTATGAATTGTTTTATGGCAAGTTATCATTAGAAGAGCCTTAAAAATTTTATTTATATTGGTACAACATTTTGTTGTAATTTTATCGTATAAAATCCCACATGAAATATAGCAGTTGTTAATCTATTGTGTGCATTAAGTCTAAAATTTGAAGCTAACTTTCTGAAAAGTTTGGGGTTTGTTTCCTTATTGCTTATGTTAGGAATTTTTATAGCAACTTATAAATTATATATATTGCAGTTTTCAGTTACACAAAAACAATGTTTTGGGAATAATTAATGTTTAAGTTTTAATTTTTTTTTTTTTTTTTTTTCATATAAGAAAGAAAAAAATAATAAAGAATTATTGTATTAACTTCTACAAATTTTAAAAACTTTGAACCATTTCTGTAAAAGAACAATTTTTTTTGTATGTTTTCAAAATGTAATATTTAAAAGGATCTGCAAAGTGTAGAAAATCTTTCCATTTGTTCTTCTTATTCTTATTGACCTAATTAAGACATAGATGGATTATTTATAATAATTATGACAATCTGTAATAGAAAGGGGAGTAATTAAAAAAAACATTCTAAGACATAAAGAATATAATTATTTAAATGTTGCACTAGAAAAATTAGAGAAGTATAATTTGAGATAATATATTTTAATATCTGATTTTCAAAAACACTGCTTTTAATATTCTCTATTCTAAAACCTTGTATTAAATAAAAAAATGTTGGCAATAATTAGTCACAAAGCATGCGACTAATGAAAGTGAAGTTAAAAGGTCTTTTTGAGGGTATTCCTTTTGAAAGTTAATATACATATATTATATATCTTAAATAATTTGAAAACAATCTTTCTATGCATGTTTTTGCTTAAAAAGGAAGTTATAAATTTTAGTAATTATAAATTTATTTATTTATAGTTTGGCATTCTTCTGTTCGTCATCTTTGTTGTTGAAATCGCTGGTGCTGCCACTGCTTACATGTACAGAGGACAAGTAAGTTTTGATTATGTGACAGATTTATTATAGTATTAATTTTACTTATTTTTTAAAATTCTCTTTGAATTATTAGATTTATTATGAGTTGCCTAGAAAGTTATAGTAAAAACTACTTGTCAGCAAGTTGGAGCATTGTTGTTTCCAAAACAATTGGTAGAAGGAATATATCTTTATTTAGAATATATAATAAACTATATTTTTATAATGATTGGATTACTAGGTGAGTTTGCTTTATTTGGTTCGGGTTGATATTCGTTTGTATCTGACGAAACCAATGACCAATCCTTTTGCTGTCATATAATATAAATATTATTGCTTAATAGTTTTTAAAGTAAATATCTATTTGTACTCAAATTGTTTACTATCAGAATTTTTAATGGTTAATTTTAGTTCTGTACTGTTTAATAATGTTTATAAACTTTTGTATAACTGAAGATTGATAACAAGGGTTTAATACTTATTTAATCAGTTTATTTTATTATGTTTCAATAAGTTATATAAATTACTGTGAATCAAAGAAAAAAGGCTTTAAGTAAAATGCACTTATTTTTGAAAAATCTTTTTAATCTGGTCTATTTCGGTACTGTTAACTAAATGTAATTTTGGTTAGACTTTGTATTGATTGGTACCTAATATCCAGTTAATACAGCATCATCTGATTGTAAGTGAAAAGCATTGAAGGTATTGCCTGTTAAGATGAATTAAGTCCTAACTATTACCAGATATTAAATGTTTTTCTTTACATTTCACATGCATAAAAAAAAAGTATCAGATAAAAGCAATGTTGCTTGTTAGCAAATCAAGCAAATCTTGTAATTTATCCAAGTAGAGAAAATATGTAAAATATTAGGGCTATTGCCCATTATCATCTGGCTTTGTGCTGTTATGTTTTTAAATGTTTATTAAAGCATCGTATCTACGTTGAATAGTTGTGTAATATTAAGGCTTCCATACCATGTAATATTAAGATCAGATTTTATAGGATCACAGTAGACAACTTTTCAGATATCTGCCGAGGTAAAAGTTGAATGGACTTGAATGTGACAATTTTACTTGGCAATATGTAGGTATACTTCTTAGAAATGTGTTATTGAATTTAGAATATGTTTGGATCAAAATATTGTTATGTTCCTTTTTAAAATCATTGAATCTAATTTTTTGTAATCATGTAATATTTCTCTGAATAGTTGTGTAATTATTTGTAGTTATTAATTTAAATAGGTAGCATATCACCTAGATAAAATTATTTTTAAAGGAAATATAGGAAGTGAAATAATTTGCATTTTGAAGTTAAGTCAGTTGATTCAACTATATCTACAATATAAAAATATTTTTTAAAAAAATCATTGTTCATTTTCTGTTTTTGAATGTAATTTATATATACTGAAGAGAATAATTCTTTGTGAAATTATTTTATTTAAATGTGGGATTTAAAAATTAATATTGATTTTTTAAAAAAAAATTTTTATTCTTTATTTTTCAGTTCCAAACTATTCTGAAGGACAACATGAACAAAACCATTGCCCAGAACAAATCTGATGCCACTACTGTTTGGAATGAAATGCAGATTGACGTAAGATATTTTATGTCTAAATATATGGACCTTGTTATCATGTGAGAATTATGTTTTGGAGCTCAAAATCGCGTAGGCAATAAAGCATAAATGGCAATTTTCATCTTTTAACCGCTCGTATTTTTTGCCTGCTTTTACCAGTATGGCTTTATTTTGTATGCTGCTTTGACAAGAAATGTATTTTTAAAAGGTTGACGCATAACTGACATCATAGCTTTTATTTTCATGGAATGCAATTTTTTTCGAAGGAAATTAATTTAATTTTTATGTTTAAAAAAACTTCACTCGTGTTTATTAACAGTTTTGATAAAAATATTTTCTCTCCCCCCCCCCCCCCCTAATGGGGAGAAATATCACTTCATTCATTCATTGAAGGATTTGACACCTGTTCTAAGATTAATCCATTATGAAACTGCTTTCTGATCTCAGAAATTAGAAAATAGCTGTTTGTGTATACAAAAATATTGTTTTTCATAAAAATTCTATATAAATTAATCTGTTAAAAAAATTTATTGGTAAATAATTTATCATTTAGAAATTGCATTACAATGGAAACGCTTATTATTCAAAACGTGGCATTCCTTTTTATGAGAACATGTTGTTTTGGTAGAGGCTTTTGAAGCAATAAAGCATAAATAGCAATTTTCATTTTCAATTTTTTTTTCTTGGCTGCAAAAGAAGTTTTGGAGCTCTTGTAAACCAGTTTAAACTGGTTAATGACTTAAATTAAGACAATGATTTTAAAAAATAATAATGTTCTTGCATGATAACTTGAAATTTGCGATCATAGATTTCATTTTTTTTGTTTGTTTTTAAAATACTGAGTTAGTGTTTATTTGAAATATATCTTAAAGTACTTAGTTGGACTATTCTATTGCTGGATATATTTTACTAAAAATTGCTGGATATATTTTGAGAATTCCATTTTTTAAAATTATAAATTATTATTTCATTTTATTCATTATTTTATTGATGTTGATGTAAAATCTTGAATATTTTGCACAAATTAATTAATTTTTAAAAATTTGTATAAAAGTATGAGAATGCAAATTTTTACTACAGTCTGTTTCTAAACAAGTATTTGTAGTTCTCTTATTTCTTGTTGCATTGTATAAATACAGCTCGTAAATATATGGCTATAGCTCTACTCATTAGCCAGTGATAGAATGCCAATCGATATAGCTTAGGAAAAAAAAGAGATGGGTTGAAAACCATAAATTTTATAATATTCAATTATGAAAATCAAGTATTAATATTGTTGTTCGCTATCTTAAAGATTGCTCTGACAAAAAGAAGACTCGAGATTAAATGTATGTTTCTTAAATATTGCATCATCTTGTAAAAATATAATTATATTAGAAATTTGCTATTCACTATATTTTGTGCTTCGTCTTATAGCTTTAAACGAGAAATTCTTTGTGTATCTCGGAAATGGCTCTAACAATTTAAATAAGATTTTGCATTTTCAGTTTGTTTATATAGATGTCTTTCTTGGAAAAGAGAATTTAGAATGCTCATCACGAAACTCGTTTTTTATAACAATTAGAGCCTTCCTCTATCTCATTCTCGTGCTGACAGTGTCATAGTATCATTTCAGTCTCATTTTCACCATAGAACTGAGTGCAAGTTCAAAAATATAAGAGATGTTAAACTGTAAAATACTGTAATATAGATCATTGTTTATCATTAATCTGTATATAGAATGTTTTGAATAACATCTTAAACTGTGCATCTAAGATTTTTTTTATTTAAATGACCAGTTCATATATTCATATGTAATCGGTATGTGATTTGTATCTAAATATTTTCTCAAAAAAAAAAAAAAAAAACTATTTTGCAAAAAGAAAGGAGGGAAAAGCAAAGTTAGGTTTTCCAGAAACTCCAATATTATTTAAGTAATCCTTGTAAATATTTCTATTGTCCTTTGTCCCACTTGCCAAAATTTCATGCTTATCCTTCTCATTGTTTACAAGTTAGTTTCATCTATTCCTTCAAAACTTTGTGCCATCATAATAAAATGACTGATTGAAACATGCTAAAATGTTATTGTAAATTCCGAGTATATTTCTGACCATAATTCAAATGAAATAAACTAAATTATTTTTGCTTTTATAGTTGAATTGCTGTGGAGTTGATGGCCCTAAAGATTACATCAATAACAATATGCAAATTCCTCTCAGCTGCTGTGGAAAATCTGCCACAGAATGTCCGGAAGATAAAGCACATCCAAATGTAAGTATTGTTTTATGTTTAAAATGCAATTTTATCTATTGCTTGTGTATTTTAAAAATTTTCTTATTATATATATATATATATATAAACCAGAATTTAAGTTTTTTTTGTATGTAAGAATTTCTTTGATATATTGAGCATAGTGTTTTACTTATTTTATTTTTTAAGTAATAATTACGTGCTTGTAATATGAAAACATCTACAATAGAAGAAAAATTCTTTTATACCTGAAAGGTTTGCATAGTGAATATTAGTATTATGTGAACATTTGCTTTAACGTAACAAATTATGTCGCTTTCTACCATAATTTTTTTTCTTAATGAAAATATTAGATTAAAGTTTCTCTTGCCTATCTGGTGGGGTATAAAAAGTAAAATTATACATTTACTTTAATGCTTGGTTTTCATTTTAATACAAAAAATTAAAGGTATTGAAATTTATTTAAAAATTGTCTTATTTTTCTATTGGATTTTTTTCCTGCATTCTTGTTTCACAGAGAATGTCGAATAGATTAATGTTTTATAAGTTTTTTTTTGAATTGGGCACATTTTAAAATTAAATTCATTTACTTTATAAGTTACTACTGTAATTTAAAATGCTATTATATTTCTGTATTCATTTCTGAACTTATTTATCGATCTGTGTGGAATATATTTACCTTAAGTTGTGTCCTTTTGAATAATTAATTTCGCCTTGAAATGTAATTATTAGATGAGCCAAATCTTTTTACTATCTTATTTTTATTTTAATAATATTTAAAGCCATACATTTTCCATGCAATAGACATTATCATTGATGCTAGTTAATATTTGCTTATTATGGATTTAACTTTGGCACCAATGGATTGTATTTAAATTTGCATTCATGCAATTTTGTGCCACCTTGATAATTTAATTTAAACTTTATACATAGGGTTGCTACAAGGAGTTGTTGGAAAAAATTAAGAGCAAGATTGGTATTGTTGGAGGTGTTGCCATTGGAATTGGTGTTGTAGAGGTAAGTGACGTAAAGCAAATTATAAAAAAAATAAGGCATCTCTTAGTTGGATTTACTAGTAAGAATTTGGCATATTATTATAAAGATGCTCTCATTAAAAAATTTTTCTATGTATTCTAGTTTTTTTACTATTAATAAGCGTAAAAATAAACTATTAATAAGCTTGAGATTAGATTTTAGTGTTTTTTCTCCCCTTTGTTTTAAATGTTCGAGTTAATGTCAGCAGACACAAGATAATGCCTTTTGCTTACATCTTGTAGTAATTTCGGATAAGTAGACTAAATTGGTTATTTTAACTCCTGCATTAAATTTTCTTTATATATTTAAATCTGTTGGTGAAAGTAGCAATTTGTTTAAACACTTTGTTTTAAATAATATTATGAAATATTCTTAAGTGGGATGTCATCTGATTTAAGAAAATATTAGTGAATTAATAAACAAGGCTTTGGTCTTTTATTAAAAAAAAAAAAATTAAAAATCTGTTGGGTACAGTATTTTTATCCACATAATACAAGTTTTAAACATAAAATTTAATGACCATAATCTGGTTAGGTTTATTATTATTAAACTGCTATTTTCTATAGTTTTAAAATTATTTCTAAAACTTAAAAATGAACGCATACAGTCTTCTAACCAACTTATACCAATTCAGCAATTTTTATTTTGTATAAAAGCTCATAGCCTGTAAATGTCATTAGGGTTGCCTGTATTCATTTAACATCCTATTTTTGAAAGATATCTCAAAATTTAATGAGTTTCTCCTTCCCCACTCACTTACTCTTTGACAACTGAATTAATTTTGCCACTGAACCTGAATAATAAAGCATAATTATGTTGGGCAATTATAATATTTGTTTTGGTCGAGTCTAGTTTGGCAAAGTTGATTTAATCATGCCAAATTAATATATAGGTTCATAGCTAGTCATCAAAAGTAGTTAATTATTTTAAATTAAAATAAAATTCTTTTCACTATTTTGATAAACTTTTCTTTATCTTTGAACTTTTCAAAAAAACTTACAATCCCTGTTTTATTTTTCAGTTGATTGGTGTCATGTTTGCTTGGTGCTTATCATCAGCCATCAAAAAGGAATATGAAGGTGTTTAAAGAACATGTTCGCTTCTGGTTCTATTAAGCGCAACAGTGTTCTTAAATTCGTCCGATGTTTATTATGTGTTATTTTGAATTAAATTTTTCATTTTGCAATCATTTTTTAATTCATTCATCCGGTGTAATATTTTTATAAATTTAAGAAAGATTGAAGTTATAATTTTGCTCTGAGCAAAGCCTTATTTTCAACATATTTTTTTTTTTAAATTCTCTAAAGGTATTGTGTAAATTGGCTTAAAAACTTTTCATTCTTTTGAAATAGCGTTCTGTATTGTGAAATATTTTAGACTTTGATCTCTGTACTTGATGTTTAAAAATTTAATACAGTAAAATTTTATATAAGCTATATTCCCTTGCATTTTAGAGAAATTGATATACTTCGTTCCTCACAAATAACATTGAGAAAAATGTGCCTTAGACATCTATATTATATTAAATGTAATATTCGATGTTCATCTGTTTTAATTTTTTAAAATTAAATGAACCCAATGCATGGGAATTGGCTCACTTTCAAGACTGAAAAGTTATTTAGTATAATAACTCTTTAAATTATTTGAATACTTGTTTTGAAAAGTAAACCTCTGCTAATTTTTACATTGATACTTGGTATGATTTTCGGCCGTTTTGCTTGTATATTCGCCAAACAACCTATACTTCTTAGTTAGAATTTTTTATATAAATATTTGATTTAAACTAAAAATTGTGCCAATATATATATAGTAGATACCTAGGTGAATTTTAAATATCTTTACTTATTGGACATCTGCTCTGTTGCAGAAATTATGCTTATTTTTTTATATGTATATTTAATTGAATTTTAAATATTTTTCTTGTTACACAATCTGAAAGAAGCTTTATCCGATTCCAATGAAGATACGCTGAAGTAGTTCTGGTGTAACATTTTGCAATCCTCTTAACTTTTTTTGCTGCAAAGATGTGAAGAAAATTTTTGTTTTTGAAAGCAGTGGCATTTCCATAGTGATGCTGTGCAAGACTTACATTCCACTTTAATCAGAGTATCAGTATTTTTGAATATAGATTGTTCTTAGTTGGGATATTTTAAAGGAACTTTAGGTGCATTGTAAACATTACTTATACCTGCTCTCATGCTTTGTACATAATGGATTCTCTTTCAGTGTACTTATAAGTGGTAAAGTCATTGTGAATAAAAAGTTTAATGTTTGATTGTTTGGTTTCTTCTTGGATGTAGCATTAATTTTGCATACACACTTTAAATTTCCACTTTTTAATACTCTTAGATTTTAATAAATTATCATTATGCATAACTGATAATTGCCAATTCATTTACCATTTAATATCTATCTTTATTTAAAACATGTCTTAACAACTTCTACCTCTTAGTTAAACTTAGTGATTTCAATAAAATTTTTAATAAATTTTGTCAAACACTGAAGTTTTACTCAGATTAAGATAATTGAAGTGAAATTTAATCTCTGTACACTTTTTATTTAGGGTTAAGGGATTTAAGACATTGTTTCAAGCTTATTTAAAACCTTTTTAATACAAAAAAAAATGACAAGTACAAATAAAAAAAAAATCGAAATGGTTGAATTGAGATATGTTACTCTTCTATATGATTTGTTTTGAAAGGTGCATGTTGCATAAAACTTAAGAAATTTTGTTAGATAAAATCATACCCCTCTATGGCATTAAAATGATTTCATAGTTACATTTACTTTGTTAGTATTTCCGAATCGATGTAGATATTTTATTGATAAATAACTATTCAAAATTAATTGGGAAAAAATTTAACATACCAAAAGGCACCTTTGCACATTTTAGGATCTACCATTGCTCCTCGAAGCTGAGACTCCCTCTCCCCCCCCCCATCTTAAAAAGACCCCTTATCTCAGCACCGTTTTATGACACTATCTTTGTTTTGTTTTTAGAAATTGGATAGAAAACTATTTGTCTGTAAACTTCATCTTCAATATTAGAGTAAACAAATTTTTCAGCTATTTTAAAAGAAACGATTTAAATGTAGAAAATTTAAATTATTCCTTCATTTTGGTAAATTTTAATAATTTTGAATATATAAAATCGATTTTTTTCCCCCCTCCATAGAACGTGAAAAACATTCTGATGCTGCTCAAAAATTTAATTGAATACTATCTTTAAAAGAAATAATGCAAAAAGAAATGGTCATTTCTAAATATGTAACATGGCCTAAAAAAGTATACGAAGTCTGGTTTTATAACTGCTTGATAGGTGAATGAAATGTACATATTTTCATTTCCTCTGTTTTGTAATCTTTATGAATTTTAAAAACTTATTAATGACACTTTATATTAAAGTAACTTGAGCATTAAGTTATGAAATCATATCAATCTTGCATTTGAGTTTATTGTTTATATGAAATGAAATTTGGAGACAAATTCGGTGCAAGCTTTGATCAAAAACAAGCAATGCTAAACAGTCCAAAAACCTTTTACCTGAAGAGCAATTTCATCTTTTATTAAACTTAAATTTTTACATTCTAAACCAGATTTTGAACTTTATTAATTTAACAAATTAACTAAGTATTGGATTTTTGTTCCAACTGTTAAATAGAAAATTACTTTCTGACGATTGCAAACAATTTTCTTCACTGTTACTTCTGTCGTTTAATTAACAGATATGGTCTAAGAAATATTTTTTTGTTAAGGTTAAGGATTTATCTTTATATAAACAGACGATAAATGAATAATTCCTATGGAGTTAGAATTGTTTCCTTGTGTATATAAAAATCGGAAAAGAAATAATGCAAAAAAAAAAAAAAATGCATATATAAACACGAAACGGATAAACTGATCGTTTTCATGCCAATCAAGGATTATCATTACTTCCAGTTCGCAGTTTATACACACATCACGTTTTGAAGCAAAATTGGCCTAATTTTAGATAGACCTTGTAATTTTGAATCTTGGATCATATAATTATTTGCAAAAGGAAGAAAGAGAAAAAAAAAACTATCCATGCTGTATCCAATTTCCTAACATACTATTATAGAATCAAAATATTTTTCATCGCTGCATTTCGCCCACCCCCCTCCTCTCCCTTTTGTTCTCTGTTCTTGCAGAACGGCTGCTTCCTTTTCTTTTTTGCACTGTTGCTCCATGGAATTGTGCTCAAATTTTAAGCTGTTATACCATGTATGAAAAAATACCAAGTTATTTGGCAGATTTGTTAAAATATGATCCTGCGACTCATGCTATCCAATAATTGAAAAGCAGCTATATATATCAGTTTTGAAAAACATACTGCGTTCTGCCTCCAACGTCATTTCTCTAAATTCAATATATTTTACACATCTTCCCCTGTCTTAAAATCTGTAGAGAAGAAGAAGAAAAAAAAAACTTTTATCACAGATATAATGTCATGAGATTATTATTTTTTATTTTTAAGGAATCCAGTCTTTTTCAAAAGTATAAAAGGAAGAACATTTTTTTTTTAAATTTTACTTAAAGATGGGATATAAATTTACTACATAATGTAAATTATTTCCAGTGCGACAGAAATGTTAAATTTAATGGTATTACAAATGCACGAGTGTGCATTAATGTACAAAAATAGTGTAACAATTTTTATCAGTGTAGAGAAAAATTAGCGCATTTGGTAATGCGGCAAGTTAAAGCGAGAATTTGTTTATTTTTTAAGAACAAAACAAAAAGAAGTATATTGCATCGGTACTATGGATATAAGATTTTCATTAAAAAAATGTTTGCTATATTTATTTATTTTAATGTTTTCAAAGAATTGTTAATTTAATTCTTTAAGTCTTATGTTTTCTTAAATCCTTTGAAAAAAAATTCAAATTTGTCATTTTTTTTAAACATACTTTTTACAAAAAATATATTTTTGATTCTATAGTTGTAATTAGATAGCACTAGTAATAAAATCTATTCTAGTTGCAATATCAGAAACCATAAAGATAGAAATTGAAAACAGATATTAAATCTGAATTTCGATGTTTTCCTGCGAGTACTAACTGATAAGTGGATCGAATGGTTACAGCGAATCTGTAATTCAAAAAGATAAATGTATAATAACTCCCATCGCCCCTTTTCACCTTACTCAAAGAATTCCTTTTGTGAATGCTTATTCCTTTCGGACATGTTAGGCATCTTTACGTTCCTCTCGCAGTCAACGGATATTGCCTTGAAGCAATCGTTCCGTCTTTAATTGTTGTAAGCAGAAGAGAGCCTGTTATCTCTTTATTGCTTCAGGAAAGTTCTTATAATTATTGAGACTGCTTGGGAAGTATCATTTTCTTGGAAAATAAATCGGCAAGTGTTGAAAGGGAAGTCTCCTAAGTTTAATGGTTTCCTCTTCTTGAAAATCGGACAGATAAAGTCAGGTCTACGCAGTAGAATACTTTGATTATTAGCCATTGTGCCTGAATTAAAACACTTCTCCTAGAGAAAGCAGCAGAAAAGAAAAGAGTTATTGAATTTGCATGGGAGATTTTATGAACTAACTGACAAAACATGAAAAGTTGAATTGTAAGCAGATTCAGTGTCATTATTTAAAAAATGTTAATAAAAGAACCCACAATAAAGAATTAGTTAATTTTTAATGAAAATTATTTGCACTAGTACATCTTCCCTTGCAACTCATTTTGCTAACTACAAAAATTTCGTGATCTTTACAATCTTTGCTCACGTGAATTCCTTTTGATCGTTTATAAAATATCAATTCAAGATTCTGCTTAATAATATAGATAAGACCATTATTTAAACGAATAAATAGAAAAATTGGACTCCATTCAGTAATGCTGAGAATGATCTCACATGATCTATCAAATAAACAAGTCTTGTTTTCACGTGATTCTTTTTCATGACATTCGGGACACGAAATCTTATGGTTACAGTCATACGCCCACATTCCATTGAAAGGAAATTTAGCATTGAAACGAATCGTTATATATCGCACAGCTCATGAGAAAATTTATTTTGCTAAACAGGATATGAAGACATATCAAGAGAATGGCAACGGATTTGCTTCAAATCTTTGATGATGTCATTGTGCTTATTTGTTTAGGGTTGCTATGTATTTTCAACATGAGAACGCCAAACAGATGTACTCACTGAACTCAAGACTAAATTCAGAATGCATTTGTGCATGTTCATTTCAATTAGTCTTCTGGTCAATTTTTCAAAAAGTATTTAAATAATTTTTCGAGTTGTACATTAATTTAAAATTCATTCATATACTATCTAAAATACAGAATTTATGAAGTGATTCCCAAATTAGAGGGCCCCATGAATTCCAATTTTAATTTGGATATGTTTATTGGAACAAGTTTAATGGAATACATATATTTTTTTTTATTTATCATTAAAAACAAGCTTTATTCTTATTAACTTATTGAAAAATGATGAAAGGTAGCGGATAATATATAGCATTTTAAAAACAAATGAAAGTACTTGTTCTAAATCAATTTATAAAATTTTCTATAAATTTATTTAAAAAAGAGTGAGAGAGAGAAAGAAAAAAAATTCAGTTTTAAATATCAGTATATCTATAATTAGCGTTTTCATACATAATGTAAAAACTATAAACACAATTCATCTTGAGTGTTTTAGTTGTTAATTTCACAAATTGTTTTATAGTATTTGTGAATTTTTCTTTTTTATGTAAAGGATAATGTTATAAAATTATAATTTTAAAGTCCATTTTTTATTAAATTTTTTTTATCTTTCTCTATCATGGTAATTTTTTTTCTCTTATTGTTGCATATCCCAGTGATATTTGTATGTGTTTTATTTTCAACAGGTGCAACATGAAAAATTAAAAAAACATAAATTCAACTAAGAAGGCAAGAAATTTTCTGAAGATTAGTTTCAATGTCTTGGATGTTTCCTTTATGTATTCCATTCATTATGAGTTAGAGGTATTTTTCTTACTTAAATATAAAAAATGAATTTTATATTTAGATCTTATAAAATAGATTTATTTATCAATTTGCAGTGTTAATTCAATCTGTGTGAATCAATTTACATTCTTCACTTATTGTGGCAAACTTAGGTAAAATAGAATCTAGGGCAAATACCAAAACTGCATATTTCCTTCTATTTTTAATTATTTATTGGAAACATGACTATTATTTTCTTCTATCTCTTGATATTGAGCAGTATAAAGACTAAAAGTGCAACTAAACCTAAATAAAAATATATAATATTTTGGAATTTATCTGATCTAGACATTGCAAATAACTTTGCAATGATTATCATATATAGAGAGCCTTTTAATATAAAATGTATCAAAAAAAATTCTTGAAATACAAATTTAATGAAATTAGTTCGAAGGTTTAGCTTACTTACACAGATAATTTAAAACTTAACCTTAATAATTTTCTCCACTTTAATTTTAATAATTAAAATGAGGTCTAAATAAAAACAAATAATTGTTAACATGGAGCTTTTAATACATAAGAAAAATTGAAATCAAAAATAATTTCTATTCATATCATATTTGAAAAAAAAAAATATTAAAGGTATACAAATTTTCTGATCTATTGAAAAGGAATATGTATATGAAAATTAATGAAAAAGTTATGTATCGTACTTTTGTCTTTAGGCATTATATGGAAATTCGAAATATTGAAGTAAAACATTTGTTAACACATATATAATTATTCAAAAGTTTTGGTAATTAGTTTAATATCTACAATAATATGCAGAATTATTTCACATTTATCATTAAATCTATCTATTTATTTACAATTAATAATATATCTAACAAACTGCAAAAATATTAAAACATATTGCATGAAATGAAAAGGAATGCAATTGCTGATCTGAATTAAAATTAACACATCAATTTGTCTATGACATGTAAAATTACACTTAATTATAATTTTATTAACAATCTTTTTTACATACTTATGAAAGCGTATATATTACATCTAAAAATTTTGAAAACTTTTAGGTGTTAGAATCATTATAAATTCACATTTCTTGGTTTTATTGATGCACACACATATATTTCATTTCATTGAAATCAGTTTATATTCAAAAGAATTCATTTGCCGTCTTTTTATTTTGTTGTGTTGAAATTCTGTCATATGATAATATAAACTTTCATTAGCTAAAAGTATTTTCACTGCTTGCTGTTAATATTGCTTTCATCAAAAATATCAGGGAAATACCTCATATAATTTAAAAGTTAAAAAAAAATAAAAAAATTATAATAAATTTATGAATATAAGTAGGATGAAAATAGCTGATTGATTTTTCCTTATTATATCTACACTATCTTAATTCATAATATAGTTTTTTTACTTATAAATTTCATGATAGGCCCTTTTATTTTATTTGAAAATTATTTATGTTTTTTTTTTTTTTTTTTCAAAAGTATTAATCCAAATTCCAAACGCTCAATCATTTAGAATACTGTTGACCTTTCTTTTGCTGTTTAATAGAGGTTTCAACTCATGAAAACAAATGTCATCTCTCGAATTTATTTTCATCTAATTTTGTGCCACAGTTTTTCCCCATCTTCTATTGACACCCCAAATGACAAAAACCAGGAAATTTATTTTTATTATGAGTACTTTCCATCTATTATTTTATTTTGAGATATATGTTTGGGTTATATCAATTATAAATATGCTTTCTAATATTCATAATATGATTTTTGTGAACATACTTTCCGATTATCTGTTCTACTTTCCAGATATTGGAAAAATGATTATTCTGAAACACCCAATACTCATATTGAAAAATTTTGAAATTCATGCAATTTTTATTAATGCTGTTTTTGAGTGTTGATTGCTTTCACAAGAATAAAAAAATAAATTAAATGTTTTCATATAAATACGAAAGATTTATAAAAAAAATATAGGTACTCCTTTTTTATCAAATAACATTCATTTGAGTTTTGATGTAATTTTTTTTTTTTTGAACACTTGGAATAATCATAAACTCTAAGTCAAAGCTAATAACAATAAATTTTCATTTAATTCCTATTCCAATTAGGAAAGCCTATTGCCTTTGAAAGATTTTTATTTTCTCTCATTTTGATGAAACTATTTTAATTTTTATAAATTTTGGGAATTGGAGCTTATTAGAAACTTAATTTCCTTTCTTTTAAATACTACAAATTCTTCTTTAGGGTTCTTTAATTTTTCATCCCCTGACAACTCCACCCAGGGCACATGTCGCACTTACACCACTGTTTACTTAGCATTTCTCAATTTAATACATCTGAAAAATATTTATTATTCTATTTTTTAATTGAAAAATTTATATTTTAATTATAAATTTTACTGTAATTAAAACGATAATAATAATTGTGGAATTATCGCATTTAATTTTTAAAAGGTTATACTTGTTTTTTTCTTTTCCAAGATGGTGCTGAAATTCTTTATCTGAAATAATTTTTTGCTGAAATTCTTTGAATGTATAATTTTTTGATATATGCTGGAAAATAACAAAATAATACCTTGTGTTTCCCAAAATATTAAATAATATTATATAAATTTTGGTTTTCATTTTTCATAACCATTAGTAGTAGTTTAATAATTTTCTTAGCATCAGTTATAAAAAAAATGTTTGATTCTAAAATTAATATTGATACATAATGGAAAAATAAATCAGCAAAATTTTTATAGTCTTTTTTTTTATTTTTTCCAGAGTTATGAAAAAGATTTTAAACCAGTTAGAACTAGCTACTGAAATTTTGGGTAAGAAGAAATTCTGAATCGTTATAACTCTGAAACTTATTGAGAATGCTATATATTTTTCATTCTTGATATTTATGTTTGTAGGTAATTTATTTTAATACTATTATTTCTTATTAAATAAGTTATAAGTTTTTATATATTAATATTATCCTTTAATTACCTGCTGTTTTATGAATTTTGTCTATCTTTGCAATGTAAGAAAAGAATACATTTGTGATCTATATCTTGAATCATGCTCTCTTAGTTTTCCACTTTTATCAGTTTCTTAACATAGATGTTATTTAAAAAAGTTGCTGTAACCTGAATCATGTTAAAAGTTTTGAGTAATCTTTTTTATTATTATTAAACTTTTTCTAGTAAAAGAAAAGTTATAAAATAAGTTATTGTCTAGTGTAGACTTTACTTATATTTTGTAATAATTGTCTACATATTTATTAAAAATGAGACTTAAAATTCTATTATTGCTTGACTATTACAATAAATGATGTTTTAATAAACCCTCAGTATTTTATGCATAAGTGAAAGTATATCTTACCTTTTGAGATTGCCTAGGGTCCCTACAATAGAGCTCCTGAAGCTTCGAGACTTTTCAGTATTTACTAAGTAGTTTAATTTTGTACCTTTATTGAATTTATAATGGGCCTACACTCAGGCTTGAAAATTAAAATCAAATATGATTTAAGCTTAGAAAATTAATCTAACAACATTTTAAATCAATTTTCTTTGTAAATTTTATATTACATTGCTTTGTAATTCTTCATATAATATATATAATGATATTTTTAATCTAATTTAAATCTAAACAAGTAGACCAAACAAAGGATAGCCTGGTTGGTAGGGTGCTGGATTTGTGTCCCTTGGGTTGCGCGTTCAAATCTCGCCGGCCGTAGATTCTCTGTGTGTAGTAGTGGCTTGCGCACGTATAAATCTGTCATGGTCACAAAGTCCTCCATATTGAGAGTAATACCACTGGGGGTACTGGAACAGGGGTGATCTTTCTCTGATTCTGGTCTAAATTACAATCTGTGGATGAATGAATGAAATGTATGAATGAAGTTCGCCCCATAAAAAGGGTTGTGACATGTTTGTAACTAAGTCGTACTCTTGGCCCTAGATGGCGCTTCTGAAAAACAAGAGACACACCCTTGACTTAAAATCACTGACTTGTAAAGTCAGTGGACTTGTCTATGACAAGTGCCATTAGAAACAATAACAAATTTCCTAATTTTTTAAACTTTATATTACTTTATTCTAAAATGTTCTCTTATTTCCTGATCTGAATACTACTTTTTATATAATAATTACTAACACTTGTTTTTGAAAAATCAATGACAATTGCAATTTCTCACACTCTGAGTGAAGGGATAAAAATCACTAACATCTATGCATTTCTTTCAGAGATACCCTAGATTCCCTTTCCTAAGTTTTCATATGTCAATGAAATCACTTTCAGAATCTCATAGTAAAATTACTGATGGGAAAGCTTTTATATTGCAAAGAGGGTGGATGTTTATCTTTATTATTGATCTTCTTTCCCTTGTATACATTATGACTCTTGTAGAGAAATAAATTGAAGTTAATTCCAAAAGTTTTTTTCTTTTTTTGCCGCTCATCTGCAAAATTATGTTTACGTGTATATATTTATTGTTTTATAAAGTAAAAAATATCCAATGCTATAACTAAATAGTACTTAGATTATGTTAAAAAGTTGTTATTTTTTATAAATTACTTTAAAATTTTAATTTTGCTTTCTTTGTACGTGATATACTGAAACCAAATGTCTTGAATGTGATCCACAATTTAATGTTTAAATATCACAATTTGTCAACATTTGTTACTTAAAACTGCTTATAAAAAGATTAAATAAAAATCAGTTAAATTATATCTGATTTTGAGGGTTGAGGAATGGGAAAGGAGATTTTGAGACTTCCATTTTCCAAGTGCTCTTAAAAAGCTCAATTCTGTCCTGGATTTATATTTTAAAAATTTATATTTTTATATTCCTATTTGAAAATTATTATATTTTTTTATATTTATTTTTGAAAATTTTATAATATTATAATGAATGTTGAATAATTTTGAAACAGTGTTACCATTCTTTATTACTTAATTCATACATATTACCTTTTAAAATTCATATTTTGAAATTTATTTTAGGTAAATTATTTGAAGCCAATTACTCTGATCAATGATAGATTCAGATACTTTGCAGCTCTAGACAGTAGTAATTATGAAGCCTCTCTTTAAACAAGATGGTCCATTTAGTTTCACATTTCTATCATATTTTTTTTAGGTTAGTATTTTTTATTTATCAGTTATCTTATTTATCTATCCTGACTGTTCGATATATAACTATATAATCTACAATATTATTAAAGCAAATGTTTGGTTATATATATATATATGAATTAATAACTAAGAAAATGTAATGAAATAGATAAGAACCTTATCAATTATATTTGATAAAATAATTGTATTGTAACATTTAATCATCCATAAAATTTGTATGTTTTACAAACCTCTTTATTTGGCAATTATAAAAATAGTCTTAATTTTTTTTAAATTTACCTTCTTGCAACTTTTCTCAATCCAGCACCCATAGGCAGCTGTGGTTGAAAATTTTCCACTGAATGTGATAATATCAGATGTGTCTTACATGAAAGCAAAGTTTTTTCATATTGGAATGTTGATAATGTCCTTGAATCAAATTTTCAATGATTTATGGAAAAAAATTTCTGGGTTATAATGATGCTTTTTAAAAAAAGATGAGTATTTTTCTGCAGTCATTATTAAAAATTTAACAAAATAATCAGATTATAAATAGTTTTTAAATATTTGGAATAATGTTTTTTTTTTTTTTTTTTTTTTTTCATTTTTAATTTGGGCTTTTTTTCTTTCCTTTGTGTTTAATTCTGAGTTTATTCTGAAATTTTTTATTAGTATAATTTTTCTATGGAGCACTGGAAAATAAATACAAATTATAAATCTTCATTTTCACATTATTAGTTGTAATATAATTTTATTTCTGTGAGTTGCAAAAACACATTTTCATTTTCATTAACTTGAAATATCGAAGTTTACGTCTAAAATGATTATAAAATAAATAAATAAATATGATCTCTTTCAGATTATTTGTAATTTCTTCTTTTGCTTTAAGAAATATGATTATTAATTTTGGGTAAGAAATAATTCTGAAGTGTGATAATTCTCTTTATTTTATTTCTTTGAAAATACATTGAAATATTGTATAAGTATGAGAAAAGCTAGATATTTCTTAAAGAAGCTTTGTAAAAAATTATTTCCATTTTATTTAGGTTGCCCTTTTTAATATTGATGTTATATTTTAATAACCATGTTATGAATTTTATCCGCGCAAATAATTTATTAAAAAAAATTATATATTCACAATTGTAATCTATAGCTAGATGACATGCTAAATTAATTTTCTTCTTCAATAATTTCTTTTTTTATTGTGTTATGTACCTCTAAAGTAGCTGCCTTCCATTCCATGCAAAATTTTTGCTCTTCAATTTTTAAAAATTATATTACAATAAACCCTAATTCATTGCTTCTGACACAATTTTGGGATTTTTTTTAGTTTGATGTTTATTATTCAAAGATTTCTATATTACTTTTAAATGATACAATTTGTGTTTGCTGGATCTTTCCATTTTTTCAGAAATTAATTTATTTTTCATTTTGATTCTTCATTAGAAAAGTAAATTCTTAGTTAATTTTTTTAATAGTTGTTGAAGAGAGGCCAATAATATCTATCTACTATAATATACTGTGGTTGAAATTTGATATTGTTTCAAATTCCGTACTATAGTAACAGTCAGTATATAGAGTAGTTTGTGTATAATAGTATAAAATATTCTAATAATTAACAACATTTAATTTACCATATTGAATGCTACATATTTAGTATAAATATTAGTAATATAGTATAATATTCAGTCAACAACTTTTGATGTGAGATATTGTTTATATTATTTCTAAGTCAGGATCATTGTGATCTCAAAGCAATGTGAGTTTTAGGACTGGAGTATTCCAAGTTCAAAGTTATATTCTACCTGAATGTGAGAGTCTGGTTCACCATGAATCTGATACTGAATCTGAATGCTGGTTCAAATGTCATCCTCTTCATATGCCTGCAGTTCAAAAAGATCAGGTTCATGTAAATGCAGCCCTTGTGCTCATCCAAAACATGATACTAATAAAACTTAGCTAAACCAAATTAAAATAAAACGTAAACTTACATAGCTGGCAGAAGAAGAAAAAAAAAAAAAAAAAAATTGTGCTCAAAGCATTTGCATTTTATAATGATGTAACTGGGGTGAGGCAAGCCTGTTGTGTGACCTTGATTTAGGCACCAATACCAGAAGGAGCAAAATTGAGGAACTGGTTTGTTGTATGGAGGAGTCTTTTTTCTTTGACTCTTGTTCTTAGGGTCTTAATAATTAGTGATTCTAATTAAGTAAGGGAGAAAATTAAGATTAATCCCTTTTTACAATCTGAGAATGAACTCAAACTAAGCATCTCTAAAGAGGTTAACAAACAAAGATCCAAAACTCCATCTTTGAAAAGTTACGGTACTTTTCAAAGATTTGGGTCTAAGTGGAGGGGGCTGGGGGTGCATGCTTGAACCATCATAAGATCTTTTTAGAAAGAAAAACATGATACTTGATGATATTTCACAGGGTTTCCTATGTTATATATGGTGATAAACTGTTATAGTTTGCATATTCATACTTACAGAATAAATTCATGACATATTAAGATAAAGTAATTTTCTGTTTTTAAAATATATGCAAAAAACCTTATACTTGTTTAATACTTATTTACAATTTTTAAAACTTATTTAATACTTAATGCTTATTTATGAAACAATAGTTTTTTACTTATTTAATAGAGTGTAAAGAAAATCAGTCCCAAGTAATCAATATACAAAATTTCTGTGGATAAAGGAAATAATATATATATGAATTTTTTCTTTTCATTATTATCTTAAATGTGACTTTTTTTTTTTTTACTTTTAAATGTATTGTGTGCATTTTATCTTTTTAGTACAGAATCGATGAAATGCATATTTTTTTTTACATTTTACTGATGTATAAAACTTTTATACAAACAATTGTTCAAATGTTTTATTTAAATTCTTTTAAAATGTTTTAAGTTATAATGTATCAAATTTTCTCAGCAAGTTTCATAAAATTTCATTAAAAAAACAGTATTATAAAATTTGTTTTCTTTAAATCATTTTGTGATATGACCTTATAATGTCTGCCTTTTAGATCATATTTAATATTATGCAATTGTAGTTTCTAATATTAAAAGAGAGTATTATATCTATTGTCTATTTGCCTATTGATATATTACAGTTTAGACTGTTTATCTGTAGATTATGGAATTTTGTACAAATATGTATTGGAGATTTGGATTGTACCTTAAACTTTTTTGAACCTTGTAAATAATTTTTTTCAATTAAAAAGTTAACAAAATTACAAAGCTTTTTATTGATAACTTCTGAAAATATTAATAGACAAAAATAATTTTTATTCCATCTTAAAATTATAAAAATTACTTTTTTATTGATAGAAATTTAATGTTTGGTTTTTCTGTAATGTTAATAAATTTTTTAAATATGATTTGCAATAAGGATTTTCATTTTTGAAATATAATTCAAATTTCTTTATTTTATCAACTTTGTAATTTATCAAGTTATTTTATCAAGTTTTCTTTTTCTGTTGATAAAAATTATTGTTTATCAGAAAAATTTTTTAATCAAGGATTTTATTTTCTCTTTAAGCTTTGAAAATGATAATTTACCAATATTAGATTTTCAAGTAATAAGTTAAGTAGTTCTTTAGGTTAGTATCAAGTAATTTTATTTTAGGGCTAGGTTTTTCATTGATTCTTATTAAATGTACAAGAAGTATTTAGAGGATTTTTATAACTTTTAAAATAGTATATAATTTTAACTATGTTTTTCCTAAGAACTACTAATTTTTCTTTTTTTTAAATTACCTGTATCTATAAATTTGTTATTCACAAATATGATATAAACAGATTAAATATGCAAGTTTCAATCAACAAAGAAGTATAATTATTGTAATAATCATTTGATGACTGAAAATGTTTATATAAATCAAATATTTTTTTATCAACTTTTATATTTTTTACATATTTTTCTGCATATAAATATGTTCTTTTCTCCTGTGTTTATCATTAAGGGTGTGTGATCTTTTTTATTTCTGAGTTATATTTGGCATATGATATTTTTTTTATATGTAAATGAATGTTTTAGATGGTAACTAAATATTTTTTTATTATTATTTTCGTTTTCTAAAAACGTATATTTGGGCATTTCATAAAATAGTAATTTTGCTTAGTTTCAAGATGAAAGCAGTTATGATGCTTAATTTGTTATTCAGTTCTTATGTAACTAAAATATGCATTTTATAATTAGCTACGCAATATGAAATTATTCTGACTTAAATTAATTTCATGTTGATCCAAATGATAAATAATTTTAATGTTTCATATTTTTTTTTTTTGGCATTCATTCTGCTTAATTTTTTAACAGCTAAATGATGAGTTAGATTTAGATTATTAACTTAACTAAAAGCAAAATGTGCAAGTCATTTTCATTTTGTTTATGCATAAAAATTTAATTCAATTAGTAAATCATGTTTTATATATTCATTCAGTTATATATATATATATTCAATCAGTAAATCATATTTTGGTATTTACTCATTTAATTTCTTATTGTTTGTTGTAATTAATGTTTCAGAGTAGGATTTTTTAAAGAGGACGCTGCTTTGGTATTTCTGCTGGACTCGATCACATGCAGGTAGGCCTTTGGCAGTTTCCTGTACTTTATTACTCCTTATTTATAAGCCCATTAACGGGGTTTCTAATTATTTATAAAAGATTTTATTTTCTTGTTAGCATATGTTTTTTGAAGTATTAGTTTTATACTGCAAAAATTCAGTTCTTGTGCATTTTTAAAATGTATGTTTTTGATGTATGATTTTTTTTAATGCACCTTTTTTTTTACAACTGAAAAATTCAACTTATTCTCTTGTGGATCTCATGTTATTATATCGACACAAAAACTTCTATGCCCTGCTCTAGATTCAGTTGAAAGTTTTGCTGCCAAATCAGAAATCTGTGTTTAGTAATTAGGACTGCTTTAATTTGGTATTAAATTCGAAGATAAAGTTTTTTTTTTAACCTCTACATTTTGGTGAAAAGTGATTAAATTCTATTCATTATCAGCTGTTCTGTCTTGAATTATATACATTAGGTTTCTCATTTCCTTTCTAATAATCAAAGATCCATAAATTGAGACAGATGAAAAAAATGGGACTGTTTGTTTTTTGAAGCTGTTTTAGCATTATGTCTGTGTTATGTAGCACTTTGTCTAATAATCAAAGATCCATAAATTGAGAGAGAGATGAAAAAAATGAAACTGATTATTTTTTAAAGCTATTTTAGCATTATGTCTGTGTTAAGTGACCATTGGAAGTGGATAGCTGTTTTGTGAAGGTTTACTCCATTTTTATCTCTCCATTTATCTGTATAGTAGTCACTTAAATGGTATTCAAGTGTTTTGGAAGTTCTTTTGCTCAAATTTTTTATTGCATTTTTTTTTAAAGTGATAGTTAAGTAAATTATTAAAAGAATTCATTTTAATCTAAATTCTGATTATTATTTATTGCATTTTATAGCAATAACAAACAAAATTTAGAAGTACATAGAATTTTGAATGAAAATGAAAATTACTTTTGTTTATTTATTATTAACTGTTAACATATATTTTGAAGATTTCAGTTTTATGTACTTGAATGAAAATGCATTTTATTTTATCTAGTAAGTTCAAATTTATAGTTAAAATTGAAAGTACATTGAACTGTTGAATGTTAAATATTTAATTGTTATTGTCAGTCTTTGTACTTAGTTCTTATTTCCCACTTCTATAATTTAGTTCCAATTTTAGAATATTTTACGGACTTTATTTCAAGTGCTCTTTATGATTATTATTTACCAGAAAGCTCTGACCAGAATCAATGTAGAGTTCTAATTTTAAATGAAAAATTACTTATTCTTATAGTGAATAGAAAAAATATGTTCAGTTTTTTGGAAGATCTTAACTAGGAAAATTTTTTTGAAAATGCAGTGGAGGAAACATAATGAAATGTTTTAAAAAATGACTACTTTGATGTGGTGTTGATCTATTTTGTCTAATATATCTCAGATTTGTAACCATTTAAAAATAGCAGATAAATATCCTTTTGCTTTGATGGATAAATAACATTGTGATGATATTAGAAGTGTTTTAAATATGCATTTGCAAAAACAGCAAATAGGTTTAGAATTTAAAAAAAAATGGAATTAAGTAATTAATTAAGAATGTATACTAAATAAGATATTACATTTTATTGATATCTATTCATATTTATTATAAATTAATTAAATTGTGTTTTTTATAATTAAAATTATGATATATCTTCAGAAAGACTGCATGACTTATGAATGGAACATCAAATTTAGTAATTAAATGCAGTTTACAGAATATTAATAACCAAAATAATTTTAATGCAGATAATTAATTTCTTTTTTCTTTTAAAAATTTATTACTAAAAAAATTTTTTTTTCATTTAAAATGATAATCTTTAATAAAATGATAAAATCTTTAATTTAAATACTATAAGACATAAACTAGTTTGAATTTACGTCTTATAGTGTGAAAGTAAAATTCTTTAATTTTGTAGTTTATTGCTATTGAAATGATATTTGCTTTTTCTATGAAAACAAAAATAATTAAATGTTAAATTCTGTGTAGCTAAATTATTAAGTTACCAAAATTCTTTATATAAATCTTTTTTTTTTTTTTTTTTTTTTTTTTTTCGCAAAATCACAGGTTATTTTAAATTACCAGCCATAGTGTGCTTTTTTTTTTATGTCTTATGTAATTCAGTTGCTGGATAATATTAAATGTTCAAGTACTAATAATGCATTTTATTTTTTAGGACATTTGAAATTTTGATTCACTAATATAAAATATTGTAGCCAGAAATTTAAACAAATTCAGAATTTTCCTGGGCCTTCTGCTTTTGGTTACAATTGTATTCTAATGTATTATATAATGAATTTAAAATATATTTCTTCTAAAGACAAAACATCAATGTGTTCTGGAGCCATTTTGGTTCATTTCAATTTCTGATTAGAAGAAGAGTAATCAACAACTGCTAGGCTGCTCTTCTTGACAATTATGATTTGTTTATAATATTGAAGTTCATTATTCAGTCAGTTTTGGTTACAGATGTGTAGATTTTTTTTTTCTTTTTTGTTCAAAATGATAATGAGTTGAGAATACTTTACTATGATTAATAAGACTGGAGATGATGTGTATAAACATGCAGGCTTCACATTTTTTTCCCCAGGAATATATTTACCTCAACCAACCTAAAATGCAATTTTTTGCATCCTTTTGAGGAATTTTCCTAATGGAACCATATGCCTATTTCTAATTGTTTAAAAACTAGGATTGGGTAATTATTCAAATTGATATACTATATATCAATTACAATTTAATTCTTTCTTTCTTTTTTTTTCCATAATTTTCAGATTTATCAATTAGCAATGATATCATATATCTTTGTACTGAATATTCAGTTAATAAAATGATCCAGAAATTTCAGTTATGTTTGTTAAGACTTGTGCTGTTACGTAATTTCAACTACTGTTATATGCTTTTAACTTCTGTATAGTTTTACTAATATCTTTAAATATAAGAAGTTAAATTTGTTTTAATTTGATTTTTACATTTTATGGAACTTTTTAAGATAATCAAGATTGTAATGATATAAACTTTCAAAAATATGTTGTTGGAATGAAATTTAATGAAGTTAAATTAATATGGGCTAAATTAAAATAAAAATTAGAAATTAATTAAGATTGAAATTAGATTGGGATTCATTATATATATAATTTGAAAAAGGGTTGAAGATATTCTTAAATGATTTTTTTTTTCATAATTTCAATGAAATAATCAAATTTTGAATTTCTTTTTGTCAAGATTTATTTGCCCAACCATGGCGAATATAAAGCCTCTCTCTCTATAATAGCCCTCTTACGGAATGCAATGATATGCCGTTTAAAGGATTCGTCATTACATCCTCTGTAACAAAAATCCCAGATTCTCTTGCGAGTATCTAGTACAATCAGTACGAGCAGCAATTATTGACTAACGGAGCTTAGATGTGGAGAAGACTTTTATGCTTCATCGAAATTGAAAATTATTTTAATTAGCAATCATCTACTGGGGCAGGCCACAATAGACAAATATTGAATCTTCTAGTAGACTTGAAAAAGCAGATGCTAGCAATGCAGGTAAGTCTGTAACTTCTTTTGCTGATCTTTCAGCAATAGGGGACAATATTGGACACTAACTGTTGGCAGCATCAATTAACTATTCAGGTCAGACTTTGGACTTCCTCAAATCTTGTAGTCAAATACTGGCTCTGATCTTTCACTCCGCAATACCTGGCATTGACTAATAAATGATAATGAGCAAACATCTTAAAGAATTCATCTGTCCAAAAACTTTAGGTGTAAAAGTATTAGCATGTTGTAAATTTGCTGTTGAGGGAATCCTAATTCAAGGAGAAACAAAAGATGTGGTGCAAAGTTTCAGACTTTTATGAATGAAAAAAGAAGTAATGTCCTTCCCGAAGGGGAAATGAGGGGTCTATGCAGGAAAAGAAGTTGTAGAGACCTCCAACATTAGATTGTTTTCATAAATCCGGGAATTTATCAGTAGACTAAAGATAAGAAGTATGTCAGTTGCGGATTTTGTGCCTTACAAGTTCGGAACTGATATGATGTTACAAATTCCATAGCTTCAGACACGCTAAAAGTAATTGTGGAGAGTCCTTGGAGCTGTGTTCTCACTAACCGGTACTGCATGAAATTAATCTTGTCAGAATTGCAAGGAAATAGTCGGAAGATGGGAAACAGGGGAAAATATTCATTGCAATATATTAACATATGTTAATATTATAGTTACTGGACCAATGCAAATGGGTAACAATGAATCAAATTTGACTCAAATGTCTAGTACAAAAGATGCATTGAGCTCGACAGGACATGATAATGCAAGAATTTTGTTTTTTGGAGCACCTTTACAAATTGAACTTCAAATAGCTATATATAACTGTATGTAATATATTAAGTAATAAAATCAATATCTAAAGCAATAGTTTGTTATCAATTTTCATTTATAACATGCAATAACACATAATTTAACCTGTGTCTTAGAAATACCCCTATTCCACTAGCCGTTCAAAACTAAAACTTGGGTTTAAATTCTTATTTTCTGCCTTCATTTCCCTTACAGTTTCCTTATCCACTAGCTCCTGGCTTTCTGTGGAATGATTTGATGTCTTCCACTAAGAATAATTTGTGATTCAAATGTCTTTTCTTTAAATGTTACAATTTGAACAAATTATATAATTATTCAGTTCAGTAAGGATCTCCTGAAAATACAGCTCAGTCCGCTATTATAAATTCATCTTCTATATAAATACCATGATTATAATAATCATTTGCATGCAGTTAATATTGTACATTTCATACTGGCAATATTTAGAGTTAGATCTAATAGTTCCTAGAGAAAAATAATTTAATTGAGCTAAACTGATATTTAAAAAATAATTTTAATGCAACTTTTTTTTTTGTTTAATAAAAGTAAATTGAAAAGTTTGGAAAATTATAATCACAAATAGATGTAAATAATTAACTTTTACAAAATATAATTAATGATTAAAATAAATCTTAATTTATACTGACGTCCAAAAGTGAAATATATTTTTTTAAATATGAGTAGAATTTGTTCGAAATAACTTGTAGAGAGTCATTTGTTGAAGCTGAAGATTAGTGTTCATGCAAAACATTTCAATCGATGTTTTCATGTACAAAACACCTGCACACATTGAAATGCATGTAAACCTGTTTACTTGGCATAAGCAGTTCAGATTCATTTCGTATAAATTATGTGTGAAGGAACATTCTTAACGGTTAAATGAAGCGAATGATGCTACAAAGACAAAACTGGACATCTTTGCAGAAGGCAGAATCGTTGGAATACTCGAAACCGCACGACCAGAAACGAAGTGTCCCAAATTTTGAATTTGCCTTAATGTATGATTTTAAGACTATAACAAAGGTTTTAAAGTGTGGAAAATGTTAATTGACGACCATCACTTGATCAGCTAAAGTTTACAACTGGTCGCTTAGACCTATGTCTAGCAATAACTGCGACGTCAGATATAGCTCCATGTACCGGATGGTAAAACAATACCATAAGCAACATGACCCTCTGATTTCGAAAGAATTTGGTAGCATTATATTTATTCTTGAAAATTAAAACAAAAGAAGTATACAGATAGCTATGGTAGAGAAAAAGCTGTTAGAAAACATAACGTGATACGAATTCACCATAAGTTTAAGCTGGTTCATTTAAATTTTTTAATAAGTGGACTGTAATCTTATTTAAAATCAAACGACTATTCGAAAGCCAACTTTTTATTTCATCGAGGTTCACCGACCAAGCAACGATTCAGTACAAACTGTTTTGAAAGCTGATCCCATGTCAACAGGGTTACAATAAATTTTATCGCTGAACCCAAGTCAGCACATGGTTGCAACATTCTTTAACAAAAAGCGCCAACGAAGCGGTAACATAAAGAGAAGATGAAGATTTTTCGGGTCCTGAAAAGGGATTAAAAAAAGTACATTGGGGTATATCGCAGGGTGGAAAGGGAGAGTCGGTAGATTTAATTGTAATATTTTCAAGATCCGTATCGTGAAGATACATTTTGACCCTCGCACTGAAAGGAAGGATGTGAGAGTGACGGGTATCATACAGTCTGCGAAGACTAAGCAGCAAGGTCGTTTGGCATATATGGTGTTTTGGCATAGAGTCTAGTACGGAAATAATATAACGTAGATAATTTCTGATGCCTTAAACAAAGATGGGAGTTGATGACAGAAAACGTATAAGCTATGTACGTTTGTTCTTGAGCAGTACGAATAGTTCTTGAGCAGATTTTCAGAGCACGGTGGTGGATGGTATCCAGTCCGCCACAAAACAGATGAGCTGTCTGAACTATACACCCGGAATCGATTCGTGGGGAAATAACTGCTTGTTAAATATGGAGTAGGGAGGTTCGATCGGCACCCATGATATTTTCGAGAAAATTCTTAAGTAACCTTTTGTAAGAAACAATGTATAGTATGAATACATACATTTTTAATTAAAATGTTAACATAAAACGTATTATTAGTTCTTTCAAAAGTGATTTAAACTTATATAATTGTTTGTTGTTAAGTGAGCACATAGAAATGGAAAGGTATGCCTTAGATGAAAGAATCAAAAATGCCATTTTCTAATTTCTGGTGAGGGGAGGGAGCCTTTGTGAAGCAAATTTGTTTTCATTTTATTTCGAATATTTTATTTTTTAGGTGGAATGCATTCGAGAGTCGACTGTATATTATTTTTCAAACAGCCAAATTCAAAATTAAATGAATACTTTAAAAATGTTAAAATAATATTTTGATATTTCTATTCAGAGTATGTGTTTAATCAAAACATATTTTTTTCAGAAACATTATTGTGAGCATCTTCTTTCAACATTCATAAGAATATTTTTTGATATATTAAAAATGAAACTATCAATAAAGATCTTAAAATCTTGATTATGGAAGATTTTATTACACAACAACAACAAAAAACCTCATCGTTCATCGATTTTTAAGACATAATAATAGAAAATACTCAACTATCCAAGAATTTCTATACCAACTAGTCTATCCTTTAAGGTATTTCAAAACTTGACATTCATAACGATTCCATTTTTTTAAGCCATTGGACACTGACGACTTCACCAAACCTTCTTCACTTCTGTAAAACGGTGTTTACATTAAGCCAATATTGTCAAACTAGTAAGATCCTGCATGCACAAAAAAAATTACACAACTAACTTTTTTTTTTTTTTTTTTTTGTCAATTACACTATTTAATTTATACTTTGTATATGAGAAAATAAAAAGTGAAGCAATGCCATAAACCTTTAATATACAAGGTAATATTATGTTTCAAAGTGATGCAGCAATATTAAATCAAAGTTCATAATTTTGTTTGTGCAAAAAGATTACAAAAAACGGTTTTTTGGAGAAAAAAAAAGTAAGCTTATCATATTTTTCCTCTTAAAGAAGTATTGAAAATTCAAATTGTTTGTATAGACCGAAAATACAAAGTGTTAAATATTAACAAATAAATAATGATATTCTCATGATGGCCATCTGTACTAATAGTTAAAAGGAATGTGCATGTTCTGGGTATGCCATTTCATCTAGAGCTAGCTCATTAGGCGACGATACAAATGGGAAGGTAAAAATGTACATCTCGAAAGTTTAAAACATTTTCATAAATTAAAAAGAAATTAACAAAGTTTTGCTATTACTTTCGATAACACCCCGAAATATTATCACATAAATTAATTTCATACTATTTTAAAATTTTATAAAAATTTATCATTTTAATAATGTAATTTAATTGTTATAATACAATTAAATTGTTGATTGGATTTTTTTCTGAATTTTCTTTTCTTTTTTTTTTCCCCTCGACAATTTAATAAAAAAATCACAATCTTCAACAACACATTTTTTTTTGTAGCTATGAAATTCAAACAGTTTTGATCGCTTCATCTAATATTTTAATTTTCTTTCATTACTGATAAGATTGCGGTGTTTTCATGAAAAAATCAAAAGATGAAATTACGTTAATGAAAAAGACAACGAACAATTTTAAATTGATTTCTGTCTGGATATTTACGCTTATAATGGCCCTATAATGTCACGTATTCGATTCGTTAAGAAGATTCATCTGCATAATAAACAAAACAGCTGTAAAGCAATTAAAATAATACGGTTTTAATGTTTGCCACAATTCGATGATAAAAAATCATTTATTAAGGGAAAAATGAACATCAAATGCATAAAAAGATTCAATTGAAATTAACCGATGAATTAACTGGTCACCAAAGGAGGCTTTTGCATCAAAATGCTAAATGCGCTATACATACTGGAAAAAATGACATGGTCAAGCGAAAAATCTTGATTGTTTCCACAGCTACGGTTCTGAGTTGTACACAACACGATACAGGAAAGTGCATTTTTAATTATCCTATCAAAATAATTACAGCTAAACAGTTTTAAGTCCAACTTCAAATTTAAAGCGCTTATTGTTTTATATCTTTTCTATGTATTTTAATCTTCAAACAGTAATAATCAAATAGCTTGCATTAACAAATCATTTGCAAACAATTAATATTGATGGAAAAAGATAAGACCTTTAATTTTAAAGAATATGGGTTTTTTCTCGGAAAATAGCTAGAAAATTAAGAAGATCTGTGGTGAAAGTTTTAAGCAAATTTGTAGTGAATAAGTTTTTAAAAAATCGTTTGGTAGCGATATAAAATCGAAAAGTATAGAAAAAGTGTCCATCTGCGTTTATTCCTTTTCAAGTGATAGCCATTGTTAGTCGAGTCCAACAATCTATCTTTAAAAATTTTGACAATCTTTCATGCACTAACCAAACTGTGCGCAGTTCTCTATCAAATAAAATTAAACGCCAACCACCTGTAGCTAAAATGTCTGAAGTTCACAAAGAAACATGATTTGGGTATAAGTGGCACAGAGTTGATTTTTCTAATGATAAGGAATTTAATCTTAATGGACCAGACGGTTTAAGATATTATTGACATGACATGCTTTGAAAACCATCTAGTGTGTTGAACAACAGTACAATGAGAGATCTGTGATTTGGGTGGTTTTGCTGCTAATGGGAGGAAACTAATTGTTTATTTGAATGCAAAAATTAATTCAGAAGACTACTAAGATATTTTGGATAAAATTTATGATCGGTGGCACCCCTGGTAACATCTAGAGAGTGCATATTCTAGTGTAATAATGCATCCATACATAATTCAAGTTCTACAAATAATAATGGTATTCTTGGTTTCAAACTAATAATGTCCGATTTCTTGAGTGGCTATCAAGAAGTCCTAACTTAAATATAACTGAAAATTTATGAGACACTTTGACGCTTAAATTACAATTAATCATACTCTAACAAAGATTATTTTAAAGTGGCCATTGAAAATAAATGGAAAAATAACTCAAAAAACACTTTGAAAAACTTTCCAACTCTATCATCTGAAAAAGGATTAAAGTGATTGATAAGAAGGGGTACTTTTTGTTTATTAGCAATTTTCTAAATAAAATATCGTATGATCTGAAAATTTTCCCATCCTTTTTACATGTATAAAAGAAAAAAAATTCATATAAAAATAATTTTAACTCTTTCACTACTAACCCAGCACAACCAGGAGTTCAAATTCCATCTTGGTAGGCCGATCTTTGGTTAAAACTAAATGTGTATGATGTAAAACGAAGTATCACCAAGGACTTCCACGCTTTACATTTTACACCAGTCGATTGAAACAGAAATTGACTCACCAGGCCTGTTCAGTCCCCCAGTAGTGAAAGGGTTAATTATAGTACCACTTTTTTTTTGATATAGATAAAATTGTTTTTTCTTGTTCTGTGTTTAAATTCGCATAAATTTGGAACATGGAGTTTTAAAGTTATTACAGATTTTCGCTTGGTCTTATCTTTTTCCCGTGCATTATCGCAATTATGTTCTCTGACAAGGATGCTGAATATTTATTCAAAGGAACGCATATTATACATATAATGACTCGAAAATCTGAGAAGAATTACGTTTGTCTGTGTTCACGATATTTCAAAATGCTTAAAAGTAGGTGGATGAAATACTTTAGGTGGCCTTTACAGAAAATTAATAAATTTCTATCAAATTTTGGAAGAAATCCTTTCACAAGAATTCTGATTGTTCGAATACAAATGAATCTTATAACTATTACAAAATATAAAGGGTTAGAAAGGGTTCCATTTCATACAAAGATTTATTATCTAAAATGTAAGTCTATATTAAATTTTGAACTAAAACTTACAAAGTATTGACTTGTCTATGCTTTGTAAGTTAGTTTGTATATTCAAATGTATATAAATTGAATAATTCAGAAATGTAACGACTTGGATAAATTAAATTTCATTTGTGATCCTGTTCCTAAAATTATAATTCTAGGTAAAATGTGGATTTTCATAGATCGACAAAAGGCCATTCAAAATACATATCCGTATTTCTTTTCTATAATATAAAATACATTCATATGTAGGAGGGCTCATGATGCTCACAATCTTATTCAAGATCCATAATTTTTATACTAAGGTAAGAGAATATCATCTTTAATAGGGAGCACAAGGAAAGTTTTGGAAGATCACACGTTCTGTCTCTGGTTCTTTTTATGGAATCCAGTTCATTGGTCTCGATAGTATGTGTTCCGCATTCACAACAATTGTTGAATTATATCTTGAAGCAAACATTATGAGAATCGAATCTTCCCCTTTGAATGATTCTTAAAAATGTATCGATGATGATGAAACCATTTTAATTACGAAATCATTTAAATTTAGAAGATGTTTAGCGAAAGAAAAATGCTATAGTATGACATTAAATAAAACTCTTTAAATGAATCAAACAGTTTGATATTTGAACCATCATTGATAGTGATTATTTGTACATTTCTTTTTGTCTCCAAATAAATAAAATATAAAGCAGTAATAATTTCTGGGAAGATTATTTTAATCATAAAAAAAAACCGCCACGTCTTCAGATTTGAAGCCAAAAATAGCAACCAAGTGATAAATTCAGCGTTGCCATTTTTCTTTTCGAACTCCCACTTCCTTATCGTCATATCGATACTGCGCACAGAATCCGTCATTTACTTGTTGCTATTTGTTTAGCAAATGCTTGCTGCGCTGAGTAAGCTGTGTGAATTGGAAGCGTCATTGTCATTGAAATTTTAAGACATATTTTTAACTTTGTGGTCTGTTTATCGTGCCTTATAGCTAGGCATTAGTAGCGAAAATGTTGGCTTTAATTAATAGATTTTTGGACTGGATCAAAAGCTTATTCTGGAAAGAAGAAATGGAATTGACTTTAGTTGGTCTTCAATATTCTGGTAAGACAACTTTCCTCAATGTGATATCGTCTGGCCAGTTTTGTGAAGATATGATTCCAACTGTTGGTTTCAACCTAAAAAAAGTGACAAGAGGGAATGTTACTATTAAAGTTTGGGATCTTGGTGGTCAACCTAGGTTTAGAAGCATGTGGGAGCGTTACTGCCGTGGTGTGAATGCCATTGTCTACATGGTGGATGCCGCTGATCACGATAAAATTGAAGCTTCTCGAAATGAATTGCACAGTTTATTAGATAAACCCCAGCTGGTTGGTATTCCCGTGCTTGTTCTTGGAAATAAGCGTGATTTACCGAATGCTTTGGATGAAAAAGAATTAATTGAGCAGATGAATCTGTCGGCCATTCAGGACAGAGAAATATGTTGTTACTCAATATCTTGCAAAGAGAAAGACAATATCGATATAACATTGCAGTGGCTTATTTCGCATTCCAAGTCCAGCAGCCACTAACTTTTTGTATTAAAAGAACATTTCTTTTTTTATTTTATAAAAATAATATACGACAGAGGGAAGCAGATAAAATGAACTTTGTATAAAGACAAGTATTTTAGTTCAGTTTACTATTCATCCTAAAAAGTTTAATGTTATTACTATTATTCTGTAGCAAAGAAATATCTACCATTTTTTTTTTTTTTTCCGTTTGTAGTTTTGTAAAATTTCTGAATTTCAATTTTAATACCTAAAAACTTTAAAAATAATATTCAGAAAGTGATAGTGAAGAATTTTATAGTTTAATTGCCAAGAAATTACTTATGCTGTTTTTTAAGAACTATAAAAGTGTTAAATCATGTAATAACAACTTGTTCATCATGCTTTATATCCATTTGTGATATCTGTGGAAGTTATGCTATGCTGAGTTGAAATCTTGCTGTTTGTAAGTCTGTGTTTATGTGTTTAAATAGTGAATGATTTATCTTGATCAATTGTCATCGTTATATTTAAATGGAAATGTCATTTTTATTATTGTAACAGTTGAACTTGTAACAAGCATTTATAATATTTTTTGCTGTTGTTACATTTCGTAAAAATACTAAATATTTTTTCATTTTTTGTTTATTAAGTGACATTTTATATACTAGTCAATATAATATTTTATTTGCTCAGTAATTTGATTTTAATTGCTCCATTATTATATCTATCAAGTCTTTATATTACATAATTTTTAGAGTATAATGTTTTTCTTAATGTGAAACTGAACATTTAATGAAATCTTTTCTAATTGTGAAAGCTAAATCTGAAAACTTTAAAATTCTATTTAGAACTTACACAGTGAAAGAAATGACATGATACCTTTTAAGTAAATCTTATAAATGATATTTCATCTTTGTATAAACTGCAAATGCTTACTATATCAGTTGGAGGAAAAAAAAATTAGTTATCTTTCCTGTAGTTAAGTGTTTTATTTCGTGCATTAATTTGTATCCTTGTAATGTCATTCCAATTTGTTCTGTTAACTCTGTATATATTTTGTGTGGTTTCTTTTAACATGTTATAAAATAGGCAATGTGCTTAATTTATTTATCAAGCATGATTAAAGAGTTCTGAAATACATATAATTTGTCATTCATTCTTTGTTATTATACCTTCGAATTCTTAGCTGCTTCAAATTTAACAATGTCAGAGCACCTTTTATATATATATAATATATATATTTGCTTGTGATTCACGTTTCTTTAGAAAGAAAAGAACTTTTTAAGTACATAAGCTGTTACTGTCAAATATATTTTAGTTCCAACAAAGTTGGAATAAATGTTACCAAATGTAGGATAATTAATAACTAAAGAGAAATCCGACTTAAAATTTAAAAATATTTTATTTTAAGCATGTTTTCTCATTTTTCTTGTAATTTCTGGGTGGAGTAGAAATATTCTTATAAAAGAATTTATAACTTTTTTACTTGTGGACATGATTATTAATTTTAACAATCTCTGAATTACAAAACACTTATTATAATTCTTCATCTAATGTAAAAATTAAGAATATTAATTAGCATATATCTTATACCCAATAGATTTTTAGAGTTTTTGCTTCATATTTTTTTACATACTCCAGTTATATTACAACAGACTTAATTCAAATTTAAGCGAATTTAAATTTTATGACTGTAAGAAAATTTAACTTTTTCTTTCTGGCAGCAACATCAAAGTATTGAATATTATCGACTTCCTCATGTTAAATATTCAGTATTCTATGAGAAAAACAGGTTTCTAGCATGTTAAAAGTTGAAAATTATAGAGAAGGATGGAAGTTATTGAAGAAATTGCGGTAAGAATTATTGAATTATATTTCAGAATTATCGCTTTTATTGTATTGTATTTATGCGTAACGGCATTTCTATCTCATTATCCTGTATTTGTGAGAGAATCTGCTTATTTCTACCTGTTATAAAAAAGACATGCTTTAATGAATAATAAGTATAATTTTAATTGAAATGATTTTTAAACTTTTGTTTGACTTAAATTTAACATTAAAATATGATTTGTGAATTGCTAAATAAATCCGAAAATAGAGTTGAATTAGCTTGAAAATTTGGAAATCATAATTATGTGAATATCCAACTAAAATGGTTTATGCAACGAGATATAATTTCTATCAGCTTTAAGGACTTCAAATAGATAATGTTACAAAATGAATTTAAATGATAGATGTTAGAAAATGGTTACAGAATTAGGTAAATTATAAAATAAGATATCTAATTTTATTGCTTTATACATTTCTATAAATGGCTACTTTTCAGTTTCTACAACAGTATTTAATTACATTGACTGCAAGGACAAAGAATTTGCATTTGATTTCATTCCATAGTGCCCTATTAGTTATTAACAGCTGAATCTTAAATGATTTTTTTATGTTCATTCATAAGGCTAATGTAGACTGAATGATTTATATTTTACCAGTTTCATGTTAATTTAGATCAAGCTTTCTTTGACTTATTTTTCACTTATTTTCATGTAGTATTGTATAAAAATTAACTAAATTTGTTAATTTTATAGACTTTTTGTTGCATACAAAGTTGTTACAATTAAATCTTCAATCTTAATTTTTTAATACCAATTTTCTTGATATTTCTGCTGCACATCAGAGTATGAATGTATTTGCAATGAAATCAATTTATCTTTACTAAAGAAAAATTAACTCAATTTGATTAATTTTGATTCATTTGGGGTTACTGTTATATAATTTCATATGAATTGCTTGGGTTGTGTTCTGTAGGTTTGAGTTAATAATTTTAAACTCTTTGTTGTGTTGTGTAAAAACAGATGTTTAATTTGAAAAAAAACTTTTTATATTCTAAATGCTTCTGAAAAAAAGTTTACCAGAATATGCTTCTAATATTGAAATATTTGACATCAAGTTCTATGGAAATATTTACTTCTATAAATTTAAATTATCACTTTTACTGAACATTGTGAGCTAAAAGTTTGATTTTGGACAATTATGAAAGATTTGTATTATATCGCAATTCATTCGCATTTATTCACAAATTTAATGAACTAAGTTTATTCATGTTAAAAAAAATAATTTAGTTATATATAAATTGAAATTATTTTCTTTTATTTTAAGGATAGCTAAATTTTATTTTTTCTTTTACGTAGTTTTATAAGTAATGAATTTCATTGAGATCCATGTAATGTATTTTTTTAAAACTATTTTTAATTATATTGGACTTTTTGATTTTTTTTGTATTAATAAATTTTTTAAAAGTGAAATAGAACTGTTCTTAGTTTAAAAAAAAATGAAATATTTTATACAATTTAAAATATACTTAAAAGCTTTCTCGCAGCAGTTTAATCATTTTCAGTGGTTCTGATTGATGAATATTTCATACAAAAGATTTCTGATATAGATAAAATTTTTATAGATAACATTCCATTTGATTAGATATTATATGTTTCAGTCAGTATTATTTTTATGTAAAGCTTTGATTTGTTTTAAGTTAATTTTTTTTATAATTAATTACTCATTTCCTTTTTTAAATTTCCTATTAATTTTTCTCCATCTTTTGATTTTTACTTTTCATTTTTGCATAACAATAACTTATTCATTGATTATTTTAACCTCTCCAACATTATAGTATTAATTTTTGTAATATTTTTTCATTGAAATAATTATAAGATTGTTGAATTTAGAATTTACTTAGGGGAAAAAAATCTGAACTCCTTTTTCAAATAAATAATTAGAATTAATAAGTTTTTAGCTTTTAATATATACAGTTTCAATTTAAGTTGACCAAATATATTAGATTATGGATTCTTTTTTTATGGTACATGTATCTCTTATTTAACGTCATATTATTTTTGGTGATACTGATTTAATAAGTGTAAAAGAATACCCATCTCAGCATTTTATTTTACTCTTTATTATTCAGATTCATGCAGATATTTTTTCTTCTCTTTTGACATCCATCTTAAATTGACATCTATTTAATAACTATAACATTAATTTTAGATCCATTTTTATCTTTATTTCTAATAATTTTTCAAAATCCAATTTCATATATCACTATGAAACTGGATTTTCTTTCATATTATTAATCAAAGATAAAAAGGTACTCGGTTGCAGCGTAAAGCTTACTTGAGAGGTAAGCTTTAAGCTGCAATGTTGAGTTAGTGAAGTTAACCCCGGCATATTGAAAATAATTCAATGAAGTAGGCTTGCACATCTTATTAATATCTACTGTTATGTATTATTACCTACTATTTACTACAATATTTAATATGCTTATATTTTATTTTAATATAAAATTTTCGGTCATGAATATAATTGAATAATATACATTTGACATATTTTATTCTTTAATTATCTCTGTATTTGGCATATATTAATTTTTAATAGTACACATATTTATGATTTTTATTCATGTGGTGTAGAATCTTAAAAGTTTGGTAATTCCTGCATTAGATTATAATGATCAAATATGTTGTATTTTGCTAAATTGGTGAAATGAGAATTGAAGGTTATCCGTTTATAAATAATAAGTTGACAGCGATGTGGGTGATATTCTCTATGCTTACTTAATTTTTGGGCAATCCATTTTAAGTCATGACTCTAATCCTTGTTTTATTGGTGGTAGATGTGACTTCAGAGTTCAAATATTTTTTGCATTTTGTCTCATAATTTGCAATACCCAATTAAGGAATTCTGATATATTAAAAAATTATATATTTCAAATGAATTAAATTTTAAATTTGATAGAGTGCGATATAAAAACTGTATAACTAGAATAAAATTAGTTTATTTCTTGGAGAACTTTCTATTGTTCTATTCAATTACTTAGTAGTTCATAGCCTTATATGCACTGCCAACTTGAGTTTTCAATTCTAAAAACATTAACTTTAAATTTTATGCTTATGAATTCAATCTTTTTGAAATAATTTACTTGTTATTTATCTTTATTTATTTTAGTTGTTCTAATCAACATTAGTTTTAATTTCTTTTTTTTTATATAAATTACATGAAACTTTTATATTAGTAGGATTAAAATATTTTTAAAAATTTAGGATATCATTTGAAATTATTTTGAGCTTTAGGCCCACAGATCTATTTAGAAAATTTTGAAATTAAATCCTTTTATCATTGTTTTGTATCTAATATGGACTACTGAAGAGATGTCTTAATTTTATCTTTCTTTAAAAAAAAAAAAATATTAGATGCAATAAGTTAAGAAAATGTATGTGTAAAGATTAAAATAAATAGTATTGAATATATTAGCAGATAAAGTTAATATTTTCCATTTGAGAAAATCTTTATATTACTTCTGTTTTTTTTTTTTTTTTTTTTTTTTTTTTTTTTTTTTAACTTTTCTATATTAAAGAGTACAATGATTATATAAAGAATCAACTCTATCAGACATTGCTATTTGGTAATGGACCAGTTGGAATCTATTTAGGATTTTTGAAATACTTTTTAGCTTGTTAAAACAAAACAAAAAGGTAATAATGGGATGTAATCAACTTAACCAAAGAAGTGAAATGTAACTTTTGTAAATGAAAATGCTGATATAGTTTAAAACACAGTTAAATTACAGTTACATTAATGCAATTGAATTTGCCTGAATTGCAAATTTTTAGTTCACAGAATTTTCACTTAACTCACTCTTATTTTTGAAATAGTGTTACAAATATGCTTAATGGCAATTTAATACTCATTTTATAAAAATATATAAAGTTGTATTTTTACGCATCCTCAACCTTAATTTAATATTCTTTTTTTTTTTTTTTTTTTTTTATATATATATTCTTCCCATAGCTGCTGACAAAATCTTAAGCAATTAGTTCCCCACTGCTACTGATCTTATATGATCTACCTATATTATCATTTTTACAGTAATATTCTTATTTTCTATGACAATGGTATGTCCCACTTTTTTACATTCTGAAGCAATGGGTTTGATTATACAATTAACAACAAATTTTAAATGAAGATATTTGGTTGAACATATAAATATACATGCTCATGGCAGTTTAAGCATATATACATATATCTTGTCTCCATAATGTATGTATACAAATGTCTTCAGCAGTTAAGTGGTTAAGGCGAGCTTATACAGTTTCCATGGAAGACATTTGATAATATAGTCGTGTAGTAAAAGTCATTCTGTGGAAATTGTTGTAGAAAGTATAGTAACTCTTCCAACTAAAAGATCTGGAAAAATATAGATTGTATCTCGAACATTAATTTTAAAACTGACCATTAAAACATTCTATGATTATTATCACTTAATGTCTATTACCATAAACTACTACTTCTGCTGTTTTAATGATGTCATCTATAATTATATAGAAAAAAAGAAATTGAAAATATTGATTAATATTTAAACACAAATTCTTCATTTTACATCTAAACTATATACACAACTAAAATGTTTTAAAAACTAAATTTCAACATATACAATTGTTTTATTTAAATTAATGTGTGCTGAAAGTTACATTTACAACAATAATAATAATGCAATAAAAGAAAAAATTAATCTGGTATTACTTAAACAAAAATCTTTCATATTGTAGCAATTTATATTGTTACTATTTTATTGTAGGTAATTGTATGAATGTACTTTGAATATATAAAGGATTATTAAAAGAAAAATAATTTTTTTATATAGTTCCCATAGTGTAAAAGGGTCGGTTAATAAAGCATTTATCTTACATCCATATATGTTTGTGCTATGTCTCACGCTTCTATTTACAAAATAAGAAATGTATACGCGAAGTCTGGAACAACGATTTCTTTGTTTTTGTTTTCAGTTAGATAGTTTGAGAAAATGAAGTGAATTAGTGCAGTTTCAATTATAAAATGAGTTCAAATTAGGAAGCATCAATATGTTATTTGTGAAATTTAGCTCTAATAAAAGATCTGTTCAAATGAACTTCCTTTGTAACCAAATTACAACTTAACATTTTAGTGTCAAGAAACATTAATTCTGCAAATGGTGAGACATATTTTGTACAATGCATATCTCTCATGCGAAAGGCAATAGCACATTAATAACGGATTTAAGGGTCATAAGCATTGATATGAAACATTGAATTTCTGAATCTATAAAATGGTTATGGGAATTCAGACCTGGATGATTTTTCATGAAAATGTAAAATTAAGTAGAGCTTTTTCGATTTCCCTGAAAAAGCAAGCGTGATGAGTGGCAGGTTATCGCTAATTATTCATCCAGAGGTCATTAGTTTTCATATGAAATTAAAATTTCTGAAATCGGTCCAGTGATTATAATTGGGAACTCTGTCCCAGGTTTCACTAAACAACAAATATATATATATATATTTTCCTTTAGCAGAAAGCTTTATTTTAAGTTTTCTTATTTGGCAACGCTATGCGGGTACAGCTAGTAACTAATAATTTATTAAAAATATTTTTAATAAAGGAAGAATATTCTATTTGATATAAAAATAATTCTTTTTTTTACATTTATCTTTTCCAAAATTGCCACAGAAATCGTTTGGTATTTTTAAACATTTATTTCTTTATCCATGTATATGAAGATACCGTTAATTTTTTTTTATAGAAAAAGAAAGAGATTTTAATTTTAATATCAAAAAATATTTCTTAATTGGATTCATAGTTTAGAATCTTTATTGAAAAAATTATAAAAATTAAAATGTTATTTCACTTTTAGAATATCAGTTAATTATATACACATTAAACTACTATAGATATGAGCAAAATATATTTGATCACTGCAGCGGTTATTTTGGAACCAAGTCTAAAGAAATCCTTGAAAGAACTTTACATTAATCGAAGTAATCGCTTTTATGAAAGTGCGATAGGAATTCAAAACAAAGGAAGTGAATGCGGTTGTTTTCCGAGAAGCATTCTTTCAAATACTTTTAAGAAAATAATCGTATGCAAACGTTTTCAGATATAGAAACTGAATAAAATTAGTTGCTAGAAACATGAAAACAGATTTGAACAAAATCCTTTCAGACTGTTACATGCTTGGATAAGATTTATAACTCTCATACAAATGGATGCGTTCTCCTTTCTGGTTTGCAAGCTTTGTTGAAGAATTGTTAGGAATCACAAAAACGAATAATAATCATTTATTTTGAAGTGGAGTCAAAGTCCGTGACAGTGTAAGAATTTCGAACTTAACAGAGCGCTAAATATTTTATTCTTTATAAAAAGAAAAGGACTTTTTTTAATGTACTTGGGTGAAGTTCAGACGAGTTTATCATATTTTCAGTTGTGAAATATTACTCTCAGATAGTTATAATAGGAAATCAATGCACGTCGAATGTTCGAAATTCAATGCAGAAAATTGTTTATTTAATATTTTGTGATGAACAGGCTGTTATAATAGTTTATGGTTTTATGATGATAGGGAGAAAAATTGATAAATGATCATCAAAAAGAACAAACAAATATCACTCTAATAAAATCTGTTTCGAAAATCTAACGTAATTTTCTGAATTTTGAGAAATTTTTAAAAAAAATATAATCAGTTCTGAAAAAAATTTTAAGAATTCAAATTCAAATTTTGGCATCTAATATTTAAATTTTGTTTTTTCTCCAAATTTTCTTAAAGATAATAACTTACAGATTTCCCCTAATTTAAAACAGGAACTGTTAAAATACCTTTGTTATTTATTTTTAATTATTGTTTACCGGATGAATTCAGAATTTTTCATTGCAAATTTGTGGTAGAAAACGGGGATAATTATTATTCTACGATTGACATGTATTATCTTATCATGTTACTACATGTCTTACCGGTCGTAGTTTGGCAAGGAGCCAAATGAGAATTAATTCTCGAAGAATAATTTCATGTTCAACGGTGCAAGTATGGTTAATAAATAATAATACTCTTTAAAATAGCAATACAAGCGTTTAAGATTAAGAGAATCTCGGAACCTTAAAAAAAGAGCCCTCGAAGCCAAATTGTTGATCAGATATTTTTACATTGAAGTTGATTTGAAACTGACAGGGATCTCTTCTATTAGTTGCTTATGCGAGGGGCATTTTAGAGTACTGTTATGCCCTTTTCTCTCACATTGTATCATATATTTCAAAATCATGTTGATGTCACGTCTTTGATTTGGGCTGCGTATTACGAATCCAATTCCAGGGGAGGAACGGTTCTATATATCTTTGATTATTTTGCTGTTGTATCTGATTCAATTTTAAAAGCTAGCGAATAAAAACTCCGCCAAATTGGTCACCAGATGAAGAGATTCCTTGTTTGAGTTTGATCTACTTTTTTTGTATGTGTGTTGTGTGTGTATAGAATTCAATCTCTAATTTCATAATAGATAACTTTTAGAACGGATTACTTAGAATAGTTTCGATTCTTTAAGAATATTTTTTTCTGATATCTGTTAGAAACCTATGTCTGAATAATACGTTGTGACAGTATTCATATTCACAAGTTGTATATGAAATTCTTATACAAAAGTGTGCTGAAAGCATATGAGAGCATACCTGCAAGTTCATTAAAAGATAATTGAAGCCTTCAATTAGTAAATCACAGAGTTTAAGTAAGATCAGCTCATTTTTTCATTATGTTGCAATTTTAGAGAGGACCGCGGTGGCTTGGTGATAAGGTCACAGCTTCAGAATTGGAGGATTTCAGGTTCGAGGCCCGATTCCACCGAAGGACCATCGTGTAAGCGGGTCTGGTGTACGTTAAACGTGGTGTGGAGAGGGGGGTGCCAGCTCAAGCGTCGCCCTCGTCATCTGACTGCGGTTCAAAATTACGAGGCACGTTGCAAAATAGCCCTGGTGTTGCTTTAAAACGGGACGTTAGTATAACTAAGTTGCAATTTTAGATTAGTGAATGTGTTATTTAGCTTTCGGAGGTAAATACTCTACAAGCCTAGGATCCTATTTCTGCATTCTTTTAAGGGAATGTTCAGTTTAAATTCGTCACCATTTTACAAACCATGTAACAATACAAAAAGATCTTAAAACGTGATAAAACTTTTGATTTTAATTGATTTGCATTTCAATGAAATTAAATTAGTTATGAACAAAATTAAGGGAAAACTTTTTAAACGAATGGAAATGATTCCCTCAAAATTTTCTTGGATATTTTCTAATACAAGTGTTATTCCCTTTTCCCCGCATAAAATTGTGGACCTTAGGCAAAGCTATGAATGCTACGAGTGCTCAAATTTTTATTTTCAGATTCCAACACATGAGAGCTTCGTGCTTCTTAATATAACAAAGAAAACATGTATTTGTGTATTAATTACATGGCATTGCCGAATGATAGTTCGATCTTTGACGTAAATCTATTGCTCATTCCTTGGCGATTAGTCACTGGTATGCAGTTAATATACAAATCAAATATATGTTTTAAAGTCTTTTTTCTTTTTTCCCCCTAGCCGATTGAAATTAAAATATGACATAAAACTACAATCGCAATTTCAAAATAGCATTCCAAATTTCATTTATTTAAGTCATTGCATTTTGGAACTGCTGCGTTTACGTGCACGGGGAGGTGCATATCGACAGTCGGTCAACCCTTGGACAGATGTGGTTCAAAAATTGAAAACATTTTGCCTTTTAGATGCTAAAAGTGTTAACTAAATTTCTTTATCCAAGTTGTAATGTTTTTGAATAATGACGTTTGTATGCGTATGAAAGCACAGACCAATAGATGTTCAAACTCCTCACGGATTCAAAATTTGATTGGATCTGCGGATCAATTTAGTATATTGATCCTTAGATATTAAATTATATACCAAATTTTATTTAGTTTGTTAGTTGTTGTGGCTCACTTTTATTCAGACAATCGGATAGACAAACTATCTCTGAATGGATTTCGTTCAAAATTATAAACAAATTTAGGTGTTAAAAAAACTGAAATTTAGATTTAAGTGCACATACCAAATTTCATTCCTGTAGTTAAAAGCGTTTTTAAGTTATAGTGCTCACAGATCGACACAATGGCACAACCCTGATTCCACACAAACGTACTTCCAAAATTGCATTACCGTATACCAAATTTCTTCTATTTAGGTCAAAGCACTTTTAAGTCATCTTGTTTACAGACAGGCAAAAAATTTGTTTTCGAACCGAAAGAGATCTGAAATGTGGAGATTCGTCAAAATCTCGAACTCGAATTATTTTGACGATTACAATACTTGCTCTTTGTTACGTCCTACGCACACACACACACACACACACACACACAAAAAAAAGTGTTTTTTTTTTTTTTTTTTTACTTTTTTTTATCATATTGTTTGGTAATCAGTTAGTGTTAGGTTAAAAACTGTTAACAATGAATCAAAAAATGTGATAAAAATTTTGAATAAATTTTTGTAATTTCTAAACAATTTTTTCCATGTTAGAATTTTTTTTATTTTATTATAATGGAATAGACTATAAGGATTATGTTTATTCTGATATAGAAATTCAATTTACAACTAAGAAATGGAATGCTAAATGTTATTTTTCTACGTTTATCTTAATTTGCACTACATAAACAATGATTTCGAATTCGAATTGAGTTGCAAACGAATTATTAAACATCTTTAGTTCATTAACATCTTATTACGATTCATTAAAAATTACAACAGCTGTTGAATTTTCAGCCTCAGTAAACTGAGAATTTGCAAAGTATTTACGGTTACACGGAATACTGGCTGTTTGATATAACTTTTTTCCACGTGACTGTAGCTGTGACGTCAGTGGATTTCCCATCTTGCTTTGCTGCACATATTTTAAAAACGAATGACACTGAATGTTATGAAATCGGAATTACTGTGAATATCTTTTTTAGGAATAGTTTATTTTAATTGTTCTCTAATCTAGTTAACAGTGTACAATAAAAGAATGAAGAAAAAGAATCACTGAAATTGGATTCATTTAGGCTAAATAATATTTTGATGTTCAAGCTTTAAGTGATCTTTGGAATAATGGTAAGCGAATTTATTATTATTTTGCCGCATGATTGCATTATTTGAAAGAAAGTTGTTATAAAAAATCTTTTACTTTTCGTGAAAATAGGAATTAAACTAAGAACCTATGAATTTTAGTGTGTAGGAAGGTTGCAGATATTTTCAAAAACAATTCTTATTTGTACAATACATTTTTAATCACTGTGTTTATCTGAAGAGAAAAATACCATACAAACAGTATTAGAAATCCAGAGTTGTTACTGTTTATTGATATTGTTCTATCAAATTAGCATCGTACTATAAAATATATAGAAAACCGATTTAAAAAACAAGCAGAAGAATTGTCTTTTAATCCACAGCTTTATTCCGTTTTTCCATTGAAAATATTTGCGTCTTTTACCTGATTTTAATCCCCCCTTTCCGAAATATGATTCGAAACCAGCCCAGGTGTCGTCTTCGTCATCTGACTGCTGTTCAGAATGGCGTAATCCGTTCCAAAATAACCCTAGTGTTGATTTATAAAACAGGACGTTAATATATCTAAATTAAACTAATAACTGAAAGTTAATTTTGTTTTAATGTTCGGCTATAAAAACAAATTTATGCTTCCAAGATCTTAACATTATTTCTGTAATGTCCCTTTTATTTTTTAAAAAGTTATCATTGAGTCAACAACCAAATGTTATAGAAGATACATTAAATGCCACATGTTGTTTTTCCAGATTGGAAAACACTGAGGTGAGAAAAGTAGTAGTAAAGATGTGAAGCCGATTTTTTCAAAATTAAAATAAGCTATTCTCTATGTGACCAAGATTTAAGTACTCCCCCCAAAAATCTTGATTCATAAATTTTAATATTTCGAAACAAAGTTATAAAAAAAAACACAATAAATTTATTCCTTGAAAGCCTTTTCTATAATATATCTAGTTTTCTTATTGCAGTGTTATTAAAATCTAATATTTCAATATCTTTCATTGGCATTTGGACAATGTATCTGCCGGTTTCATTACGTTTATTCGATGTATTGTAATGATGTTCTCTAAACCTTTCCTCATTTAGCATTTTCTCAAGTTCATTGATGTTCTCTATTTGCCAGAACTTTTTCAAACTGTAGTCGATATTTTGAACTTGAGATCTGAAGTCGCAGTTTTGTTCCGTAATGCTTCTGTTGATTGCTCTAGTAGCAAGGTACTCGAAAACTGTGTTTCGAAAAACTAAAATTCCATTGAATCGCCGAATCGATCGTTTTCAATGATGTTAAAAATGATTGCCAACTATTTAGGATGTCTATTTTATCTCGGTTTGCAAACTGCGGATGAGCTAAATTATCAGAAATAGTTGCATTTTCTAAATTTAAGTTATTTTCTAAATTATTAAGAAATTTAGAGAAATTGTCACTTCCATTTTGAGTTGTTGCTCATAATCTCGATTTTACTTTAGATAAGATTTGATTTTACCTTTTTTTAATTTTATTTACAATCTTGATTTTTCTGATTCTGCTTAAGCCAAAAACAGCGAAATTTGTAATTTCTTAGAGGAAACCTAATCTTTAGTGAAAGTGTGAGGCCATTACCTCTTGGCTGAATTCCGAATGAAAAATATCACGAGTTTGAAGGAAATTGTGATTTAAATGAATTAATACTCTTCTTTTCTTTTTGGCATGAAAACGGTGCCTTTGTTTCACTGATGTAGAAAAAGAAATGACATATAAAGGGTGTCCGAAAATTAATACAATATTTGAATTTTCCACCATTCATGCAGTCTTAGAAAAAAAATCTTAGAAATTGGCAATCAACAATGAAAATACATTTTTCTAATATTTCAAAAGTAATGAAAGTCTGGCGGCCACAATTCGAAAACTTGAAAATTGACCCCCAAGATCGAGTGCTTTAACACCATTGGATTTCTTTTTATGGGGTTATTTGAAGTCAAAGGTCTATGCTAACAAGCCCTCATGCACGAGTTATTGAAGACCAATAAAAAGACCAAAAGTCTATGCCAACAAGCACGCACGCATTGGAGGAGAAAATTCACCGTTTCATCAACGAAATTCAGCCACATTTATGCAAAATGGCCATGGAAAATTTCAACAAAAAAATGCGTTTGTGCCAGCAAAGTCCTGGAGCCCATTTGCCCTGTGTGTTATTTCATACATAACTTTAATTTTTATTTAATTCAAATCTTGCGTTAACAAGTTGCTCTATCGTGCAATGCACCATTTTTACTAACCCTAAACTATCAACTGTCAAATGCTTTTTTAATAGGGTTACCAACACTTTACTGCACGAATGGTGGCAAATTCAAATCTTGATTTAATATTGGGACACTATATTATTCTGAGGCAATATATACATGAAATGCATCTCTGTTGAGATTCAATTCTTGAATACTTCTTGACATCTCGATAAACGTTGCGTTTGGGGAAGAGGATTGCGAAGCGATGCGATGCACTACTGCTTTGCTTTTATGCTGTACTGTACGATAGCCACATCTTAAAAAGCCATTTTTTAATATAAAAAAGTGATAAAGGCACACAGGTTTAAACAAAGTAATATACTTTTAGCACTTCCTGGAGATTGGATTGCTCGCATGCTTTAAGCTTAAAGCACGTATAATACTTTTTTTTTATTAAAATAATATCGAAATATCTTTATTGAGATTGCAAGCACTAATTTTGATTATAAATCAAATTAATCGCGTTTTTTTAAAGGAATTTAACCGGCAAATACAATCAGCAAAGCATTACAAGCATCTAATTAATCGTTGGATAGCAAAGGAGCATAAAAGGTTAAATATATTTGTTGTCATGCAAACCATCTTTTCAACGATGTTTTTATTGTTAATTACTGTATTTATATATTCACAGGTTGGAAAGATATTGCACAATTTTTGAGCGTACACTATTTCCGTTTTGTAAGAGTAAATTTTTAAGAATGAAATATAAATGAATCAAACCTATAGCATTATGCAACCGTTTATAGAGGTTCAAATATTAAAAATAATTTTTCAGTGGGACATTGAATAATCTCGCTCCATATTAATTGAACTTTCTAGATGAGAGTTAGCTGGGAATCAAATTGTAGGAATATTGGATAAATTTAATGCAACAATTACCTCAAAATTGCAATACAAATTTTCAGAGTTATTCCAACGTTACGCAGAGCTACGAAAATTTTAGGCCTAACTTCAGTCCAGCCGAACAATTGTCTGGGAATATGAAACGGGTTGTTGGATTATCCAGCGTGTTATGGTGGCGGTAGGCCTAATTCTGGCGGTATGTCAGCAAGTAATAAATTCGTCGATAGTGAACAATGGACTTAATCCATATTAATTATAAAAAAATAAATTTGTTACTATTAACACTCATAATAAAGGATCAACAATTACAATGAAAGCAAAAGCATGACTACTCTGTATGAGTAGGACTGGTTAAGTGTCGTATTTATTAGCAGGACATAGGGGGTGACACTATACACGAAACAGGAAGTAGCAGGTGGTACGAACATCCCGGCCCCCGTTCGAAATACTAATTTCTACAGATAAATGAGTACAAATTTGAGAACAAAAATTTAATATTTGTTAAATCAAATGAAATATAAGCAAAAAAAAAATTAACAAGTAAATGCAAATACACTAATATACATCTAATACAAGAATGATAATTAATAATGAATACATTTTTTATACAGTAGACAAAATACAAAAATTTCTGATAATTCATTGAATTATTTTTCTATCAGGAAGTTTAATATTCAGAACTCTAATTTTATTCAGTACTCCTTTACGCTGGTTTTAGTATCTTAACAAGAATGGACTATAGAACTCTACTCCACAGTTGTTAAAAGGAAAAGTGGGAGTTACCCTTTCTTTGAGTAAATTACCCATTAATTGATTTGACATCACAGGTTTATTTTTAAAACAAATTATACAATTTTGAACAATTTGGCGTGTTAGATTTCTACCATTAAGTGGCCAATATTTACGACGAACATAGTATAGAAAATTGTTAGCATCAACATGAAAGTATTTCTTATGATATCTTATAATCATTAAAGTTATAGCATTCTTACTCGGTAACACTATCGGACATTTTTCCTTGAAAGATAGAGGAGTTTTGTAATCTACATCCTACACGGATAATATTATTTTTATCAATAAAACAATTTAAAGAAGCAGGTTTGCTATCACAAGGTACAGGTTCACCTATAATTAAATTCTTAAATTCACTAGGAAATTCTATTTTTTGAATAATATTTAATAACCATTCATACCATATCTCTACTACAATAAGCTCCTTGTGAGTAAAAGGCCCAGCGACGCGTCTGTCACTTGGTGACTTGGTATTTTTGATGAATCTGAAAATATAACTAAAAATTGGAATTAATTTACAAAAGTTATTAGTTGCAGAAACAATCTTATGAAATAAATCAATTTCAGCTGAGAGCAGCAGAGTTTTAGTTACAGAAGTTTTAAATTCCTTCTTAATGTCATCAGTGCAGTTCTGAGAATGTTCAGCATGTACAAGCTTTGAAGGATCGGGGTCTTTCCACCACAGTTTATTCTTGACCAAGACCGGGGTATTCAAACTTCTGGAAAGGAGGTCAGCTGGATTATTTTCAGACGATATATGTTGCCACGAAATTTTTTTAGTTAATTCTTGTATTTTTGCCACAATATTAGCGACAAATGTCTCGAGAAGATGAGGTGAAGTCCTTATCCAACTTAAAGCAATTGTGGAATCAGAATACAAGGTTATTTCCACAAGATCAATCTTAAGTGCAGCCACAACTTTGTTTACTAGATTGGATAGCAGGAGACAGGCCGAAAGTTGCAACCGTAGAATGGATAAAGTCTTGAGCAATGCTACTCTTGATTTACTTCAAAGAAGGCGTCAGTTCTTGATGCCATTTTTTGCACGAATAGAAACATATATTGCCAATCCCTTTTCTGAGGCATGGGCTAATCCAAGAAGTGCGATTCTTACAGGATGCTCTAATAGGACAAATCTTGGGATTTTAGGTTTTTCTAAATCCGGTAAGGATTGGACAAATGAAGACCGTTCGTTGGAAACTGCTATGGGTAGTTTCTTATGCCAATCTAATTTAAGAAGTCATAATTTTTGCATGAAGAATTTGGCTTTACTTATTACAGGTCCTAAAAGACCAAGAGGATCAAATAAGCGTGCGATCTGAGAGGACATCTCTCTTCGTGAAGATCGAATTGGTGGGAAGATAAACTTTGAAACAAAAGGTGTCTGAGGAACTGTTCCACAAAATACCCAAAGTTTTTACAGTTTTTTCAGATAATTGATCGAAACTTAAGTCAGGAGACTCACTGTTTGAATGTGAAAAACACCAATTGTGCAAGCTCATTCTTGCACTTTTAAAGAGAAGAACAAGTTCAGTTTTTAACAGTTCAAGTTCATGGAGAATGGAGCATCCAGTTACGATATCATCTAAGTAAACATCTTGCAGAACAACATTAGCTGCAATGGGAAAGTTGTCTTTCTCATCCACTGCAACTTGCTTTAGAACTCGCGGAGACTGGTAACATGCGGGTGTTGTTCCATAAGTGACCGTTTTCAATTTATAAATTTGAACTGGTTCATTTGGACCCTTTTTCCAAAGGATTTTCTGAAAATGTCACTGCTGGGAATTTCTTTCAATTTGTTCAAACATGCGGCTAAAGAAATAACGATGTTTACGTGCACGAAGCAATATAGAAAATAAGTCTTCTTGAATTGTACTTCTTTTACACATAACATCATTAAAGGAGATATGTAGATTAGTTTTTTGTGAGCCATTGAAAACTAAAGGACGAGAGCGATTGCCAGATCTAAGTACACCGTGGTGTCGAAGAAAGAATCCATCGTTAGATTTTATTTCATCGAATTTCAAAATTTCTTCCATATGATCTAAAGAAAGATATTCTTCAATAAATTCCGTGTAAAGAACTTTTAATTTGTTATCACGGTCTAGACGTCTCTAGAGTTGATCACGGCGTTTAGACGCAATGGTTCTAGAGTCCCCTAAATTTACATTTTCTTCAATATTTTGTTTGAATGGCAGCGAAACAGAATATCTGCCACAAGGTTTCCTAACGTGCGTTTTTTCAAAGTGATCTTCACAATATGACAGTTCATCATTAAATTTAGTTTGCACTTCGGAAATATTTTCTATTTCCCAAAAAGAACGTAGGGTGTCATAAGTTACTTAAATCCTTTGAATGGAAACAATGATTTGGATAGCAAGATTCATCATTATACGATCCTGCGATAATAAATCCAAATTTAGATTCTACTAATCTAAAGTTACAGTTAGGCAATTTTATTTGGTTTGGACCAAAAATATCAAAAAAGGGTTCACGTTCTAATAAGCACGAAATTTCTGAATGTTGATTAAAATCTTTGTCCGCACGAACACAACCTGGGGGAACTGAAAGTTCCGAAATATATATCTTTTTAGAAGGATGTATTTTTATTATCTCTGGTGTGAGGGGAAAAAGTCAACATCATCCAAGTTCGAAACAACTTCCTTTGCAAAATAATTAATTCTTGAAAGAGAATTATTTAGACCTTGTACGATGGAGTTGGTTTTTATTTTATTTAATCCTAACATATCTGCTGCCTTCAATGTTCAATAATTATTTTCCGAAGCCGAATCAAAAATGCAACGAAGGTTTATTTTCCCCTTTGGACCATGAATAAAAATCATAGCAGGATTAAGCAATCCTTTGCTAATAGAATCGCTTTTGGAAGCCAAGGTCATTGATGACTCAAGACGCTTCGCTCGCTGCAGGATAAATTATTTTTTGATTAGTAATACATTTTCCTTCACATAGTAAAATATTATGCATTGCGTTAATATTTTTGTTTTTGCAATTTATAGAGAAAAAAGAACTGGGGCAATTATTAGAATGATTTGTTGACAGTCAGCGATTACATAATTAACTTAATTTAACAAATTCGTGACTTAACTTGACTTAATTTAACAAGATTTTTAAATTTATCACATTTATATAAGGGATGATAAAAATTACAATCATTCATGGCGCATTTTTTTATTTTGCATGTTTTTGGATAAAAGAAATTTAACCTTAGACGAATTATTATTCCCACTGAAAACGGTAGTTATTTTACCTTTTGCTGGGTTATTTTTTGTCCAGAAATCATGTTTAATAACAAATTCTAGCTGCATGCATCTTAATTTCAAAAATGAAGGAAGTTTTTATAAACTGGAAATTTCAGTCGTTGTCAGACTTAATTGGAATAATCTTTGAGATTCCTTATCAATTTTATTTAACACATGTAATATTATAGCATCAGATAAAGGATTAGATTCAAATTTCATATTTTTTAAAGATCGCATATGATTTCTAATAGTATCGATTAATGAACAAATTTGAATAGGATTTTCATTATGAAATTTATTAATCGAAAGTATTTCGGATATGTGTATATCAATTAACGCTCGTTTATTTTGAAATCTATTTTCTAATGCATTCAATAGAGAATCAAAAGTATCTTGATCGCTTTGAATTAACGCTGCTTCGTTTTTTTAAAAACTTTTCAGATATATCAGTTTTTGAGTCTCATCCAATGATGGGTTGTTTCCAATAACATTCATAAACTGAGATTTGAAGAGCTCAGATTCTTGAAATTTTCCACTAAATGTAGGCAACGGTTGTGGCAATTGTAAATTAATGAGCAATGAAAATAAACATGGATTACTCACCTCGCCTGCAATCGCTCTTTTCGCGCTGAAATGAAGTCACATCGAACGTACGAATCGACATTAATGCGAGTTGCTATTAAATTAAATCAATCAGTCATCAACACTGAAGAGAGCCAATCTAAAAAATACCAAGACATTTAATTAGTTGAAATTATTTACAGAATTATATACAGGATTTTTAGTATAAACATATGCGAAGCAGCTGTAGCACCACACATCGCAAAGTTCGCCGAAGAAAAAGTTCCGAATTTTTTTTCAGGAATTCCAGGAGTTTAGTTGTCTCAGAAGAAGTGAAAGTGCTTTTCGTGACAACGGTAAGGCGGGTATTTTAATATTTGCTTTTGGAATAGTGCAAACAGTTTCGCTTTCGTTTTCATATTTGGGAAGAAATACAAGAGGGCTTACCTTCATTTCTTCAGGAAAATTTTCCAATTCAAGAATAACTTCTAAAGCATCTCTTAAAATCCACATCATCAGGTAGAGCACATAATTCGCACTTTATTTGATTGAGTCCTCGCAGAATATCGTTAAATGATGTTAGTTTAGTACTAAGCAGTATACTAGTATCCTTTTTAGAGTCATCGGAAAGTTGGAATTCCCAGATGAACGTTTCAATATTATTAATTTTAGTTTTAAATGCGCCTCATTGACGATTTAAAGCCGTGAATGACATTTTATAACACTATCTCTCCAGCACGTGGACGGACCAATTTTATGTTATGGCGACGGTAGACCTAATTCTAGCGGTATGCCAGCACGTAATAAATTCGTCGATAGTGAACAATGGACAATCTATATTAATTATAAAAAATAAATGTATTACTATTAACACTCATAATAAAGGATCAACAATTACAAGGAAAACAAAGGCACATCTATTCTGTACGAGTAGAACTGGTAAAGTGACGTAATATTTAATAAGATATAGGGGGCGACACTAAACGCTGACACAGGAAGTGGCAGGTGGTACGAACATAGCGATAATGTTTTCTTCTGGACTTTTTTCGGGTGCTTGCTTCTATGTTGTATTATAGTTTGCATTTAGTTTTGTTGTGAGTGGAGAAAGTCGAATTATTTTGGATCCCTTTATATGCATCGATTGGAACGAAAAGTTTCACATGCTAAATTTATTTTATTTGATGTATTTTAAAACTATCACATTTGCATATACGTGAATCGATAGACCGATGGTTAATCGATATTTTGACAAACTGTGCTTTAGATTTAAGATTCTAGAGATAAAACTAACTCTGAATTCATTCTACTCACCTAACCCATTGCAATTTGCATATCATATTCGCATGTGCACACAGAGAGATCGAATATCATCTAAAACTTTATGTGCGTCTGCAATAAGGGTGTAAATGTCACATGCCAAATTTCATTCATCTAGCTCGCTTCATTTCCGAATCCCGCAGTCGAGTTTTCTTATTTATTTGTTTATTATTATTCCACAGTTGCTGTGTTTTTTTGATTTTCAAACACGGGGAATTAAAAATATAACATTAAGAAAAACGCACATGGAGAGAGGGAGAGAGAAAGAAAGAAAGAAAATATTTTTTGATAATTTTAATTGTTTAGATAATCCAAAATAATTTATGATTTCATTCGTCAGGAATTAATTTTTACCTTCGAACTTTTTTAGCCTCGATTTTTGAGCTTTAATGCACTTTTATTTATCTTATTCTTATATGGAAGGTAATTTTTAATCGAACTTCCGTTTACTTCCTTTTACTAGAATTTTGAAATTTCATTCGGAAAATTCATGCGTTGTCGACAGCAGTACACTATTTTAATGATTTCAGAACTTAATTATCAAATAATCCATTATTTTAACCAATATTTAAATAAGATGATGTCTTCGAATTAATCTGAGAAAATGGAATTTCAAGATTTCAAAATATCTATAGCAATGAATTACAAATAAAAAAAATAATTAAAATATAAATGTTCTTACTTTTAATATATAGTTACGAAATTTCCGGGTTCGTTTGGATAGTGGGAGTTATATGGTGTGGAGAACGCTCAGTCAGCAGTAGAAAATAAAACAACGACGTTTATTTAAACGAAGACACACAGGACAGCACAAAGACAACTATATACAGCACAGAAGACGATTATCTTCAGCCGAGACGTGCAGCATACAACCAGACTCTACTGCAGACAGTAGCGCACAGCTTAGTTCAGCACTAGCTTCACTCTGTCGCTGCTCCGCTTATCTCTGGAATAGCAGTTCTTTAACGTCGATTCCGACTACGCTGCAGGTCCTTTTATAGGTCTCAAGAGGCGGGGCTAGAAACCTCTCAACCAATCGGGAACGTTCGAGGCGAATCTCGGTTCCTACTGCGGATCGGGGAAATTCTCGATGTTTCGGGTATAATCTATTTTGGCGCCAAATTCATCGCCAAGTCGCCAAATGGTCGCCAAGCTCTGGGACCTCCTATGGAACCAACTATGCTGCGAAGCCGCATCACAGATTCGTAACATATATATATATATATATAAATATACTTTTGCTCTGGTGTCGCGATGTAGATTGACATATACTCTTGTCGCTTTTTCTCTGTATATAACGTGCTTTCCGTGTAAAATAAATTGAAGTTAATTCCAAAAGATTCTTCACACACACACACATTGAATTTAAAACTGACGAAGCACATGTGAATGTAAATCCACGCAACTGAAACGCTAAAAAAATGATATAAAATATATTTATAAGTAGTTTTAAAAGTTCGTTATAAACAGGAAAGATTAAAATCTATAGAAATATAATTGGTTCTACTGAAATCACAAACTGACAACTCCTACCCGCCCGAAGGCACACGAAAAAACTTGAATGACCGGGCCACCGCAACAGCAACACTGGCGGCAAGTGTGATTGAGTGCTGGCCATCACCGGCTACAGTACAACCCTTCCCTAAGGAGGTAAACCCGCCATCGATGAGAGGATGGCTCCACCTTTCGTGTACCCAAGGGTGACGGGAACCAACCATCATGCCGGAATCTTTTCATCCTCAATTATGAGGTGCGTCCCGTGGGAGTTGGTTTCATTAAAAAGATTATTTTTTGATATTGATGTGAAACGATTTTTGTTCCATAATACAGTAGCTAAAAGTTATTAAGAAAAAAAAATCTATCAATAGCATTTGGTTTTTAATTTAATTTAAAATGAAATTCAAATTTCGAAAAGCTCTTTTCTATTTAGCATCTGTTACTCAAGATGTAAAAAGTGTGAAATTTGGTACCTCTAAATCTAAAATCTGTCTTATAGAATAGTTTGAATCTGTTTATGTTTATGTTAAACAGGACACACAGGATATTAAATCAGTCTATTAACAACATTATGCTAAAGAGGAAAAAGAAGATAAGCATTTAATACATTTTCTCCTTTTATTGTTTTTACTATCGTCATTTTCCCCATTCTCCAAGATAAATGTTACCGATTATCTTTGATTGAAGAATATGAAGAATCTAAAAGAAGACGATTCAAGTGGAAATTCAACAGCATTTTCCATTTACAAATTTTCCATGCTGATAATGGTGCACTTAGGTGCAAATCTTAAACTGATAAAAACTTATTTCAGTTTCTTTTTCAGATAATAAAAATGTCTCATTATTCCAAAACAACGTGCGTTTTTGATGCTGGCGAACGCCAAACGAAAGTAACCGATAAGCGCAGACGATAAAAACAGGATCTGTGTCTTCCAGAAAGGAAAGAATCTTGCAAAACGTTATTATTCCAATTTTACATAAACAACCTCATATATGTAAACCTATTTTAGCAGTTTGCGTGGTCGATAGAATAATTTTTTTGAAAATTTTAAAACTTCTATTTATTTCGCTACTGGGAGCTTAATTTATATACAAAGAATAAGTGGTAAGAAATACATCAGTCTACATTGCGACATAAGAGCAGAAGAGACCAAAATTTCCCCCTTCGTTGGTTTTTTACTATGAGATTTGGATAGGGATTTCTTTGACACGTGTTGATTTAGGCAAAGGAAATTTAGGTATCTTTGAAAGAATGTGCTAAGTATTAAGGATTTTTCTATCCCTTCACTCGGAGCGTGAGAAAAATGCTGAAAACATCAGTTTTCTAGAGCGTGTGTAGAATTTATTAAATAAAAAGTGGAAACTGGATCAGAAAATAAGGGCACATTTTAGAATGAAGTTAATATGGCCTAAATGAAGAAAAAATTAGGAAATAAATTAGAATTTAAATTAGATTGAGATATCATTACATATATGTGTATTTTAAATACTTCTATTGCTAAAGAATTATAATGTCTGAACAAATAATAGGTCTTCATTTGGATTATTTTCAAATAATTGTACTTTTAATTATTTTCTTATGGCAGCTGAAAGTTTTGTACAAAATTTATTCTCTAATAAAGGTGTTTTATCCCTCCCTAGCGTAATAAGTGCGTACTTTGGGCAAGTCCGTGAACGCCACGAATGCTCAGATTTTTTACTTTAAGAGTCCCGCACATGAGCATTTTGTACTTTGTAGTTTAGTGAAGAAAGCCATATATACATTTTGGATGTCATTTTTTAAAAAATCTATTGAAACTAAAATTTCATACAGAATTATGACTTTAGTACCAAGATCATATATAAAATTTCATTTACTAAATGTACGTGAAAGTACTGACCTGCAGACTACCAACGTTTTGTCATATTTGTTTAAATTGGATAAAAATCTATACATCAGATGCTAAAATTGTGTACCAAATTGTAACCATCTAGCTCTAAATCTTATAATCTTCGGGCTTATTAGTATTCGGTCAGCATGACAGACAGACTTCATACGAAGGGATTTATTTCATAATTAGATAGAAGTTTATAAATATAATATGAAGATCGCATACAAAAATCCACAAGGTACAAAAAAAGGTAGTTTTGAGTTATAATTTTTTTTTAAAACAGATACAATATCAAAACAAAAGTTTTTTGGATTTAAAGAGGAGGACTCGAAGTGAAATCCACTACTGTTTTTAAAAATGCTGTAATGCTGTCTGTAGCAGCTGATTGTTTAAAAAAACAATTTTTTGGCTTTCTGTTTCTTTCTTTTTCTACTCATAATAAAGATGAGTCTGTGTGTATTGGCGCTATGCAGTCCAGTCTGTTTGAATTAAATGTGGCACACAATATTAAATGTGGCACATATATACCTCGGATGGTAAAAATGTGTACCTAGAAGCAATTGAATTTTCTTTAATTAGAATTTTTAGTTATTAAAAATTAAGTTGAATTTTGTTATTTTTCTGCAATAACTTCTGAGAATATTATTGCACAAAAATGAATTTTACAAGGTTTCAAATTTATATTTATATTATTATTATTTAATATTTATCTTTTTAATGATAACATAAAAATCGTGCACATTTTTCTTGAATTTCGGCAATTTTTTTTTAGAAATATATATTGCCTAATTTTCAATAATCGATTACATTATTTTTTTGAAATTCAAACTGTTTTCATTGTTCTATTAAATATTTAATCGCATGATTTTCTCTAATTGCTGAAATCTAAATTAGAAGGTCTTTGTTTAATATTTGTGTAGTTTACAGAATGAATAAAAAAAATCGTTGCAGTATCGCGAAATTCAAAAGATAGATAAATCGAATATTTACATATTTTTATTAAAAATGTGATGATTTGGAACTCGTCTCCATTGGAAAGATTCATGCACATAATAAACAGAACTGAAATAAGACAATTAATGGCTAAGAGTCTGATAGAATCATGGTTATGAAGCTTTATCTAAGATTTAAACAACATTAAATGGGACCAATATCAGCGGCGAACTAGTTGGTCACCAAAGGCGACTACATAGCAATAAATGATATTAAAACTATTGATATTTAACACGGGCCGCTGTGACTTAGTGGTATGGTCGCAGCTTCGGAACCGGACGGCTTCAGGCTCGAGACCCGATTCTACCAAAGAACTGTCATGCAAGCGGGTTTGGTGCACTCTAAATCCGTTAGGGTCAGACGTCTTCCTGCTGGTGTGATGAGGTAATTTGGAGAGGAGGGTGCCAGTCCAGATGTCGTCCTCGTCATCTGACCGCGGTTCAAAATTACGAGGGCCGTCCCAAATAGCCTTAGTCTTGCTTTAAAACGGAACGTTAATATAACTAAATATCAAATTTTTGATCTTATCTGTCAGATAATAAGTCTAAATTGCATTTTCAATGCTGTTTATTATGCAACGAATTAAAACACAATGTTGCAATTCAGGAGCAAACGAGTAAGCCAAGCGGGAGGACAAACCCTTGGTTTGGCCAATGATCAAACATTTCGAAACCAATACTTTCCCAAAAATAACATTTAAATGACTATTTAGTAATAATCTGAATTCACTACAGCGATTGCGAAAATATTGCTTTTTTTAAAAAAAAGACGTAATTAGCTTAATTTCCATTCCATAAATAAGCCCAGCGTTTGTGGAGGTTGGTCATTAAACAGAAATGAAACGGTTCGAATTCTCATCATAAATTCTTTCTCAAAATGAACTGCAGTGCTTAGAATATGGCCAATTAATAGACCAATTAGTAGAATGGAACACAAGTATTATTTCCGAGAAAAAATACATTTTGTGAATAAAACATTTCTATTAAATCGGCGTTTTAATTGGATTCAGTTTTGCAAAAAGGGGAACCAACTCCAAAACACATATTTTAAGATTGTTTATCGGAAAATATTACTGAAAAAAATTTAAATGTTATTTATTTATTTTATTTATTTTTTGCAAAATGAACTATAACATTTAGTATGCTGTGTAACGGATTGTAATTTGATTTTTTAATATCATTTTAGCTCTTGTGCAACAACTTAACAACAACAACAATCAACCAACCTGGATTTTACACAGCAAACTACATGCATTCTATTTAAGTTTCAAATTATACATTTTATTAAATTTTACTGGATTTTCTACAAGTTAATTATATATATTTTTCTGTGAATATTTTTACACAAATAATGGCAATACCTTATGAGGTAAAAAACATTGAGATTGGACGTTTGTGTATTGCGAAATTATTTCAATTCCGTTGCTTTTATATTCACTGAAATAATTAGCTCTTACTGGTTTAGTGAGTTAAAGCAAAGCAAGATAAAATAATAAACTCGCATACTGATGTATTAAATTTTTCATCCAAAACATTTACCCAAAAACTTTCGTTATATGTTATTTTAAAAGTTTCATGTTGTTTTTTCAAACGCGTTTAATATCTCTTTGCATTAATGAGATGCCTCTTACAATTCAGAAATTGATGAAATTCATCGAGGGCTAGTTTAACTCATCCAATACGCATTTCCATAAATCTTTTTAGAATTTTTTTTTTTTTTTTTTTTTTTTTTTTTTTTTTTTTTTTTTTTATCAAACAGCAACTTTCTACCTTAAATGGTTGAAAAATAATTGTCATTTACAAATAAGAATCAGATAAATAAATAAATATTTTTGAGCATCCATGTGCCGCTTTTGTCAATTTTTCAAAATCTTGAAATAAATAAGATAAATTAAAATGAAATCTGCGATCTCAAATTTCAAGTAATCATGTGAGAACATTATTTTTTAAGTCATTAATTGTCTTAATTCGTTTAAGTTATTAACCAGTTTAAACCGGTTTGAAACAATCACGAGACTTTTCTATCGGTCTCTACCCCCCCCTCTATATATATTTAATAATTTTTTTAAACTTTCATTTTCAATTTTTCTAGCTGGAAAACAAAGTTTTGGAGCTCGACCGATTTTGAGATGAAATAACAGTTATGATGTCATAATTCTACGTCAACCTTTTAAAAACGCATTTTCTGTCAAAGAAGAATACGTAATAATAAAGCAATACTGGTAAAAGCTGGTCAACCCTTTAAAAACGCACCTGATTTCAAAGAAGCATACATAATAATAATGCAATACTGGTAAAAGCAGGTAAAAAAATATATGCGATTAAAAGATGATGAAAATTGTCAATTATGCTTTATTCATTGCGTACGCGATTTCGAGCTTCAAAACCCTCTAACCAAAACAACATAATGTTCTCGCGTGATAGTAAATGGGAAAAGCAAAAAAATCTATTGAGCAAAATTACTTTGTTTTTCTTAATTATATTTCTATTTGTCATGTAATAGGAATTTTGTTTAGTTTCTTTTAAATTGCAATACTTCTAAATGCAGCTAGTCCTTTATTATAGAAATATAGTTTTGTTGCAATCAATTATTATTTTTTTCCATCTTGGTTATTAGCAACTTTAATCTTCTAACAGCATCGGAAAAATTATTCCCAAGTGGCTGAGACTCGCATTCCGAGTTCCATAGGAAATCTGCAAAACTTCTACCTTCAACCAGTTCTAACACCCTTTCAAAGGATTGTAACTCCGTAACTCACCCCATTTCCCACTGTTGTAAATTCTTAACAATTCCAACTGGAAAAGGAATTTCAAGATCTGTCCCTCCCCCGGGTTGGTCATTTTCCCTTCTTGACCTCTGACCTTCGGAATCCAGGCGACGTTGAATTTCCCCTCTTTTGCATTCCTGTTATTTTCTGGACAGTGTAGCTGTATACTACAGCAGAGGTGGGCAGACTTTTCCAGAATTCGGGAACTTCTAATTTTTTCAAAGTGTTGCGGCGCTCCTACTGGCGTAGGTGTAATGAGCTTTTTTTTAAAAAGTCTATAGTATTTATTACAACTTAATAATATGTAGTATTTATTACAACGAATTAAATATTAAATATGGAATATGTACATAACTACAAACATAATAACTATAATAGCCACAAATATAATAATATCGAATCATGCATTTAATATCGAACAATTCAAGATACATTAGAAAAAATCATTTTCATCTAAAGTTAGTTCTTGTAGTTATAGTTAGAAGAAGAATCAGTCTGCATACTGTTCGCCAATTTAGAATATCTCGGTATATAATTAACTGCTGATCTTGAATTGGATCATAAATGATCGTCTGTGAGACGGGAACCATATGTTATCTTAACCATATTCACCGTTGAAAGGGAGATTCACACAGGTAGGTAGAGACGAAAAATGATATTAAATGACAGGCATTTAAAAAAAATTGGGATACTTTAAGTAAGGGTCGGCCATGGATCTCTCACTCCACAAGGCGATATTATGCCAACTTTTGCATCCCGGGTTCCAAGGTCGACCCCAGAGAGCATTAACCGGAGGGAAAAGAGAGGGACGGGACGGGGTGAAAAGAAGTTAGAAGTGACAGGAGAGGACGCCATCTCCAGTTGGCTTGTGTTTGTTGATGGTTAAGAAAATATTTCTTAAATTACCAAAGCTGCACATTTCACAACAGTTAACCCATGTACATAATGTAAATTTATAGAATTAAAACTATAGCCTAGAATCTGGCGCTTGGCTTTTATTTATGCCGACAGGCAGTTGACCACATCTACATGAAATGACAAATTAACAGAAAGGTCAACCTGGGCCGTCGGAAAACGCGGGAACTCGTCATAGCAGGGACCTGGAAAAACCTTACTCTTTACTTCATTCGATTCCGAAAGTTATTCTTAGGTTCTGAACCACGTGTTTTTAAAATTGTTATTTTGAAGGAGAAAAACTTCGTTTTCCTCAAGACATGAAAATATAAATTACATATTATCTTTAATTATTTTTTACTTATTAAAACTGCCAAATAGGTGACACATGAATGTAACAATTGGTATCTTTTAATATGCGCATCTTGGGTCTTAGTAAAGGTGGACTCAAATGTCTTGGCGATCCACTGGTCGATCGCGATCGATTTAGTGCCAACCTCTGTACTACAGTGTAATAAAGTTGTCGTCTTTACCTTCTGTTTTCTGTCTTGTCGTAAACACCAAAAGACTTTACCGCATGCTCGGATTTGGGAATTTTTCACATCCTCATGATCAGCTAACTGATTTTAGTAGGTGATTAAGTGTTACAAATTGTGCATGAATCAATTTTTGACTTGTAAGCGGAAGACGTATACACAAAAAAGGGGGGGGGGGGGAGGAGGGGGAAAAGATTTTTTTTTATTTTAGAAACAGCGGTAACAACGTTTATCAATCTGTATTTTTATATTTTTCAGCTCACTACTGATTTATTATGCAAATTATTTTAACAAAAGCAACAATAGTGTACTTGATCCTTAAATGCATGATTATTGGTTTTGAATTAAAAATAATCGTTTATTAAAGGAAAATAGTCGAAGATTACGTAAAATTTTTTTAAAATATAATTTTTAAAAAATATTTAAACCATATTAATACCTGGATATTTTTTTAGAAAAAATATCCAGGTATTAATATGGTACATTTATTTTGATAAAAGTTGTATATAGACTTTTTTTCCAAAATCTAGCTAATGTCTAATATAAATTTCAAATACACCATCAAACATTGATAGTTTACCTGACAACAGATGAGAAGTAATTTTTTTAAGAATTGGATAGATAGCTCCTTTTATGGGAATTCGATAGTAAAAACCAATTCTTCAGGTAACACACACTGAATTTGATCCCCCACCACATTCAAATGTAAAAAAATGATATACCTTATCTGCCAAAAGTAATGTCAACTTTTTTCTTTCACCCGTGGTTTATGGTCTATGGCTATCAACGTGCGTTCATAAACGGACACATTCAGGCTTTTGAGTAAAATCATGTGGCACTGGATGTAGACAATTGATAACAATATACAATTAAGGGTTAAGCATTCTTAGCTAATATCGGACCTACCGGGCGTTCAGTGTCATTTTTTAAAAATTCTTTTATTTGCTTTCGCAGGATTTCTTAGTAAAATGTGAAAAATCCGAACCAACTATTAATGATTAAATTAGCCGATTCCCTACATTCTACTTCCAATTTAATATATTCTAGTAATTTTGACCCCCTCAACAGTATCGTTAAATTTTTTTTTCTCCTATTGAATTCTAAAATTATATCATAATGTATTTTCTTCAAGATCAAAAATCTGCCAACAGCAATCTTCAATTAAAAAAAATTTTTTAGTTACACATTTAAAATTTCTAATAGATTTCCTTCAAACTTGTTAGCTCCTGTCTCAAATGAGGGAAACAGAATAGAGAAATGTTAATAATATGGTACTTTTTTCCTCTCACCTCCTCTTCTAATAATTTGAAGGGCCGCGGTGGCCTGGTGGTATGGTTTAGGCTTCGAAACCGGAGGATTTCAGGTTCGTGACCCGATTCCACCGAAGAACCGTCGTGTAAGCTGATTTGGTGCACATCAAATCCGTCGGGACGAACGTCCTCCCGCTGGTGTGGTGTGGATGTTTGGAGAGGATGGTACCAACTCAGATGTCGTCCTCGTCATCTGACCACGGTTCAAAATTGCAAGGTCTATCCCTAAATAGCCCTAGTATTGCTTTAAAACGAGAAGTTAATATAACTTAACTAAATTGAACTCTAATAATGTGAATTAAGATTTTATCATGTGATTGGAAGCTGAAACAGAGATAAGATCCTCTTAATGATGTAAGTCCTATCACTGATTCTCCAACCCGCATCGAAGACGGATAAATAAAACTGAATGCCCGGACTGCCACTACAGCAACACTGACTGGAACTGTGATTGAGTTCTAAGGGCCATCACTGGCTACGGTACAACCCTTCCCTAAGGAAATACGTCCCGTCATCGATGGGAGGATCCAGGCCCCCATTTTTTGTGTACCCCTCAGGATGGCAAGAATCAACCACCATGCCGGAAACTTCTCATCCTCATTTCGAGGTGCCCCACCCGGGGTCTTTTAATGATGTAAAAAAAAAAAAATCTTATAACTATGATCCGATAACAAAATGTAGAGTTGATTAGAGATTTTTAGCCACCCCTGTCAATAACTTTAAGTTTTCAATGAGTTTTTTTATTTAGATAAAATCTCTAAACTTGCACGGTATTTAGTGCAGAGGAATATCTTCCCTACAGCCTTCATTGTTCATTATATTCTCATATTCATCTTTTTATGCCAGTAATTATTATAGACTCAGTGCAAATTTGCTCCAACAAGAAGAGAGTGGAAATTTCTCCCTCTTTGTGAGACAGAGAAAAAGGGATCTCGTCACAATCAGCGGTTGGGTCCCAGCTTGTTCTACCACAAGCATATGAATACATGTTGACCGAGAAACTACTTCTTAAACTGTGAGAAGTAGTCAATAGTGAACCCAAAAGCAAAAAGGGGAACAAATTCCAGAAATAAACAATCCCTCTACTACAGAGGCGGCGGCAGTGAGAGGGGGGATGCATGGGATCAATTCCCTCCCCCCCCCCATCGGCGGCCGCTTGACCCTCCGTCGGCAAAAGAACCACACGGCTTCGGAAAAGCGGTGTGGCAGTTGAATATTAACGAATATAATATTTTAAAATTCTCCTACGACTTATGCGTCCTGGCACACTTTTCCCTCTCTTTCGGTTTTCCGATGTTCTTTGATGTATGTCCAGTTTACTGACAATTTGCGGGGAGCTCCGGACCGATGTC